>NC_045599.1:75111185-75420485 GCF_009762305.2 Zalophus californianus
TCTTCCCCTCTGTGCATATTTATGCAACATAGAAACCAGATTTTGGTTTTCCCTCAGCGCGAGGCTTTAGGAAATAGAGAATGGAGAGGATGGAACCAGGATGCAGCTTGGAACTACATGCTCTTGGGGTGGCAGGGACGGAGAATAATTTTGCAAAGCCAGATTTGAGGAAGAAGCTGGGAAACCAAGGTACCATTCACAGAGACAATACAGCACAATTCTATGGGCTTGCAGTCAAAAGTGGAACCGTGTCAGGAATTCAAGTGGGAGTCAGGTTGTGGTCTGTCCATATCAAAAATAACCACAAAACTAAGATCTATGCTCTCCTATGTGTGCTCTGTCCTCTAAACTAACTGGTGACTGCTGTTCTATGAAAGTCTTCTAAAAAATAAAAATTTTTCCAGGAAGTAATAATTGATTCTGGATACAGGGATGTCACTGAAAAGTAATCATTTTTTTTGATGAACTTTCCCTAAAGAGAGTAGTATATAAATTGGATGTTATGTTTCACGCAAAAGAATAAAAATGTCAAAAGAAAAAAAAAACCAACTATCTGTTAACTTGGCTTAGTTGATAAAGCTTACACTAGGGGCTCTGTATCCCTTGAGCGTTGATACAAAGTTTTGTGTTACTAATTAGTTCTCAGTATGTTCTGATTTCCATTATGATTTCTTCTGTGATTGGTGGTTTATTTAAGTTCTGTGGTTCTTAAAATTTCTTAAAGTATGGAGTATTTTTAGTTATTTTGTTACTGGCTTCTCATTTAATTGCACAGTGGCCAGAGAATGTAATCTGTGGGATATTAGTTCTCTGGCATGTGCTAAGTTTTATCGGTAGCTGAGTATATATATTCAATTCTTGTGAATGTTCCTTACATGCTTGAGGAGGAAAGTCCAGTCAAAAGTTCATTCCCAGAGAGTATTAGTGAATTCTTTAAGGCACTTGAGCTCTCCTCTGGCCAGAGGCTAATCTAATATTAATTCTCAGTGCTAATATGAATTAGTTGTATAAAACTGAATGAGGGCCACCTTGTGATTGCAGATATTCAGGGATTTTTTTTCCCCTAGTCCATCCAGTGCAGAAATTATGAAAGTTTCTTTGCTGTTGGAGGGGCTCAGCATGTGCCACCCCAAATTATGCCAATTTGGTGTATTGATTATTTGGAGGTGAGGCAGTTGGGACACAGTAAGTGAAACACTCTGCTCTCCCTGCCTAAAAGCAAGCCAGCAATTCTCCCTCTCCCCTGTACTGGGACCAGGAGAGTAGCCTTTATCACTGGAGACCTAGAGATGGCACATGAATCTTTATAAACAAACCTTAATAACTTTTACCTTCCATTAGTTCCCCCTCTATATTTCCTAGTCACTTTCCCACAATTTATTGCCCTTAGAAGCCCCAAACTCCCTTCCCTTTGTCTAGTCACTTGTCCACAATTTATTGTACTTTGTATAAGTGGTATACAAGCCCCCAGGTCTCACTGCTACTTTGAGTTTTCATTTCTTTTCTGTAAAGAACCCTGTTCATATTAAAAAAAAAATGTTAACATCGGTAAAATGTGTATGCCTCTTCTCCTGTGAATCTATCTATTGTCGGTTTAGTTCACATGCCCCTTTCACTGAACCTAGTTGCTCAGTTATTCACTTCCTTCTTGTGAAGGGTGGGGTCAGTCTTGTCAGCTCTTCTGGCTCAAAACAAACACACACCTATGATGTCCCTCTTTAAAAATAATGTACTATCTCCTGATTTCTAGATGTTGGCTCAGTTTTTCCTTTTTTGAAAACACCCTGCAGGCCAAACCAAACATTTTGTGGGCAGACTATGGCCTGTAGGCTGACAATTTCAGACTTTTAATAGATGGTTTAACTTGGAATTCTGTACCCTGGGATCATTCTGTTGAAACTTGTTAACATATATGTTTTTCATTTAGAAACTTAAAGTGATTTAGTCAATTGGAGCAAAGGTTTCTTTTTCCTCACATAAGACCGGCGGTATATTTTTTCCTAAGAAATTCAGCCATTTCTCTCTAGAGACCTAGGGTTAAATGTCAGCTAAGTCTAGAGGGACTTACAACTAGGTAGTCCTGGTGGTTAACTAGATGTAATTTGCATATAAAATTAGATTCTTGCCTTAGCCACACATCTATTTCTGTGCAGTGAATATCAAATACTGATTATTTCTCTATGTAGCCCAAATGTCTATAGGATTTTCACCTCATAATATGTTGGAGTGTCAGAGTCCCCAAGAGCTACAGAGATTTGCAGATGAAAATATCCGCCCAGCCTCAGGTCTTCTGAGCGCTGCCTGTGTGGCTGAGATCGGGGCCCTGCTCATGCGGATCCAGGCTTGCTTTCCGGTGCCGGCCACCCGAGTGATCCAGGTAATCTGAGCCCCCGGCCCTCTGGCCAGGCCACACAGCCCTACGGAAGCCATTCTTCTCTCCTGGAGGTAATGCACATCAACTGGGCAGGGCACATGTTCAAAGGCCAGTGTTGCCTCCTGCATGGGGTGACACGGCCTGCAAGGAGCCCTTTGAAATGCCAGGGTAGGCTTCAGGCTGGCGGAGCAGGCCCTCAACCATGCGACAGCTGGAGCCCATTAAGGTTGGCAGTTTTTGCCCAAGGGATGAAAGTGCCTTTACATTGGCAGGGCCAAGGAACTGGCTCACACTTGACTGATATTTGTAAATGCTTAAGGGGCTTTCAGGCAAAGGAGCTGAGCCTGTCCCCCAGGGCCCTGCTTCATGGCCGAGCAGTCTGCCTGTGGAAGTAATTAGGTGCTGCGCTGATGGGCTCCCTGTCAACTTAAAGACAACTCCGTGTGTCCAGGAATGGCTGTCCGCAGAGCACGGAAAATTTCCTTGAAGAAAAATGGCCTGAAAACAGGAAAGGGATCCCAATAACAGGGATGGTATGGTTTCCTCCCTATTGTTATTATTATTGGTAACATTAGTACCATCAGTGCATACTCTCGAATCAGTGTTTAGAGAAAAAATATAGGGCAGTTCTGAGGGCCTTTTATTCACGATAATTTTTCTACTCCTTCATTTAAAAATGCACACATAGGGGTGCCTGGCTGGCTCAGTAGTTGGAGTAGGAGACTCTTAATCTCGGGGTCATGAGTCTGAGCCCACAAAGGGTGTAGACATTACTTAAAAAAATAAAGAATTTTAAAAGATGCCCCCCAAATGCACATATAATCGTTATCAAATCGTCTTTAAGCCATACATTTATATAAAAGCAAAAGTGATTTTTTTAATGTAACTCAATAGCAAATATGATTTATGAGTGTGATTAAATTCTTCTTTAAGATACCTATGGCAAAACCCTGACTATGAAACAATGTATATTCTTCTATAGAGTAAGGTGTGGGCACAGAGCTGGAAATCGGAAGCCAGTGTTTGATTCGGGTCCTGCATGGTGCTTGCTCAAAACAAGGGCCACTGATGGATTAAGTAGCAGAATTGTTGTGCCCTTTATTCCATTCTTGGAGATTGACAGTACACATTAGTGTATTGAGAACTCTCAGGTTAAGGCTGCTAAAAACTCCATTTCTCATATTCCCTTGTCACTATGATTTCTAATGGGGAACAGTTTTCATAAATGAGTTGCACTAGTGAGAACTGTGTTAAGAACGGAGTTAGGGTGGGGGAGAGACAGTGTGGCACGGGGCACCCATCTGAGCTAGTCCTCACGACTAGCAGATACAGAACGACTTTGGAGCCAAGCTTTGGAATGCTTTGTATTGTCGTGAAAAAGCATTGTCACTGTGTGTCGTTGACAAAGAGATTCTTTCAGGAACTGGCAACCTAAAGTTCTCCTTGAGTGCTAAAGAAGGCAACGGTGTGCTGTTGATTACTTAACGTTTTGACTTTTATAAAATTACATTTAGCAAGAGATCTGAAGTAAATTCTCATTAACTATAATTACAGAACACTTTATGGAAAATCATTCGAGATCTATTTAGAAGCATAGCAAATGACATCCACCAGGAAGGGCAGTCACTTCTGGTTTGGACTCTCATGGGTCGGGTGTGTGTTAGGGCACTTAGGGCTGGAGCCACCTGTCTGGGTGTTCACTGAGGACTGCCATGGTGAGCTTTGGGCTGTACAGTGGTGAATTTGATTCCTGCCCCTGTAGATTCCTTCCAGGCCAGTGGCTTCTAAGCAGAAAGAGTCTGAGAACTTGTGGCTGTAAATCTTCACAAGGATTTTCAGGCTTTTTGTGCAGAGTATACTTTCTTTTTCATAGGCGAGGCTCCGTTCTCAGTAGACCATGATAGATTACTTTCTCTTTCTCCCGTCTTTTTCTTTTTTCTGTCAAGTTGGACCAGGGGGTTCAACTCACATATTTAAGCTATTCCACAATGTTAATTGACCCTAAAATGCTATGACTTGAAATCCATTCTTCCCTCAAGGTTAGTTTGGTTTTACCCACATTATATCCTTTGTCTCACAGGGTGGTTCTTATGTAAAGGGGACTGATACCCAAGGATGCTCTGAGATTGACATCGTGTTGTTCAGTGATGTGTTTGCTAATGTGAACCATTGCAAGAAACAACTGAGAGAAGGGTTGGATGCTCTGAGAGAAAACTTGAAGCAAACTTCTCATGGAAACAGGTCTGGATGAAGGTGTTACTGTGAATTCTTTTATTCCACAGGTGGAAAAGTCAGCTAAGGGAAACTCTTAGCTTGTCACAAAAGGGCATTATTGAGTAATAATTATTTGTGTACGCTAACATTAAATTCTTGGGAGGAAACGGAGAGATTGCCCCAGAGGCATTTTTTTAAAGACTTCTAGCTACACTTTCAATGAAAGTTCATGAATTTGAGAGCCTGTGATTTAAGGACTAATTATGTCTTCTCCAATGCACCTTTATTTAATTTCCATCCCCTTAGCTGAAATCTGACTCTGAGGAATGCAAACAGGAAGGGGTGGGAAAGGTGCCTCCAAGTACCAAGAATCTTTGAGACACATTTGTCTGATAAACATTCCCTTCAGCGGTATCCCGGGGTCTCTTGCTGATGTGGCTTTGCTGACATTACACACAATGTCTCCTCTTTGCTCCAAATGTTGAACTAATCAGGCCTGGGTTGTGTGTGTGTGAGTGTGTGTGTGTGTGTGTGTGTGTGTGTGTGTGTGTGTGTGTGTGTGTGTGTTTTGGTAAGTTCCAAAAAAAGAAAAAGAAAGAAATGAAAAAGCCTTTACATGTTATTTATTTTTCTATTTCATTTTTACATGTCCTGTTATTTTTTTCAGTCTAGTGAATTGTGGATGAAGAAAAATGCAAATATCTGTGTTGTAAAATGAAGAAAACATTTTTTACTGAGAAAAATAGACCAAACTAGGTGCCACTTAAATGTGAAAATAAGATC
Source organism: Zalophus californianus (assembly GCF_009762305.2). Classification (NCBI taxonomy): domain Eukaryota; kingdom Metazoa; phylum Chordata; class Mammalia; order Carnivora; family Otariidae; genus Zalophus; species Zalophus californianus. Next base: position 75,116,557 of record NC_045599.1, read on the forward strand.
AATGTTTTAAAACAGGGCCCTAGGACTGTTTCTTAATTTAAATAATAGATTCATTACGAAGCCCTTGCTTCCACTGAGTATAGAGAAGTAGCTTGAATGTGTCTTTTATTGAAGAACACTACCTTCAGGAATACCAAACACCTACTAAATTGTGGTAGTTAGCAAAAGACGTCAGATGAATGGCATCATGGTGACTATAATGAAGTCCATTGGGTTGGAAAGGCAGAAAGGGAAATGATGGAGTTTCACATACGATTACATTTTGGATGGAGAAAGACCACCTTTAAGACAAAAGAAAACAAAAAGGAGAAAGGGGAGAATGTGTTTTCCATTTATCCATTGCTTCTTCCAAGTTTTCCCCATTAAATTTGTAAACTGTAGGGTACATTACACCATTGTTATTATTATTTATCAAAACAGAATGTTAATGTACTCTAAAGACACATTAAAAATAAGAGTTAAGCTATACCCTTCCCATGGTGACCTTATTTGGAATCAAAATATTTGGTTTTCATTGTTAGGTCCTTTTTCTATACTCCTTGCCCACCCAACTTCAAAGAACCTTATGGACGCACTCTCCCTAAAGCTTTCTCCCCTCCTCCATATCTCAGGTGCCCTTCCTCCTGGAGAAAAACAGTCCTTGAAGGATTTCCAGAATGAGTTTTGAAGTAAAACCCATGAAAAATAACAGCCCTGAAAACCTTGGTTCATTTGCTCTAATTGTTCCTGACTAAAACCAAGCAAACTCATTTTCTCATCTGTGTTCCTTCTATTCTTTCAACTCATTAAATAATTTAATTGAAACCCTTTAAAGTTGAACTGAATTCCCAGGTAACCACCGTCTTTCCTTTACCTGTTAAGTGCCTATTCATTTTCTCTTCCCCCGAGTGATTTTTCCAGGGACTAATTGTTTTAATTCAGCCCAGGATCTATTTTATCCTACACTTTGTTTTGCTGAATGGTTCCGGTGGCTGAAAAGGAGCGTATTTGCTGAGGAATGGGGCTTTGAGGCAAACTGAGGAAGGAACGTGAAGGCAGGGAAGGAGGCAGCTTGTCCAAGGTGTTGTCCTGTGCTGAGATCTGTACACAGCAGGCGTTTTTGGGCTTTCTTCTGCACTACTCAGAGCAACCAAGACCATACCACAATTCATTTGAAGGGAAAATTAAATTAAACAGGAAAAGAAGCAGATACGTGTGTCTGACAGTTGGTTTTGACTCCCACCCACTGAGAGAGTAGAGTTTGTTTCAGTTGATGCCTGGTTTTTGGTGATATATTGTTTGTTGCAGTTATTTTTAAAGCTATTCGGTTACTCTATCTTGAGAGATGGGTGTGAGAAAAAAAAAAAAACAGCACTTTTCCTTTGAAACTAGCGTATGCCTTAACCTACTGGTAACAACAACTCTTCTGTGTCAGTCATTTGCTGGGCCCTGCTTGTGAATGAAACCTCAGGAGACTTGCCCAATAAGCCCAAGGTACTGGAAATCATTTACAAGCCAGAGGAACTGTACTCCTCTCTTTACACATCAGTGTGTTTATTATTAAAAAACCACAATAGGAAAACTTACTCTCAGATTTTAAGGAGACACGGCTATAAAATATGTGTCACGCTTCTAATGGTTATGGTTATAATGGGGACTTCTCCTCATTATCTCTTATTGCTTTGATTTAGAGGTCTTGAAAACAGGACTCTCTGTTTCGTTGTATTATCCAGGCAGAGCATCTTAAGGCTTTTAGAGCCACATCACAGGACGTGGTATTTGTCCTAATAAGACATGGACAAGACAAGACGTGTTCAGGGACTGGGCTGACAAGAACAGGAAGTGGCAAATAATATCACCTGAGGGCTCATGGGCAGGCACTGCTATGACCCATGCCTCATTTCTACTAATATTAGCAAAAATCTTTTGGGATACTCCTTGGACTGTAAGGTGTATGCAGGGTAGCCTAAGATAGTACTGACATCCTCATTAACCTTGACCCATTCCAGAACTCTGAACTCCTCAGTAGATCTAATAATTCATTCAAACTCTCTGGTATCCACACCAGTAAGCTTCACATACCTATGGCCATGTCTCCCATAGCCCTGTCTCTTGGAATTTCTGGTGATTTTTAAAGATTAAAGCCAGGACACCATGCATAAAAAATCTTAGATGCTTTAGCCGATGTTCTTTTTCCAAAGAGGGTTTACGCTTTCTTTCTTCACCAGATGGATAGAGTGAGAGCTGATTACCCACGTCACTCTTCATACCCATTAAAAAAACATGTGTGAAGGCGAGAGCATTGGTTTTTTTTTTTAAGGATCCCCAGGTGCTTCTAATGTGTGGCCAAGTTGATGGACCATTGTTACAACCTAGTATGTCACCAGGGACTTCTCCCTAGTCCTTGTCTCCTCAGCCCTTGAGACTGAACCCTAATCCATCTTGTCTAACCCCGGCAAGGCAAGACTGTCAACAATCCCATTCAGTTCTTCAAGAGGTCCTGCTTTGTTTCTTTAACCATACTTGTCTCAAGCATCTTCAGAATTCAGCAGATGTTTGGAGGGAAGAGGTCATATTTCAGGTTCAACTCTCCACCCTTCCCTTTTCATCAGGATTGTGGCCTCCAAGTCTCTTAACATTGTGTCAGCCCCATGAGCTCGGCAGGGTTCTGCTGGTTTCTTCAATCCCAGCAGCCTCTCTTTGCCCAAACAAAATCCATGTTTTCAGTCTCTTGTCTATTCCCCAGGTCAGTGTTATGTCCCCAGAAAGAAAGCAGCAGAGTATCTGTCCACCTCTCCATGCTCTGCTGTCCCCTCCCTCACGGGACTTCAGCCTCTCCAGCTTCATCAAATCCCTGGTGCCTCTCAAATATGCTTACGCATGGTTTTTAAAAATCTAATCTTCTGGTTGTTCTTAATGAGCACCAGTCTTCTCTAAACTACTCCATTATATCCAGAAGTAGAAGTCTGATTTCTTTTAAAATATTTTACTTCATCATATTCATGATTAGTAATATCTAGTGCCCCAATCCATATGCAGATGATAATTCGTTTAATAGTTACTTGTTAATCACCTACTATGTTCCAGATACTAGGGACAGGGCAGTGAACAAAACATACACAGCTCCTGCCTTTGTTCAACTAACACCCCATAGTGAGAGAAATAAGCAAATAATATAATGCCAAGTGGTAACTAAATGCTATGAAGAAACATAAAGCAGGGGAAGGGGGCAGGGAACAGGGAGGGAGTTCTTGTTTTAAAGGGTGGCCAGGAAGGGCCAACTGGTGCAGCAGACACCTGAATAAAGCCAGGACTGGAGCCACATGGATCATCTTCGATGAGGTATACTTTCTAGGTATAGGAACAGCAATTGCAAAGACCCTGAGGAGGGACCATTTCTGGAACGTTCAAGAAATATCCAAGGGAGTAGCAGGGCTAGAGTAAGGGGAAGGATGATTGAACATCATCTTGTGTTTCCTTCTTTCTCTATTATTTCTCATGACATGTCATGTTCCTTTTTTAAGGATCCTAATGGGAAAGAGAGCACCCTTGTCTTTAAGATTCAATTTTATATGTACGGAAGGTCTTCACAGGCATTCCTTTGAGATCATGGCCTACTGTGACGTCCTGGGGCCTGCCCCCTCCACAGGTAAGATGTATTTTTCTTGTTTCACGGGAAGCCTTAAAATGGCTGCTTTTTCAGGTTGTACTTATAGATGACTGACTATATCTGGACGCAGTATTGAACGAGGCTTAGGCAACCAGCCTGCTTGCAGTAGAACTGGAACATGGAGTCTTTTTAGGAGCCCTTTTTCTTTTCTATAGCATGTAAAAACCATGCATCTCTATGCCGCCAGTTTTTAATTTGAAAAGTTTGATCAAGGATTGACTATTTGTCTAGTATGAGGGAGTAGAGAAAGAGCGCAGGAATCCCTACTTGAGCCTAAGTTGAGTTTGCACCAGGATTCAGCCACCATCTGGTATGGGTAAATGAGTCTCCTCCAGTGGGAAAGATGGGTTAGAAACACAACATGGACCCAAACTCAACAGATCAGTGTTAAAGAGAGAGGTGCTTAATACTCAGCACCAGTGGACGCATGCCCCTGTCTCTTGGAAAAAGATTTCCAAAAAGTGTGAGTGAAAAGCAGAAGAGCTGTTTCCTGGCTGTCTGCTGTGGCAGCCAGAGCTCAGGTCAGCCTGGCTTTGCAGCCTGGGTGGCGGAGGGCGGCTCTGGGGTTACTGTGTGAGCGGGGAAGGCGTCCAGAGGTGCCTGAGCAGCCGAGAGGCACCCTCACTCTGACTGAAGAGGAGGCAAGAACAGGCCTCTCTCCTTGATGCTCTTACTTTCCTGGTCCTGGCAGAAGCAGTTGTGCCTTTGGCAAGCATGACCACCCCGATGGCAATACTGTTTTTGGTAGGACCATCAATGCCTTCAGTAACAGCAGCCGCAGAAGACATGGCACTGCACAGGAGATGGGGATAAGGTGGTGATAGCAAATAGCATGCGGTATAGAAAGAGTCTGCAAGCACATGTAAGCTAGTTAATGGGCGCATCTTAGATGGGGGAGAAATCTGAGGGAACTCCTTCAAGAAATGGGAAATAAGAAGGACAGAGTCATAGAATGACATTGTTATGGCCATTGTGATGCTATTTTTATCCCTAAGACGTGATATCTGGAATGAGATATGATGTATAAAATTTAGTCATACGTATAAAGAGGGGGGATAAAGTATCTCCATTAGGCAAGAAGATGAAGGACCTGTTGTGCGCCCCTCCAGATTCACATGTCAAAGCCCTAACCCCCAGTGTGATGGTATTATGAGGAGAGGCCTTTGGGATGTAATCAGATTTCGATGAGGTCATGGGGCTAGGGCCCCCTTGGTGGGATTAATGCCCTCAGAAGAAGAGAAGGAGACCCCAGAACTTCCTCTCTGGGCCATGTGACAGCAAGAAGGCAGCCAACTGCAAGCCACGAAGAGGTCTATCACCAGGAACCAAATGGTTCCTTGACCTTGGATTTCTCAGCCTCCAGAACTGTGAAAAAGTACATTCCTGTTGTTTAAGCCATCTGGTCTGTGGTATTTTGTTATAGTAGCCCAAGCAGAGACCAAATGACTAAGTGATTTATGTAGATGTAAATACATTCTCCAGAGAACTTGGAAGTTGAATCTAGTCTTCTGCTTGACTTGAAAAAAAAAAAAAAAAAAAAAAAATATATATATATATATATATATTCTCTTTGCAGCAATAGGCAGATATGAAACTGCCATGAGCCAATACATGACCAGTGATCTTCCCATAGCTTAGCAGTATGTATCAAACATTTTAGTTGATCTCATTTATTTATCTCATTGGACTATTATTTGTGGAATATCTACCATGTAAATACTTAAAATGGATTAGATAGATCAAGATTTTTGTTCTTTTGGAGCTCACATTTTGTAGAGGAGAGTTTCATGAGCCCAGTGATCCTGAAGTATCTGTTTTTCCCTAAAGCTCTACGCTTTCTCCTGTCTCTCTTGCACACTGTTTCCACTGATACACTTTTCTTCTTTTTTTTTCCATTTATTTACGTAAACTCTCTACCCAATGTTAGGCTCTCGAACTCATGACCCTGAGATCAAGAGTCATAAGCTCTCCCGACTGAGCCAGCCAGGCACCCCCAATGATACACTTTTCTTAACCTGCCTCATCCTACACCCTGCCTTGAAGTTTCCGCTTACCTTTCAAGACTCAGCTCAGCGTCAGTTCAGCGTCCTTCTCTAATCCTTCCTAGACCTGCCTCTTCTGCTTTTCTCCTTTCTCCTTGTATCACTGCCGCAGCACGATCCTCTTGCATTGTCACTGTGCACGGGTTTGGCTTCCAACAGTGTTTTGAGCTCTGTGAGCATAAGCTTTGTCTTTGTGCCTGGCACTTTATTATTCAATAACTATTTATGGAATAAAGGGAATGAATAAACATAACATTGGTCCTACCCTCTCAGCCAGACTCCAGAGGAACATGTTGACTTTCTTGATGTAGTTCTCTTACTTATCAGTACTGTTGGACAGTGTGCTGCTCATATTCAAATTCTCTTCTGTTGTGCTATAATTTGTTAATACACATATATTCCATGCTTGACACCTTCTAGGAACTATTAGCACTGGGGATGCAAACATGAATAAGATGTGAGGGGGTTTATAGTCTGGAGGAGAAATCAGACACATAAAACAGTCATTTTAATATAACATCATCTGTAATAAGACAAAAGTATGGGGAACTATGAAATAAGATAGGGTCCTGGGAAAGGGAGTGTGGACTCTTAGGGTATCCTACAGTTTTATTAAGTCCTCTTGGCTCTGATAATCTTGCTGATCCTGTCAGATTTTTTTTTCTTTTTGAAATGATGTGATGTATCCAGCACCCATTATATGCCATACATAATTCTCATTGCCCTAAAGGTAATCTGATTAAATGATCTCATTTGACTTGCAAAAAAAAAAAAAAAACCCTAAAAGAAAGCTACTATCTCCAGTTTGAATATTTAAAATATTGAGCCTTAGAAAATGTAAGCGATTTACCCACAGTTATGTAGCCAGTACGTGCAAGCGCTGGGATGTAAGTCCAGGTCCTTCAGACTGTCTAGGACCTGTGTAGTCTGATACAACATCCAAGTTTTATAATGGAGAGAACACCCTGGGCTTGCAGCCAAATCCTAGATCTATTTCATATTATCTATGAGACCTTGGGTAAGTCATGTAAAACTCTCATTTTTTTCATCTATAAAACAGAGATAGTTGCAAGAATTAAAATACGAGATTTAATTTGAAATCATGTAGCAAAATGCTTAGTACAATGAATAGTTATTTTTTAAAAAATATAATTCCATCTCCTTAAGTCTTACCATAGGCTCATAAAGCTCTCGTATTTGTGCAAATGTTTTCTTTCTCTTGTGTGCAGACTTCAAAAGCACAATTGTTAGCCAACAGCAGCTCCTGGGTAATTGTCTTGAGGACTTGAGGCTATATCAGTAGCTCTCAAGTGAAAATGTCTCCCAGAGGAGCAGAAGCATAGTTTTACATTGGCTTCTAAGTCCCCTAAATTCTTGAGCACAGCTGTGTGAAATGAATTGAAAAAGCCTGAAATTATTAGGTAGCCCTGCTTCTCTCCACTGAGGATGGGGAGTGGGTTTTATAGGACAACAACAGTCCAGCAACTCAGACAAGTCCTAGGATTCCAAGGAATTTTAGTGGGCAACTATATGTCACTAATAATTGTCAGAGCAAGACTCAGATGATCACCTCAAATCTTCACAGGCATCTTGATGTTATTCCCTGCACATCTTACATATGTGCTAAAATAGCATGGCCCGTGTGCCACAGTGCAGCCCAGAGCCCTGAGATCTGACAAGACCATGACTGATAACATTCCTGCTCCAGATAGGATTCTCAGATCAGCACTACTAGCGTCACTTGGGAATGTGCTAGAAATACAGAATCTTGGGCTCCATCCCAGACCTACTAAATGAGAAACTGCATTTCAAAAGATTCCCACATGATTCTTGTAGTCATTAACGTCTGAGAACCCCTGAATTAGCCATCAGTTAGGAAGCATTTGGGCTCAGATCTAACCTGCAATAGAGGGCAGTAAGGTGACAACAGATGGCTTAATTTCCCAGCCATCCTGACTTTGGGCAACCTACTTAACCTCTTGGACTCTACTTTCTCATTTGTAAGCTGGAGAGAATAGTAGTTCCTGTATCTCAGGGATGTCAAAGAGTAAATGTGTTAATAATTATAAAGCACTTAGAATAGTATTTGATTCAAAGCAAGGGAGCTAAGTATTCCTGCTTTACAAGTGATGGAGATGATATGACGACGATAAAATAAAGACTCACCTAAGTCACACAGAGAAGAAACAAAAAATCATAAGCCTCAAAAATAAGTTAGAGACCCCTAACTTGGGTTCCTACCAGTGAAGAACTTTGAAGGAGGGGAAATGTTGATATAGTAGTGGCTTTGAGGAGATAATCCCTGACATTTTATCAGCTAGAGTAGGTCATCAAATACCTGACATACCTACTGAATACCAAAATTTGAGTTAAATTATTGTTTCTTTTATTTTTATCATCATAAATCTGAGTTTCTGTCCGAGTCTGATTGCTAAGAAAGGCAGAGAGCCTCCCAGTAAAACTGAAAGGTCTTTGTTTTTTTTTTTTAAATAGTTCTAATAATTGTTGCTTGGGAAGTTTGGGACTAGAATATGTTTGTTATAATATTCGCCATATATAACTCTATTCACTTATGGAATTTGATTTTACTCTCTAATCTGTTGATAATCAACCTACTATTATATCTCTGATTTGTCCCTCAACAGCTGGACCAGTATGAAAAGACTGTACAGATATGCTTGAAATTAGGAATCCAGATCAAGGCATATAAGTATTATTTTTGTAAAAATGTATTTTATAAGTAAAATAAAATTCCTGGCCCGAGTTAACTTTAATATATGTACTGTAGATTCGAAATTTGCCACAATTAACAAGCGTGTCATTGTGTGACAATTTAGTCGGGCAGAAGGATAGGTAAATATAAGGGCTGTCCAAAATAAATTCATATTAGAACTTCTAATTGTGTTGAATTGGGAAAATTTGAATAGATTACGATCAAAGATACTAAACATTTATATTCATACAAGTAGAATAAGCACAACCTGAGTTGTAGTATTAAGCTATAGATGATTATTTGATCATTCTTGACATTTAATCTAGTTTTCCTCCCTCTTTAGTCTATCACTAACTGAAATGGATTATTTGTTTTAAATTTGACTTAAATGCATCTTTAAAGTCATCTCTACCTTTATAAATATAATAAATTCCCTCAAGAGTCCAGGTAGTAGAATCTCTTCTGCAAGTATGTATACAAATAGGAACAATTTAGATATTAAACAAGGGGGATTATATAGGTTATTGTTGAGAGAGCCTGATGACATTTAGCTTATTGTAGATGATATTTGCATAAGGTAATGAAATATGCTTCTGGGAAATAAACTTCCTCTGCAAATAGACAGAAAATCAGCCTCATCAGAGTTGCTCGTACCAGAGTTTGCTCATTTGAACTGCTCCGGCATCGTGATGTTGAAGCTTTCTCTTTGAATGACTTGGATAAACTAGAACAACATTCCTAAAAAGAAAAAAAAACTGTTTGGTTTTGAATGACCAAGGTCTAATTAATCAGAGTAATATAGCTCATTTGTATCAGGGGAAACCAGGAAAGGAGAGGAGGGAGCAAATACTCACAATAGTCTTTGTTCCTTGGTGTGAACAGGTTTAAAACTTCACCTTTACCGCAAACTGTACCTCTGTGATGACAGGGACATGGCGCAGCTGTGTGCCTTGGCCCTCTTGCCATACCAAGTGGATTTTGTCAAGGCGTCTGTGGCAAGGGTGAAGGAGCTCACTCGTTTAATGATACACTGGTTCAAGACATCATTTGCCAGGTCCACGGAGGAAAATAAGTATGTACCAGCACACGGGCACCAAGTGAGCCTTCCTCTTTTCATGTTCCTTTCTTTTACACTTCCAGGCCCTACCTCTTTCCTTGGTAGGCAGAGGAGAGGGAATATGTGGAAAGAGAAAGAGAGAGAAAGGGCTGTGCAGAATATGGAACATCTGTATTACATTATTTCAAAACAACATAATGGTTTGGTAGGAACCAAAGAACAGAAACAAAAATATTCAGTGGCCAGGGCGCCTGGGTGGCTCAGATGGTTAAGCGTCTGCCTTCGGCTCAGGTCATGATCCCAGGGTCCTGGGACCAAGTCCCGCATTGGGCTCCCTGCTCCTTGGGAGCCTGCTTCTCCCTCTGCCTCTCTTTCTCTCATGAATAAATAAATAAAATCTTTGAAAAAAAAATTCAGTGGCATAACCAGATGGATTGGTGCAAAGAAGGAAGGCACAGGAAAAAGGAAAGGGAAACTACTAGAACAATTTGAATGGGACGTTTACTCTTTGAAGCCTCAATTGTTCCTTCCTCTGTAGCTGGTTCTATCAAAGGCAGAGCTGTCTTTCAGAGAAGGTGGGTCCTCAAGAGTTGCAGGCGCATGTTCTTGTATCTTCCCTTGCCTTTGGTAGGAACAGGCTCTAACTTATGATGAAGCGATGTAAGGGAGACTCAGTGACTCCTTTGAGGATTTTAAGATAAACTTTTGGTAAAGAAGTAGAAATGAATTCTCCATTTGGCAGAAATAGCAGAGACAGGGGATTTACTATAACATATTTATATACAGCACTTTCTACAAGGAATATGTCTTGTCTTTGCATAAAGTTGCTAATGCTCTTGATTTGTTCATCTGAATTCCACACTCTATTCTTTGTATATTTTTCTGTTTACCATTGAAAATATTAGTCACTTTGCAAAAACACGTATTACTTCTGTATAATTATCTCCTGTATCTAAATATCTCTACACATTCTATATGTTTTTTTCTCATTTGGTTGAGTAAAAATTATTATTAAAGATAGAAGAACAAAGAAATAAAGCTTCTTGTCTAAGTAGATCCTTGGTCAGATGACAGCCCTGGTTTTGAAATCTAACACTTTTTTTTTTTTTTGATGGAGAGCATTTATAGGTCTGGAAAAAGAAACTTATCTATTAATATAGCAGAACAATAATTGTAAGACTTAAAAAAGGGTGGTATTGTGGGGAAATTGGATCACATATGTTATGATATGGTAATTGGTTTTCTATTTTGGGAAAGTAATCTGGTAATGTTGTATTAAATATTTATTATGTGTTAGGATTTTAAAATATTCAAACCATTTGTCAAGGTAATTCCCTTATATAAAAAAAGTGATAGTAAAAAGTAAAAAAAATGTTTATTTATTACTTGATTTCAAAAAAAGAGTTGAGGCCATTTATATTAAAAATGTCATAAAAAAAGAGTACTAAAAATAAAGGTTTAGAAAAAGAATTAAGAAATACCTAGAGGACCAACCTTGGAGAAAATAAATCACATTTAAAAAAGGAATTCATGTAAATATGGTCAGAATTGTGCTGCCTAAGATAAGGAAAACTAGAAACAACATAAATGCTCCTGAAGAGCAAACAAACTTGCACACAAATATGATGAAATATTATTCAAGACAAATTTGGGAGCATGTAATATGTGGAAAGGGTTAAATGAAACAATGTCAAAGGGCTCAAATAGGACATAAGATAGTATGGACATGTGTCAGAGGTATGTAACTACCCATGTAAACACGCTGTAAAATGTCTTTCTCCCCCCTACATTTACTCTCATGGAATATGAAGAGCATCTCCTGCTTGAGTGGTTTTCAACCATGGCTTTCTTTTGGCACATGGGAGTATTAGCTGGTTCAATTGGAGATGGATTTGAAGTCTGGTGTTTGTTGTTGTCAACCCCTAAGGGAGTATAGCAAGAACTGAATTATTGATCAGCTGAAATCTGGTGTGCTATTTCATTACTGGGACAAAAAATTTTGTCCACTTTTAGTTTTTCCTATTTTATTTACTTAAGTAAAAACAAATGACCAATAGCGATAGTACGAAAATATTTTCATTCTGTTAGGGAAAAAACTGCTTGATTTTGCAACATATCCTCAAAAGAGATTGCTATGGCTAATGAATGCCGAGGCAACAAAAATACACATTTGGATATCAACCAACATGAAATCCTGAAACTATCTGATTTGGTTTATTTTTTCTTCCATGAGTTTGTTTTAACCCTCAGCTTTAATTTTTATTTTCTTTTTCCCTGATGTACATAAACTGCAATTTAAAAGATTAATGTATAAAAATTTTCCTTCTTTACCCCAAATTCCCACCTCCCTAACAACATTTAGGACATATTTTGCCAAATTTGTTTTTTATGTATGCTTAGTTTTTAAAAAACAAAGAACAAATGGGTTTGCACTTTATGTATCACTATGAAAATTGTTTTTCATTTAATCTATATCTTTTTATATCTGTACCTAGAGATCTTAGCGATCTACCTTCTTTTAATGACTGTACAGCACAGGGCAATCATACAAGACAAATAAAATGTGAGATTCAAATACAAACCACATATGCAGCATTAGATATTCTGGTAGCAATATCTAGAAGGGTAAAATGTAATAGATGAAATTAATTTTAATAATATATTTAGCCCACTATGTCAAAAATGTTATCATTTCAACATGCAATCAATATAAAAATTATTAATGAATATTTTCCCTTTTCTAAAATATAAGTCTTCAAAATTCATTGTGTGCTCAAGTCAGACTAGCCACATTCTCTACAGAAGAAATAGAGTGGAAAATGCTGATGAAAGGGAAGGAACATACCAAATTTGTATAGAGTTGACTGTATTAATTTACAAAAAGACTGTATTAATTTACCTTCTCACCAATAGACTGTGAGTGTCTATTTTCTCACAAACTCACTCATGTTGGATATTATAGTTCTTTATATTTTGCCAATCTGAGGGGTGGAAAATTATTGTTTGATATGTAGTGAGATTGAAAATAGAATTTCTTCTTCTGCAAATTGTCTATTGGGCTGAAATTTATCTCCTACCTGAATAAATCTGTCTTCATTTTCTGGGTTAAGGGAAGTAGACAACCCTTCATCCTGTGTGTCTAGGTTCCGGAGACTTCCCTCCTCTTACACAGTGGAGCTCCTCACCATTCACATCTGGGAGCTGGCGGGAAAGCCGCTGCTCTTCAGCCTGGTGCAGGGAATGAGGGCAGTCCTCAAGCTTCTGGTTCGATATGCAGAAATCGATGTTGTTTGGCACAGACACTACCATCCCAAGTTCCCCATTTTTGTAAAGGTGAACCAGAAACACACAAGGTAACTATTTATCTTTTTCTATGCTCTTAGGATAGAAGAAGCATGTTTGCCATCCAGAAAGAAAAGTCTGGAGCAAAGACAGTTTGATTGTGATTCACTGTAAATGAGAAGGCCTTAATTAGCACAAAGTCAATTCCCTTTGATTACTTCTCAAAGAACTTTAATTCTCAAGTGTGAATTACAAGTAATTTGAGTAGAATGAATCAAATGTGGATACACATGGCAAATGGGGAGGACATTGAAGACAGGAAAGCGGGGAGGAAATGCCTCCAGAGGTGAAGAGGAAAAATGAGAGGGCATCGGAGTTGGGTGGGGGTTGGGGGGGGCAGAAGCAAGATGCTGTCTCCTGATGGGTATTAGCCCTCAGTGGACTTGCTTCCACCCTTCCAAGAGTCCTTTTCTTAACCACCTTCCTTCTTTAACTCTGACATCCCCTTTTCTCACTATACAACAAATCAAAACTGAGTTCAGATGTGGATAGTTTTGTGTTTTGTTTTGTTTTAGGCCGTTCATTTTAGACCCTGCCAATCCTACTGTCAACGTTTGTGACACCTGCAATGCCTGGGACGAAGTTGCCCTTGTGGCGAGACATAGCCTACTGAAGCCTCTTTTCAGCAGAGTGAGAGCTGAGCCCCCTTGGCTTTTCACAGACGACTGGTAAAATGGGCAAGGAGCTACTGTCCTTGGATTCCCATGAAGAAAATAAAAGGCATGGTGAACATATTCCCAGTTAGAGTGCTCTGGATGAAAGGCAGTATGATTGTCTTACTCTAATTCACAATGTTAGTGACCTCATCTTTAACAAAAATATTGATATGAGTCATCATTTAAGATAAAATAATCCATTTCAACCTTTAGGAGAATTGAACTCTCCTCTCCCATCTTTTGGATTTATTTGCTTTCGTGGCCTCGTGGCCAAAAAAAAAAAACCCAAAAAAACATTTTTAAAAATCTAAGTAGCCACAGTGAATAAATAAGTAAGACAAAATTCCCAGGTCATTTGAGAGAAGATTAACTGAAAGGGCAAAATCACTTCCATTTTTTAGTTTTAGTTCATTATGGCTTCAGGTTGACTTTTCAACTCTCCTGGTGGTCTGGTATTTCTTTGGGTCACCTGTGTTTTCAAGACTTCCCTACAAAAACCGGCTTGCACTAAGTACAGCCTGTTCACTTCCAGACATAAACTAACAAATCACTACATGGAAACATGGGAATATCTGGAAGAAACATCATGGATTGCCAGAATAAACTGTTTCCAAAATCATTTTATGTCACAACTCATGGGTTGGCGTGGAGCCATTCTTAAGCTTGTAAGGTGCTCAGCCATAAGTAAGGGCAAATAAAGTACCCAGGCTATGGACTGTCCAGTTTTGCCACAACTGTTTTCAATTGGTGGCATCAACTTTTCTATTAAGTAGTGTTAGCAGCCACTGATAATGAAAGCCAGGGCCCACCAGAAATAGACCAGAGGAAATTTCCTAACTCACTTTCATAGCAACGATTCATCAGCATGGAAGATGTATGAAGTGTGACTGCAGATTAATGTGAGTGATTAGGCTTCTCCACATGACAGAACTCTTACATATAAATGAGCATTGGCCCCTTCATCCGAGCCCTCAGAGAACTTGTATGCTTAGTCTAGTGACGTGATTGGTCTGGAAACACTTTTAGACTTCCCCTCAGGGGAGAATGTTCTTTTGAACATCCTTAATGGTGACAAAATTTGTCCTTTGAGGATGGATTTGATTTTTGGAAATGGTACAATGTATTCATAGTGGACATCTGTTATTTTTTGTCTGCCCTGATTCGTTTTCCCCAATTAATGGTTGGAGAGACTGCATTTCTTCTATTGTTCATTCTGTCTCTGAAGGCTCTTAAGGACAAATATTTTTAAAATGTCTTGGGAAATGGCCACATTTCTTCACTTTGGTAACTGAACCCATATTTACCTCAGGTGACTCCTCCTTCTCCACTAGGTCTATGTTGTTTGGATGGGATGAATGGACCGCTAGTTCTAGGGGGACAGACATGTGACTCAAGAATGGCACAGTGATTGAACTAAAACACCACTATAGCACTCAGTTCTGGAATTTGGATTTGAACTGCGGGTAAGAGAATTTCTTCTGCTGTTATGAGGGAAGCATGAAACTGCTGGTCACCATCTTGCTGCTCCAAGGGGACAGCCTGCCTAAAAATGGAGCCAACACAAAAGAAAGCTGATTTGAGAAATGAGCAATGATACACATGTATGCACATATGTACACATCAGTATCATGAGAGAGGTCAAGTCCTGGTTTGTGCTCCTGGATACAAATGTGCCTGGAACAAACACTCTTGTGTCACAAGCCAATAAACTCTCTCTTTGCTTAGTAGGCTCGATTTGGGTTTCTACCTAACAACCATGTGCATCCTGACTAGTCGAGTAGAACAAAGCCAGGTCTGGTGAATGAATTAACTCATCATCGAGGAGAAAGGAAGGTACCAACACACTGATAGCAAATTTCTA
The DNA here is from genome assembly GCF_009762305.2 of Zalophus californianus. NCBI lineage: Eukaryota > Metazoa > Chordata > Mammalia > Carnivora > Otariidae > Zalophus > Zalophus californianus. The sequence continues at coordinate 75,131,877 of NC_045599.1, forward strand.
CTCAAGAAACATTCATTGAGCACCTGCTAAGTATTTGATCTAATAGTCCAGATGCTAAGATAAACTAGTTGGTTCAGGATGGCACGGAGCTTTCAGCCAACAATAGACACTGCTTTTCTTCTTCTTTGCTCACATGAATTCAGAGGACCATTTCCAAAGAGGAGTTCATGACTGGAATGTCTTTGGCAAAGATTGCATTCTTGAGCATTGTCAGAGCATGTTATTAGTTTCCTGAGGTAACTCATTTTTTAAGAAGACACCAGTTATTTGAGGTTATGAATTCTATCTTTTTTAAAAATAGAGTTCTGTTTGCCTTCTGTGGTTATACCTCCGTAGAACATGAGAACAACAGGAATTTCCTTGTAGGGGAGCAAGGGCAGGATGATTAGCACATAATACAAAAATTTATTTCAGAATTGGAAGGATTCCTGAACACTGTGAGACCTGACATTGGAATGGGAGGGGCAGTGAGTGGGGAAAAGTCAACTCTGTCACCAGGTTTGAGATCTACTTTTCTCAGCAGCATTTTCATCACTTGAAGAGGCTCTTCCTCATGTCGGGTTTTTTTTTTTTTTTTTTTTTTTTCTTTTTTGGGGGTTTCTACTCGGAGGATAAAAAAATCCAGAAAAATATAGCGTGATTTTTTTTCTGAATGAGTAAGGTCAGATTTCTTTGGTCTCAAGGTGTGTGATCCACTCAGATAAAAAATAAGAAAATTTATTGCAGGGCACTTGGGCCAGCAGCTCTTGTCATCCCTTCATGGGCTTCACGCTTTCACCTTCTCCTTGTGTCTCTGCCTCTCTCTGCATCTGCTCTCTGCACTAGTCAGCGTCTCCTCTTTCTACAGAGCAGCATCCTCTACTGATTCATGGTTCCTTCTTCCTCCTTACTTGTGCTTGCACAGACCACAGCTCTCGTGAAGGTGACTCTTCCAACTTCCTCTCCTGGCAAATTCCTTCCATGTTTCTTAGTTCACATTCCTGAGGAGACAGACCGATCAGTCCAGTTTGGAGTTTTGAGCCAGGTTACCCAGAATCACTGGCTAGTTATGGGGCATCTGTGATCAGGATGGGGAAGTGTCACATGGAGCCCAATGAGAACACCAAAGAGGCAGGAAACCTTAGGAGTATGGGTGCATGGGACAGATTCCGTGGCTACCCTGTTCAGTGTAGTCCTGCTTTGTGTGTCTGTGTCTTTCCTCACCAGCCCTGGTGAAAATAGTCTGCAGAGAAGCTTAGTTGCTGCCATTTGGAGGTCACACAAATATTCCTGTTTCTCTAGTGATACCAACTCTTAGAAATTTTCAAAGAGTTTGTAAGAAGGCAGGAAAAAGTTACCTTTTCTTCAGTAAGTCAGCAAATGGAAGAAACCATGATCAGAAGAAGCAACAAGTGATGGCAGTGGGTGGGGTGTTGGCAAGGTAATCTATGGGGGGACAAAGAGAAAATAAAGAGACTGGAGAACCAGTTTGGGGCTGAGACATACACCCTGGGAGGTTTTCAATATTATACCCTAGACCCACAGCTAACCTTGTTCTACCTTCCCCTGCCCACCCACAACCTAAGAATGTATTAGTTTCCATAGATCAATATTTGAGGTGCCCTACTGCTTATGTAGGCTAGCTCAGGAAACTTGCGACCATTTATGACTTTGCTTTTATAGAAAAATGCACCCTCAGGGTTGAACATCTGACTTACAAATGTATTTGTGGTACATAATTGCTGCTACAATTGGGAACTGCTATAAATAGATATTTATATATTATATAAATCTATATTATAAATAGATTATATATTTATAGTAATTTTCCCTTGCAAACCACTAGAGAATCAACAGATCAACAGCTCTCAGGAAGAAGCTTCTGCTTGCCTTTCCCACAACTTACTTTGTTCCAAAGTACAAAGTGCTACCAGGGTTTAATCAGGTTTAAAGAAGCGACTTTAACAGGAGCTGAAAGAGATTTCTATGGTCTCTGGTAAAGGGATTAAAAGTAATAACAAATGTTAAGGCCAAAGTGATAAAAGAGTGGGAGTTGCTCTTTCGGTAGAAAAAAGGCAGCCATCTCTCTTTGCCCCTTCTGTTTTTCTCCAGCTTCCAGAAAGGGTAGAGGGGCAACATTCCCTTCTCTCCTTTATTCCTTTCTGCACTTTACCCCAGGAGGCTGGTTACATCCAAAGGGGCAGAGCTGTGCTGCCCACTGAAGAATGTGTTAGGTAGCTTTAGGCCAAAAGAGCTCAAATTTAAGTTTGATCAAAAACACCTGTTAAAGTGGTAAATTATCCAGACCTTCTCCTGTAATTTGGTCAGCAGGTCTGGGTGTGACCCAGGAACTTTTATTTTTAAATGAGTACCCCAGATGATTCTGGTATGGATATTTTACGTATCATATTTGAGAAAGAAAACCTGAACCCTGGGGCAGAATCTGGCTGTACTGCTAAGATACAGTGTGTGTGTGTGTGTGTGTGTGTGTGTGTGTTTGTGTGTGTACGTACACATACATGCATGCATGTGCTTGCCCTACTTTAGTTCTGGGCTCCAGGAAAGCCTGTTGCTCAAACAAGTCCTACCTACCTCAGAAGAGCTCAACATTTGAATTGGGGCCAAGGCCAAGTGGAGTAATAGCTCCCACTAGTTCGGCCAAGGACCTCTGGGCCAGACCTTCCTGGGTAGAGCAGTCATTCTCAAACCCTCTTGCACATTGAAACGACCTAGGGAGTTTTAAAAAATACTGATGCCTGGGCCCCACTTCCAGAGAGTTTGATTTCACTGGTCTGGGTATAGTCTAGACATTTAGGATTTTTTAAAGCTCCTTAATTATTTCTAATGTGCAGCCAAAGTTGAGAACAACTGTGGTAGAGAAAATGATTTTCATGTTCCTAAGAGCCCTGGCTAAAAACGGTATTCACTGTTTAACACCATAGATGCCATAGAAGAAAACTTAATATTTGCATTTCTGCAAGGCAAAACAAAAAAGTATCAACAATATGTAAGTGATAATATCTTGAATAGTGTTTACTTGTAAACATAGTCAAGGATAATGAAAATATTCTTTGGCTTCTTCTGTCCTTTGGCAAGAAAGAAAGGCATGGCATGATATAACTCAGAATTCTCTAAAGCATTTCAGAGATAAAGTCAACTACACCAATACTGCTAGCTTCAAAAGTCTCCCACAAAGAAACAGGGAAGTGTTAATCTTTATATGCTTTTTTCCTCTTTTCCCTGAGACATAAGTGATCAGATTCAAAGTTGATGTGCGTACAGCATTTCAAGAATATTTGCGATTTTATTCTTCTCCTTTTGTAGAGGTAAGTGAATGAATTTAACAGAAAACAGATCAGTAGACTATAGCTTTTGAACAAATGGACAACCAAATTCTGATCATTAGAGGAACAATGACTTCATTAAATTGGTAATATTCTGATAGCTTCACACACATTTAGTGACTTGCTTTCAGCTGCTTTTTCATAACAATTTGGTATATTTGGATTTTGTGAAAATTAAACTATCTCTTGTCAAGATACAGTACAATTCTGTATGTAAGGATAATGACATTTATCTTAGAAATAGGCTACATGGGGCTATGTCTGAACTAGCTTGAATCCCTCCTGAAATGTTTAAGAGACAGTAAGTGCGTGCTCAAAATTAAGAGTTCTAAACTGGAGGTTCTTGGACAGAGCAATCCATGGACTTTGGAAAAGTCCACAAACTCTCTGAAACTGTGCAAATTTGAATGTATACACCGCACTCTGTTTTCCTATGAAGACGTCCATGACTTTCATCGGATTTTCAAAGGGGTTATAACCATGAAAGTTTAGGACCCAGAGCTCCATATATTTAATAGAGAATCCTCCACTGCAATCCTCTTTAACACAGTGTGTCACTGAGAATAAGATACAGAAAAGGAAAAATAGTAATAATCTACTCTGCTTTTCAACCTGGCTCTTCTTGGGTCCAGAATTATAAATGTTTAAGTGATGTACTGACAGGTATTGACTGATGTACCTTATGTCTTAGCTGACATTGATTTGCTATAAATGAGCATCAAAGGGCTCAGCAACAGCGAAGATTCTGATTTTTGTTGCTTTTGCTGTAGGTTCCATGCCATTCCAGGAAGAGTGGGCAGTTTTGGCCAGCTGGGGAAAAACTGCCTTTTTGGCCAAGGGAGAACCTCTGCTTTTAGTTTACAGAATGGTGCAATTTTCTGATTGTAGGGTAGAAAATAAATTTACTATTTTCCCAGCTGATTCCAGTTCCTGTATCTAATTAGATGATGTCAGCTTGAGGTGCACATTGTCAAAGTCTGCAAATGCCATCAAAGATATACCTACCTTTAAATACACCCAACATGGGAAATTATGGCTTTTTGAAATGATAAAGAGTAATGACTTTATGAAATAATTACTTTAAATAGAAAGTTTCCTTAATTTTAAAATTTATTCAACTTACAAATATTACTTCTAATTCCTTTTTGTGATTATAAGGGAATACAGTTTTATTCTAGGTGACATTTAGCCTCATTATGGGTAGGAATATGACATTTGTTAAAATAATATTTTAAAATTAAATTTATCTAATATTAAATAGTATTACCTTCCCACATTAGAGTAGGGCAGATATGAAGCTAAATTCTCCCCTGGTGTGAGAAATATATGAAATTAATTTTTTATTATCAAGGCTACTTCCAAAATACATGATCAATATACGTAGTTTTCACAGACACTTAAGGAGTGACAATTACATCTGTACATATTTAGATATGAAGTTAAACTATCATGGTTCTGTGAATTTTAATGTAAATATAGTGGTTTTAGCCTTCAGGAAACTTAGTTTGCATTTGCTTAAACATGAAGGAAAAGAAACCTTGTTTAACATTGAAAAAACTGTGTTCTTTATTTTGAAATTTTGGACTAACTGCAAGATAATCCTTTTCATGTTATAAATATGGAAATTCGTACAAATGTTTAAAATTGATACCACTGCCATTCTTAAACTTGAGTGACCAGAAACTATTGAAAAATTGGTCTGTATTTGCTTTGGTTTTCTAGTCAAGCCATTTTCAAAGAGAGGTGCCTAATTAAAACCTAAAAATGACACTACATTTGAGCTACACTCATGGCTCATATTCTTGAACAACAAAAAGACAGCTAAAGACTCCTCTCTAATGCATGAGAAACTAATCAAACACAAGCACTGTTAAAAGCTAATGATTTTTCAAAATGCTTTAACTTTTAGAATGCCAGTAATTATCTCCATTATGAGATATATGACTGTGGTGGCAAAAATAAAAACAAATCAATTCAAGTAATCTATTTGAAAATTATAAATGAACATGACTGACTCCAGGACCCATAAAAATTAGATATTAATTCTTCTTGAGGAATACAAGTGAAGGTACTACTCTAGGTGACATCCCCATATGGAAGAGTGTAGATTTTAGAAAATGATTATTACTGGCATTTTAAGGCAAATTAATTTTATCAAGTTATTTTCTTACTATTATCACTTTGATAGTAGGATGTCCAGATAAAATCCCCACTGCAATTTTGGATTACACCTAGTAGAGTAGAAGTACCTCTTAGCTTATAAAGCTTAGGAAGAAACTCTGACCCATGGTATTTTTTTATATCATTTATTTAACCCCAAGTATTTTTAAAAAATGCTATCATGCTTTCACCAGTCTTGGATGATGTTCTTTTGGGGGAGTGCTACACTGGCCCATTGTTTAAAACAACACATATAATCTAGCAAGGCACATGTCAACAGGGCTTTAAGTTGAAGCCAAACCTGGAAAATATTTTTCCAACAATCTTGTCTCCATCCTTTCAGTAAGAGGTGGAACTCCTGAAAGCATGATGGGAAAACTGCATCGAGTGGAATGTTGGGTCCTATAAAGGTCCTACTACTCTCAGATTCTGTGAATGGAATGGATGGGAAAAATTAGTACAGCCTTCAGGTAGTAGCTGTAGGTGCTAAAGCCTCTGATGACCTCCTTCACTGAGCTTCCTATAGAGTCTGGCCTCTGCTAACCTCGGGGGAGCCGGGACCTGGCCTTGCTAGTGGTAGCCACAGAGAGCCGTTAGGCTCAGCTGATCATCACTGGGTGAGGAGGTGTCAGGATCACTGTAGATCTGAGTCAGGGCTAAACTCAGGATTTCTTTCTTTTCTTTGTAAAACCGCAGTTCTTGTCCCGCTTTCCTGGCTTCCTCCAACTCCCTCAGGGCCATCCGTAGCTCTTGAGAGAGGATTCCTGGTGACTCCTTCTCCTTCATGATCCAGTCCAGGGCCATGTGACTGCGCATCTTTTCATCTAGGGAATACTGGGAATAGTAGGAGATGACTTCCTGGGAGCCAAGAGACAAAGTCCAGAGTGTCAGTGAAGAGCAACAAAGGCACCTGTGTTCATGGCCTTCCAACACCTCACTTCCTTTGTCTCTGACACCCCCCCACATCCACATCCATAGAGGTTTTGCCAACAACTGAACCTCTCTGATGTTCACAGATGGAAGCCAAATGTCAAGATATACTTCTTAAAGCAAATGAAGGACTAAGCTGGTCGGGCAAAGCAGGGTCACTTTAGGTTGTGTCAAAACACTACCACGAAGAATGACTCAATAATGTTCACAAACAGTACTCTGACCTTGCTAGAAAATGTCTTCCTTTGAAAATGCATCCCTTTATGCATGAATATTACTGCCTTATTGATTCCTTGAACTCTTCTGCCCAGCATTATCTCCTTCAGCAAGGTTGAGAGACAGAAACAATTATATGGAAGGATTGGGGCAGAATTGGGTTTGGTCACACCCATTGCAGAGAGCAGGAGGCTTAGAAACCAGGAGAGTCAACTTCCTGGTTGTTAGCATAAGGAAGTTAGATGGCAGTCCAAATGGCTCAGAGAAACTACAGAAAGAACTTTAAGAATGTACTGTGGATTGTAGGCAATATCATTATTGATATCATAATGGTACCTTTATGTACATCATCTCTTCTGTAACTAATTTGAAATTAATCACTGTCAATTCTCATGTGAAAAATTTGCCAATACCTTGTAACATCATGTACAGGTTTGAAGGACACACTTTAAGAAGATCTTGTAGAGTGGATGCATTGCTTATTTTTATTTTCAAGAACATATGGTATTTATTTATGACCTTAACAAATTAAAAACAACCATGGAAAACTGTTTATAACCAACCCAGTGAATTTCAAAGGCCTTTTATAAAATCAAAGGAAAAGAAAAAAATAGCCATAGCCATTGTCAACTACTCATTTCTTTTCCATCTTTGACATTTTGAAAGCCAGACTTTCTAACCAAAGAACAACTAAAAACTCCTGGGCTGCAGTGCATGGAATACTCTTATACCCACCCACATCTAGCTGACTGGTAGAGGCTTTATTCCTCATACAAATTCTTGTTAGCAAATTCTCAAAAACAAATGGCCACCTTTCAAAGTCTACTGGTGCAAAAAGGAAGGATGACTCTTGGAGGATAGAAGGTGAAAACTGTTAAAGACACAGGAGGGAATTTGCTTTTGCTATTAAAAAAAGGGGGGAATGGTGCTTCTCATAGGTAACAAAGAAATAGTGAGACCTCATTTCTGAGAAGTAAAGAGGAAACTTCCAACCCCCAAAATTGAGGTGATTGAATACCAGCTTGCCCAAATTTATAATCATTTCTGTTATCCTTTGGGGACTTTTGGTGGGGGTGACAAAAATCCTCCTGCTACACCCAACTTTACCACTCTTCAGTGAGGAGGTTCAGAAGCAGTGCATTCTCAAATTTCTTTCTGCACTGGAGAGTAGAAAAGGGCACAAAATCTAAGGCAGGGCAGGTGCATAGGGAGATTCAGCATTTGACTTAGAAACCAAGTCTGTTTTAATGATCCCTCCATTTTGGCATTTAGTACAGGACCTAATCAGTCCTATGTGCAGGCAATGTTCTCCTTAGTGTGCATATTTGATCCATCCCTGATTCAAGTGGACTTGTTATATTTTTTCATATATCCTCTGCTCTTAATAGATATAGTACCAGATTTAAACAGAGAAAAATCCAAATAAAGGAAATCTAGGAGGATGACAAGCCATCTGTTCAGTTCATATGACACAAACCCATCATTGACTGGAAAAATCTCACCTGTCGGGAACACTTTGTTTCACGTAGGGCTTTTAGGTTTCCATTCCAGTGCAATAGTTGGAAAATGGTCATCAGTTCCTACAAAACCCAAACATCTGTCATTACTCTCAGAGCAGAAGTGTGAAAGAAAGTGTGAAAGCTGGGTAGGGCATAACTCTGATCCCCAACTATCTCAGGGAAATAGACTATAAAATACCATCAGAATACTTTGAGACTTTTCAAACACTAGAGTCCCCAAGCTTCTGGAGCATTCTTCCTTCCCTCCTCTGTTATATACATATTTGCACAATTAAATGACTAAGTAGTTGACAAATATCTTTCAACACTAAAAGTACATGTGCTTGGGGTGCCTGGGTGGCTCATTTGGTTAAATGTCGGACTCTTAATTTTGGCTCAGGGCTTGATCTCAGGGTTGTGAGATTGAACCCTTCAGGCTTGCACTGGGCATGGAGCCTGCTTAAGATTCTCTCTCTTCCTTCTTTTCCTCTAACTACCCCCCTCCAAAAATAAATAAATAAATAAATAAAAAGTAAAATAATACCAATACATATGCTCTAACAATTCTACACCCAAGAGGTTATCTAAAAATATCAGCACATCTCAGAATAATGTATAGGTAAAGTTATTCATTGTACTGTTTTTTTTTTAATTGCCTGAGGCTGGAAATATATTAAATGCTTATTTTTATTTTTTAAGGATTTATTTATTTATTTAAATAGAAAATCCTCCACTGTAATCCTCTTCAACACAGTGTGTCACTGAGAACAAGATACAGAAAAGGAAAAATAGTAATAATCTACTCTGCTTTTCAACCTGGCTCTTCTTGGGTCCAGAATTATAAATGTTTAAGTGATGTACTGACAGGTATTGACTGATGTACCTTATGTCTTAGCTGACATTGATTTGCTATAAATGAGCATCAAAGGGCTCAGCAACAGCGAAGATTCTGATTTTTGTTGCTTTTGCTGTAGGTTCCATGCCATTCCAGGATAAGTGGGCAGTTTTGACCGGCTGGGGAAAACTGCCTTTGGCGAAGGGAGAACCTCTGCTTTTAGTTTACAGAATGGTGCAATTTTCTGATTGTAGGGTAGAAAATAAATTTACTATTTTCCCATCTGATTCCAGTTCCTGCATCTAATTAGATGGGGTCGGCTTGAGGTAGACATTGTCAAAAATATTTTTTAGGGGCACCTGGGTGGCTCAGTTGGTTAAGCATCTGCCTCCAACTCAGATCTTGATCCCAGGGTCCTGGGATCGAGCCCCGCATCAGGCTCCCTGCTCAACTGGGAGTCTGCTTCTGCCCCCTGCTCATGCTCTCTCTCTCTCTCAAATAAATAAATAAAATCTTAAATTTTTTTTTTTTTTAAGATTTATGCATTAGAGAGTGTGTGTGTGTGAGTGGGAGGAGGGGCAGAGGGAGAGAATCTTCAAGCTGACTCCCCAGGGAGCATGGAGCCCAATGTAAGTCTCCATCTCACCTCCCATGAGATCATGAACTGGGCCAAAAACTGAGTCAGATGCTTAGCTGACTGAGTCACCCAGGCACTCCTTAAATGCTCATTTTTAAAGCAATAGTTTAAAAAAAGGATGATACTGAGGAGTAGCAGAATTTGCTGCCTCCAAAATATGAGTTCAGGACATGCCACCCTAAAAATATGCCACTTTGGTATATTAATTATTTTAAGCTGTAAGCACTTGAAAAACAGCAAATGGAAGGAAAGGCTTTCTCTGAACTCCCCTTATCTGCCTAAAGACACATCTTCCCAAAGGAACCCAATTATGATAAATCCTTTCCTGAAGAATTTCATCAACTAGGGAAGATTGACCCTTATCACAGAAGAAGACATAGACTAACATACCTCCCATCTATTCTTCTAAGGGCCCACTCATTTTTCTTAAGAATCATTTACTATCCCCTAAGAGGCCTTCCCCCTTCCTCTTTCCCTATTACGAGAGTATTTGATCCTAAATTCCAAGCCACCTCAGAAGGATACTATTTTCCCCTGAGTATCTCTCATGTATACATGAGGTATATGTGTTAATAAAGTTCTGTTTTTCTCTTACTAATCTGTCTTTTATTACAGGGGTCTCAGCTAAGAACTCAGAAGCATAGAGGGAAAATTATTTTTCCTCCCCTACAATACATTCATACCACTGAATACTTTCATTCATAGAGAAGTATGAATGAGAAGGCTCTCTAGGTTCTTTTTTTTTTTTTTTAAGATTTTGTTTATTTGACGGAGAGAGACACAGTGAGAGAGGGAACACAAGCAGGGGGAGTGGGAGAGGGAGAAGAAGGTTTCCCGCTGAGCAGGGAGCTCGATGTGGGGCTCGATCCCAGGACCCTAGGATCATCACCTGAGCTGAAAGTAGATGCTTAACCGAGCCACCCAGGCGTCCCCCTCTAGGTTCTAATATAAAGAATCTCTATGATGTGGTGTTAAAAGAAAAGCAAAGTGCACAACACATATACTGTGTGCTAGTATTTGATTAAAAAGGAAAAGAAAATCCCTCTAAATATTTGCTTGTAAATGCCTAGGAGAGTTATGGCAAGATACAAAAGAACTGGGTAACGTAGTTGTCCCTGAGGGTGGGAACAGGAATGCCTGTGGGGCAGGAGTGTGAGGGAGACCACCCACTGACATTCTTTTGTACCTTTGGAGTTTTGAATCATGTGACAATATTATATATTAAAGAAAACCATTTAAATTTTTAAAAATTTTGGCCAAAAAGTAAATACAGATAACATATAATGGACAAACTACAGAAACTGTAAAATACTCCTACGTTTATAAATTCAGTCAGGAAAATGCCTGAAAATATGGATAATCAGGTTGAATTGACATCGAAACCAATCCCTAGTTTCCACATCCAATAGTCAGGGCTGAGCATGGCATTAAGCTTCAATCAGCATCCTTTCCCTTCATGATATCAAGGGCAAGCTAAACTGTATAAACTCTGAAGACTTTATTTTCCTAATGTGATTAGAAGTGGCAGTCTTCCATTGAAGCTATCTGCATTTTTTTTTTTCTTTTTTGGTCAGAGAAACACCTATCATGGCTTAACAGTATAAACCACATAGACACAATATAGTTAAGGAAATTAAGGAAATTTTTGGTTATGACACTAATTATGAAAACTAAACATTTAGACAGTTGTTCTACTGACCATTCAAAAAAACTGATTTTTATTGTCTTTCCCTCTGCTTGCTCAGGAAAAAGTTTAAATTATGAAAATGAGGAGACCTAAGGCATTCTGATATTTCAGACATCTTAAAATTATTAGGTAAATTTTAAAGCTATAAGATGATCAGAAGAGCAAATATCACCATTCTTATGTCTGAAATTGCCAGTAGAATGTAATGGTTTTTTTTTTTTTTTCTTCTTTTCAGTTGGGGATTTTGTCTATTTTCTACTGTACAGTAAGCACTCGAAGAGCCCATAGAGATCTCAGTAAAAGCAAAACCATGTGTTTCCATTAATTAAAATATGACATGGATACCAAGGGAATTACTCCTCCTGCCCCAAACAGAGATGCCACCATCTGCTTAGGGTCCTGAGCCCACTGCCCAGGGAAGCCGTCCCTCTCATGCCCTCTCTCTCTCCTCCACTTCTTTCTGCCCCGTCCAGATTTGCACTCTGTCACATCACTATGATAATCTGCAACAGTGAGAATGGTTAGTTCTATGGCCCAATTTTAAGTAATCTGCTTCTCACCCCTGTGCTTCTCATCAAAGTAACCCCAGTGACTGAGGAGGGTAAATCTATGCTGCCTTTCTCCCTGTACCTTTAACCTACTCAGTAAAGACTTTGTAGCCAGAAAAATGAAAAGGAACACTTTTTATGTCCTGATAGGGAACAGTCTCTGTGGTGTTATAGAATGGCCACTATTTCCAAATAAGACATTTCTTTTCGTTTAATGTTTTAAGACTCCACTTGAATTTTGCATTCGATTGTAATGTCCATTTTTAAAAATAATAAATACCACCTCCAGTCCTCCACCTTCCCCCAACCCAAGTTTATAATGGTTAAACTCGGTATAACCCAGAAAGATATACTGAGTTCTTGTGTGACTTTCAATAGCCCTCTTGGTATTGTCCTTGTACGCCTGTGGCCCAGTTAGAGGAACAGCCTATGGGGCTCTTAATTCCCTCCTCTGACAATTAGTTCCTTAGTAACATATTCTTCCTCCAATGTCTTCTAAGCTCTCATTCTTATTTATATACTAACCATTGCCCCCCTTCCAGATAAACTCCCATTCTACCCAGCAATCTTCCTAAGACTTTAGAACCCACAATTCTGCTGTGAACAAAGCCAGAAACCATTCTCATGTCCCTTGGCAACCTACATCTCTCAAAAACTTCCCCACAGAGACTTGAACTGTTTTTGACTGCCCGAGAGTCATCCCTCACACCCCTTCTGGTTTGCCTAAATTTCTGTTCCATCCCCAAGGAGTTTTTGCTGTAACACAACTGCCTCTTCCTTAGTGTTGTTCTTGTTCCTAAAATCCCACAGGGAAAATGACCTTCTTTCTGCCTTCGTACATTATGTCCCAATCTAGTTCTTGCCCTCCTCTGTAGAGATACTAATCTTACCATCACTATGTAACGTATATTGAAATATTCCCACATTCTTCCTGTCCCACTTCTTTATTTCCTGTCATAAGACCAAATTCACTATCCTCAGATCTTCCCGAAGCTGTATGAACCCATGAAATCCTTTTATGGCTCTCATTGATTCCATCGGAAATCCTTGCATTGTAGACTGGCAAGGAGAGTGTAGTGGACTTCAGTAAGGATTTCCTAGTTTCACCAAGATTCCTTGCTGCCTGGTTTTCACAGTTCTGTTTTCTATCTGTCAAACCCTTATCACTTTAAAGGAAATCTGTTTGGTGAGCTATCTGTCCTGCTCCTCATTCAAGTCTTTGTGCTGTGTTATTTGTTAGGTGGCTGATGTAGAACCCCAGGGAATTTTGGTAGGCTTGACAGATAAACAAGCAGCTGGCCTATATATAGGTTGGGTTGGGACTAGTGGCTAGCGCTGTCACCATCCCTCCCCCACAAACATCAGGGAGGGTGAGGTGTGTGAAGCAAGATTTAAGGTGAGTCATGAAAGTTCAGGTTCTTTTATTTAAAATTCTGTCTTTAGGGGCGCTTGGGTGGCTCAGTCAGTTAGGCATCTGCCTTCAGCTCAGGTCATGATCCCAGGGTCCTGGGATCGAGCCCCACGTCAGGCTCCCTGCTCAGTGGGGACCCTGCTTCTCCCTCTGCCCCTACATTCCACTTGTGCTCTGTCTCTCAAATAAATAAAATCTTTAAAAAAATTCTGTCTTTATTTAAAATTTTGATATTTTGTTGACGAATTTTTTCACATTCATTTTGAGTTTTTTAAGATAGTGCATTATAATATTGTCTTGATCACTGAGTTTTTTTTTTTTAAGATTTTATTTATTTATTCATGAGAGACAGAGGGAGAGAGAAGGGGAGAGAGAGAGAGAGAAGTAGAGGGAGAAGCAGGCTCCCAAGGAGCAGGGAGCCCGATGCGGGACTCGATCCCAGGACCCCGGGATCATGACCTGAGCCGAAGGCAGACGCTTAACCATCTGAGCCACCCAGGCGCCCGATCACTGAGTTTTTTAACACTCCTTTAAATTTTGTGCCTGAGGTGAAGGCCTAACTCTCTTTACCCTAGTCTGGTCCCTTCTGGTGAGTCTGTCTCAGGGACAATGCTGGCCTCATGAACTTGTGATGTGTGCAGTCACACAGGACCCCAAGCTTGATTTCATGCTCCACTGACTTGAAATTCTTAGTAATTTTTTCACAGAAGGCCCTGCATTTTCATTTTGTATGGGCCCCAAGAATTATGTGGCCAGTCCTGATCATAAAATAAATTTGAAATCAAATGGAGAAGCAAGCCCTGTGATTTCTGCAAGTTGTAGCTTTCATCCTACAGCTTTCCTGGTTCAATTTGTCATTCATTCAGTTTAAACCACCGACAGCTGGGCTCTGTCTTCACAGTGCTTCCTGGTGTTGCCTCCTATTAGGAATAATGTTTGCCCTTTCAGCTACTTCGTGGGGAGAAAATGCACTCTGCTTCTCTCTGGAACTTTGTCTGGGAGACTCTCTTGGTTCTGTGATTCATCAGAAATAAGAAAAACAAACATTGTAAATGGAGAACTTGAAAAACAGGTGGGCACCATCTCCCTACCCAAGAGAATGGATTTAAGAGGAAATCTGTTTATGGGATGAGGTTTTAAAAGGCGACCTGGAGAATTTAGCAAAGATGTAAATAAACAACTCGTCCTTGGACTGCATTAGGCTTCAGAATAAATATATTAACCAGCTTCAGTCAAAGTCCGTCTCAGATCTGGCCTTGACAAGACCCAGTGGCTAGTGCTGTCGCCATCCCTCCCCCACAAACATCAGGCAATTTTCTGTATGGCAAGGCTACTCTGCTTCCCTCCCACGAAGTAAACGTAAGCAGAAGCCTATCATGTTTCCTCTGAGTGCTGCCTCCTTGACAGCCCCCATGGAAAGCCTGCAGGCAGTCAGGAGACACCAGCCTTGTTTTTATATGGTATAGTCATCCGTAGCTAGATACAGACACACATCTATTACCCACCAGGGGTACTGAATTGCTGTGTCGGCGGCAAACAGCCCGGGTCTGTGGTCAATTCCCATTACGTGCTGAAACAAGCTGATGCATTTAACCCCGGCCACCAAGGAATGTGCTGGGACCCAGCAGGCAACCGGGAACTGGCGGAAGTAAAAGGGATGTGCTCCATGGCCCTCCTCCTGGGTTGCCAGCATCCCTACTGGGGGAGTGAGTTTGGATTTTTCCTGCCCTCACATCTTCCTCTTCCTGTGTCCTCCATCCTGCTCCCAGCCTCTTTTATGAGAATTTATGAAGCATTTCCACAGTTTGATTCAAGTTATTATTTCACATATTTAAATACGACATAGACCACACAGAAAACAAACAGCCCATCGCAAGGTAATTAAGAATTACTAAAAGGTGGTTGAGTACAGCCATTCATAGTACTTGGACAAAATTTTAAGAATTGTTTTTTAATCTTGCCTTCCCCATCTTTGGCAGACTAACTCAATTGCATTCAAAAATCATTCTTAATTTTCTGAAAATAGCTACTAAATTACATACAAGCTACTATGTACCATGGCAGGCAACATTCATTTTATAATGTGAGAAGTACAATATTCTTTTGTTGGGGTCGAGAGGGGAGGAATTAAAATAAATGGGGTTCTTCCTTGGCGAAATTACTATACTAGATACTTTATAAATGTCATGTTATGTAAATTCCAAAAAAATCCTACCCAATGGGTGTTATGATTCTTATTTTACAGATGAGAAAACTGAGTCTCAGGGGGCGCCTGGGTGGCTCAGTCGGTTAAGCGGCTGCCTTCGGCTCAGATCATGACCCTGGGGTCCTGCGATCGAGCCCCACATCCGGCTCCCTGCTCAGCAGGGAGCCTGCTTCTCCCTCTCCCTCTGCCTGCCACTCTGCCTACTTGTGCTCTCTATCTATCTGTCAAATAAATAAATAAAATCTTAAAAAAAAAAGAGAGAAAACTGAGTCTCAGATAATTACATGCCCAGGCAGGAAGTGGTAGAGCAGGTTTCACACATAGTTCTGTTCAGTTTTTAAAAATTGGTCTTCTTTCCTTGTGTTATGCTCCTCCCTTTTGTTTTTTTCTGTTTGACTTTAGATCACTATGGGGGAAAAGCATGGAACCTTTATAGTTCTACTCTTTTATTCTACAGCCAAGATCCCTGAAATGTTGGCAGAGAGCTGCCTTGTTCTCATTTGAAAAGTTTAAGTTAGATAAAGTTGTCAAGGGAATCCATGCGGTAGTCTTTGGCATTTCAAGTGAAGACATCCTTCTGCAGAAGTATGTATAATAACAGTTGTCAATCTTCAGTGAGTATTCACCATATGCCAGGAACTGTTCTGGACTCTTTCAATTATTGTCCTGTTTAATGCTCACACTGGCACTGGGAGGTAGCACCAGTACTATTAGTCTCCCTAATTTACATATGATGAGGAAACAGATTTAGAGGTGAGAAGTAGAGCCAAGCTAACCTGGACCAGCCCACTTCAGTCTGGGCTCAGAATCACTGAATTCATGCATGCCTCTGTTTATTCCAGAGGGTAGGCTTTAGAGATACCTGGTCTCTTCAAACCCAAGGCAATCAACATCAAAAGTCAGTGAGACCTGCCACTTAAAAGAAAACTCAATGACCAAGTGAAGAGAGAGTATTTTTCTTCCAGTCAAACAAGGGACTAATGAGGGAAACCACTGATTTTTTAAAAAATGGACAGGAGGGATGTATCCACCTGCAAAGTGGCTGTATGCCATTGCAGTCCAGAAAACAGTTTGAAAGGTAGTTGAAAGCTGGTGGCTTCAGGGCTCAGATGAAACACTGTTGTAAATACACCGTGATGAACATTTTGGTCCATAAAGTCCATCAGACTTGCAAATAATAGGTAGTGTAGTTCCTCAGCTCTATTAATATCACTTGT
The DNA here is from genome assembly GCF_009762305.2 of Zalophus californianus. NCBI lineage: Eukaryota > Metazoa > Chordata > Mammalia > Carnivora > Otariidae > Zalophus > Zalophus californianus. The sequence goes on from NC_045599.1 coordinate 75,148,546, forward strand.
CAGCAATGGATGAAACAGGGTTACAGTTTGCTGAATGTTTTGATCTAGTTAACAATGGGTGGTGGCAGATCTTGTTTAATGGGAATACCAGAACTGAGGGGGGCATTGTTTAATATACATTACAGATAACTTCTTCTATGACTTCGGGTAATTAAGAACCAAATGGTCACAACCAACACTTCAAACTGTTTAATTTGACTTAAAAGGGAACTTTGTACTGAAGAGCTGGTGAAATGTTACAGGTCTTCAGGTGGTGGTGTTCCCCAGCTGTTTCTTAGACTCAAGTGTTTTACTCCGCTTTAAGAACGCAAAGACTGCCTTGTTTGCTTGTTTGTTTTAGTCTCCTGAGGTATGGCTTAGACAGAGCTACCATGCTGGATTTGAAGAGAGTTAAATTAAAATGACCAAAACAAAAAAAGACTAGATTATTGGGACAGGAGATGTTAATGATAAGAGTGGCATTCTCCCGGGTTTCTGAATTGTGTACCAAAATAAACACGTAGCAAGAAGTCAGGTACCTGAAACTCCAGCATGGTCTTCCCCATGTTTGACTCCAACATGTAGTGGTAGGCTCCAATGCTGGTGCTGGGGTCATCTGCATCATCCAAAGTGCCCTTGGGAAGAAAGCAGAAAAGGAAAATGTTATGGATTTTTCCTTCCCCTTCTTTTGTGGCCACGAATTAATGCTGTGGCCCTACAGTAAAACTACTATATTGAGCCTTCGGGTGTGCATTCTACAACCAAGTTTCCAGTTGATCTGGGATAAAATTCTTAATCTCACCATGACTCAGAATAAAGAGGATTTTTGTAATCAATTTGAACATTCATTCGAATGTTAACTGATTATATATTTGCTAAAAGAATAATTTTCCCAAAGTAGAAATTTCTGTATCTTCGTACAAAGTTTTTGCTGTTAGATGGTGGTAATGTTTGAGTGGTTGCCCTCTGGAAGGCTGCCTTCATCTGTCATTTGAAATTTTGAAATGCTGACCTTGTTCTGATTTGATGGTGACCAGGCAAGATTATATCATTGACAGGGAAAGAATTCTCTGGTTGTTTGGACCATTCATATTTTACTGCCCTGATTCTTTTTTTTTTTTTTTTATTATTATGTTATGTTAATCACCATATATTACATCATTAGTTTTTGATGTAGTGTTCCATGATTCATTGTTTGCGTATAACACCCAGTGCTCCATGCAGAACGTGCCCTCTTTAATACCCATCACCAGGCTAACCGTCCCCCCCCCCCCCCTCCACTGCCCTGATTCTTAATGGGAGCTTTTTATAATATGCTGGTGTTTGACCTGGAGACATAGATCTTGGTGTGTGTTTTTTTCACTTCCAGACTACTTAATCTTTAGGAAACAAGGTGCATGGGGTGATGAACAGAAATGAAATTGACCTTCAATTTGGTTAGGGGTAGTGGCAGTAAAAAAAAAGCTAACACAAGTCCTGGACTGGCACTGGGGCCTACCCTGCAGGATCCCAGGGCCTCGGATTTCTGGGAAGGTGGGCAATGCCTTTGTGAGGCTGAACAAACAACTGCCAGCATCCGATAGCAGCCAATTTATAGCTTCTGAATGCAATAACATTAACATGCTGCCGCTGAAATATTTATGTTGGCTTTTTAAATATCCCAGAGGAAATCCATCCAGAAGCCTGCAAACCTTATATATTCTCTTTCCTTAGAAATTTCCATGAAAAAATGATAAATTACATTTACATTGAGGGCCCCTCCTTGCTCCTGAGTAAATTCCACACATATAAATCAGGCATCATTTTCCTAACTTCTCTTCCTCAAAGGCCCTTGAAATTTACAAATCACGAAAATAAAAGCTTCCTTTCATCCTGACAGCAGATACAGAACAGAGATCTCCGATGTCTCCTCCCAGGTCAGCCTCTCTCTGTCCCCTGCCCCGTCTCTTAACTCTTCTGTGGGCGACAAGAGCATGTATGAGGGGAAAAGGAACAAAAGGGTCACGCTAGTGTGACAAGGTGTCCTTCATTTTCAGCAGCTTCTCCAAAATCACAGAACCTTTATAATCAGATTAAGGTGATGAGAGAATGTAAATCTCAGATGGGGTTTACCTGTGCTAAAAGCAAAGCCAGGAGGTGGCTAATGCCCTCAGTAATGCCAAGTTTCTGCCTTTGGAGGACACACAGGGAGATACCTGCCCCAGTGGGAAACCAAGGCTTCTCCATTGTTTGTAGTTGGTAGGTATCAAGTATCAGATGTTCTAAATAATTCATGAGGCAAATTATCTACTCCTAGATTGCTGAGAAAATATTCTACCTAAATTTCTAAGACAAGAGTTTTTGCTCTTAAAGCACTTTGCATTAATTGTGTCCATTAACAGAAATTTTCTCTGAAAAAAAAATTTTCAGCTCTCTGAAAGAATTAATATTAAGCATGATAATTCTAAGGGCTAACAGATATTGGGCATATGGCTTTTCCATGCCTAAGGAGTCAGCCTTTCCTTAAAAATACAGACTGCTGGACCCCCACTCTGGTTGGGGAATTGGCACTTTTAATAAGCACTTAAAATAATTTTTATGACTTGTCAAGTTTGGGTAAAAAATGAGCTAGTTTATCTCTAGATTAAAGCAGTATTCAGTTACATGCATTCCCAGGCCCTAAAAGTATCAATACTTTTCAAACAGCAAACATTCAAATAAACAAATCAGGATGGATCAAATTATCTACTTTGATTTAAAATTTGATTAATGGTCATCCAGGGCAGCTAAAAAATATTTCTGACATGTGGCATAGGGAACCAGCTCCAGTTTCTTGATTTCCAATCCAAGTGTTCATTTTGTTGAAAATCAATGATTTCATGGGTAAAAATTAAACCCACACAATTCTTTTTTTTTTTTTTAAGTAAACTCTCTGCCCAGTGTGAGGCTGAAACTCCCGACCAAGCCAGCCAGTCTTCCCAAACTTGCACAATCCTCAAAGAATTTGCTCACTCTAGTATTTCCCCAGATTCAACTGCCTTGGTGTCTCAGTGCATCCAGCTTTCTACCCTAGTGGGTACTCACATTGGTGGAGGCAACTGCTTCCTGCACACTCTCCATAATGAATTCCTTAGTGATCCTTCTAGAGGGCAGCTCATTGAAGAGGGAGTTGATTAGGGCCACTTTAGCTGCATCCCGTCTGGCTTCAGCTCTACTTAAGCAGCACTTGAGAAAGGAAGGAGAAAAGGAATCATTAGAGGATTCAGCATCTCACCATTTTTATCACTGCCTCAATGGATTTCTGAACATTTTCATTCATACATTTACTCTACACCTATTCTTTCTTACCCATTGCTAATCCCCTGAAGATCATGCAGATTTTCCTTCTGCCATAGAGTTCATGCAAATGTTTTGGCTGGTCTTCAAATCATTTTTGTCTTATTTTATAGTCTTTGAATGTCTCCTCTGCACCACAGACTTTGCATACTGTTAATAACTAATAATAAAAATAATAATAGCTACTATTATGTACTTGGTGAGTACATTCATTTTTAGGGCCTTCCTCAAATTCTTATCTCAGAGGGAAAAAATGTAAGGAAAGAAGGAAAATGGGAGATATTTTTAACACAGTAATTAAGAACACAGGTTCTGGAGTCAGACTGCTTAGATTCAGATCCCAGCTATGGTACTTGTTAGCTAAAAGACTGTGGGCAAGTTAACCTTTCTGTGTTTCAATTTCCTCCTCTGTAAATGGGAATAATAGTAATGCTTATGTCGTCGAGCTGAGGATAGACACAATTATTTAATATACATGAAGCACTGAGAATACCTGGCACATGGTAATATTCTATGGGACTATCCCACTCTTATATGTACTCACATGTCCAGTTCAGGACAAGGGAGCTGCTGTCAAAATCTATTGTTTTGGCTTTTCCAGCATTTATCCCCCCACTTTCCCTCTAATAACAGTTCCCTGATTTTCTTTTTTTTTATTATGTTATGTTAATCACCATCATTATATCATTAGTTTGTGATGTAGTGTTCCATGATTCATTGTTTGCATGCAACACCCAGTGCTCCATGCAGAATGTGCCCTCTTTAATACCCATCACCAGGCTAACCCAGCCCCCACCCTCTCCCCTCCAGAACCCTCAGTTTGTTTCCCAGAGTCCATCGTCTCTCATGGTTCGTCTCCCCCTCCGATTTCCCTCTTTTCATTTTTCCCTTCCTACTATCCTCTTCTTTTTTAAAAATTTTTTTAACATATAATGTATTATTTGTTTCAGGGGTACAGGTCTGTGATTCATCAGTCTTCCACAATTCACAGCACTCACTGTCGCACATACCCTCCCTAATGTCCATCACCCAGCCACCCCATCCCTCCCAACCCCCACCACTCCAGCAACTGGAGGACCGCCATGTCCACCTTGCTCTCAGTCCACACAGTGGGTGGGACATGCTTCATTTGGCCTTTCTGAAGTTAGGAACCATAGGCAGAGTATGATTAGCAACTCATTAAAAAAATTCTCCTAAAAGTAATATTGCTCTCTATTCTACTAACCTGGATTTCCTGTGGCTCATATGGGTCTGCTCAATGTATCCTGATTCTTTTCTATCCTCTCTCTTTTATTATCAACTACAGCTCCTCTTATTCAAATTCTGGCTTGGTGTGGACTCCTGGGGTTCCATATAGAGGGATGAAGCCCTATGAGAACTGCACTGTCCTTGGAGCCCACTCCTACTGGACGGTGAGATGCTATTTCTCCTACAGGTTCCTGTGAATTATCAAGGGTTCTAGACCCTACTCCAAAACTCCTGGTGGGAAACAAGCCCCAGGAAGAGAAACTCGGGCTCAGGTCCTGGTCAACAGGGTGGACCAACACCCCTGGCTCTGCTACTTAGTGATTGTGAGACACAGGCCTCCTCAATTTTGGGACTTACTTCCTCACTGCACAAACGGGAAGGCCAGGCTCTCTGATCTCTAGGATTCCTACCACCTAAAATGCATAATTCTCAGAATCAGTAGTGTTTGGTGACTGATGTGAAAGAACAGGGCAAGTATCAAAGATCCCACTTTATTTTCATGTTTTGCAGCCTCAAAGACTTAGTAACTCCACTGGGAAAAAGCTAAACCCCCTCAGTTTGCTTTCCACACATCCTCGCCTCTACCTCATCTGCCCCATACTGACCATCCTTGCACTGACTGAGGAATGCTCCAAACTCATGGTCTTGTATCCTCTAGAGGCTGGCCTCTTCTCTCCATCTCCACGAACCCTGTATGAGTCCCCTGAGGTCAGGCCCCAGCCTTCTCTGATTTTCCTGCTTCAACCTCCCTCTTTGGACAGTGTGACTACTACTGTAATGATCCCTTACTTGACTACAGATTACTTCTTCCTGCTCCTCTCCCACCTTCAGGCCTGGGAAGGGCCACTTATATATTTCTTGAGCATCCTCCAGAGTGCCTACTCCCAGGGTCAGCCCTTGGAAATGCTCACATGTGGTTAGTATTCAGATGAAGTAATGACAAGACTTCTAAAATAGGAACAGGACACCAAAAAGGATGGAAAAAGACACGTGTCAGTAACCTAACAAAAATAGCAATATACACAGCTATTTTAGTTTACAACACAAAGAGAGTTCCAATATCTCCTTTTAAATAAAGAATGGTGCAAAAGTTTTAAAAGTGGTTTGGGGTTTTCCTCCTTAGAGTTGAATGACAATTAAGAAGGCTTTGGGGTTGCTTCAGGCAGCAAAAGTCATAGAATATTTAGACCTCTGCTAAGGTTTAGGACACTTGTATTAAATTAGATGGGTCTGGACAGATAGGTCGACTTTGCCTTATGGACTTGACTGGGAATTTATGGGACATTGAGTTCTGAGTTGGCAGGCTTGCAATGAAACTCAGGTGCCACGTCTTCCAGAAAGTTTTCCATGACCACTCCCAAGGCCACGGTGGGAGGATCGCTGTCCAGGAGAGGCATCACCACACTGCCATGAAATTATATATTAGTGCTCTGCCCCACAACCCTAGGCTATGAGCAACCTAAAGGCAGAGTCTGTGACTAAGTCATCTTTGTGTCTCTGTACTTGAAATATAGTTTGCTGAATGAATAACTGAATAGGCCTGGAAAATCAAAACACACGTCATTAAGGTACCTGAGAAAATGTTCAAGAAATCCTCATAAAGAAGAGAATTATATATACTCATTATTTAAAAAAAAAATCCCATTTCAATATACCCTATGTGGTATGTAAAATGCAGTAATATAAAAATATATTAATGTGTGAATTTCAGAGGGATAATTGGTCATTAAGTTCAGACAGTCTAAAATGATCATTTTCGCCTGAGTGTAGGATATGCTTATTATTCTTTGGAAAATCAGTTTCCTATCAAAAAGCAAACAAAGTTTTTGCAAATATTACCTGACATCTGTAGGAGTAGCCCATTTTAATAGGAATTTGCTTTATAAAATCTATAATAGAGCCATTGGGCTTTTAGAGTGTAGAGAACTACACTCAGATCTGGGCAATCCTAAGAAACTTTACATAACTTTCTATCTAAATAATGGCAATTTAAGCCATTTTTCATAGACAGAGACCTAGTAAACACGACTTAGATGAAAGAAGCTATCTATTTTAAATAAGACCAGCTAAGTAGTAGATCAAAGGCACCACATACATTTACAACCAAATGGCACTGCTTCTGAGATCAAAGTACTGCTGGGCTGAGAGAACAGAAGAGCCTTTTCCCAGAAAGCATGAAAAAGGACTACGGAGACTTAACCAATATCAAGATTTTAAAGCAGACACATGTCTTTACTTATTGTTTCAATGTACAGAATCTTTGGTTAAAATGGGGGAGAAAGTGTACCAATTAATAAGTACATAAAATAAAATAAAGTCTGAACCATCAAAAGGCTTTTCTTGCTATTCTTCGCATTTCTGAAAGACAAGTACTTCAAAATGTCTATAACGTTAACCAGCCGCTTTCTTCTAAAATTTGGAGTTACAAATCCAAGCCAGTAAAGGCTGCATATTTTTCTTTAGGGATCTTTAAATGAGATCTCTCAAACCATAAGGGCCTGCACTTGGGCAAGAAATTTAGCCAAAACCAATCGGCTTGGCAAATCTAAATCAGAGTGTGGATTCTGCTGTAAGAAGGCACCATTAGAATTTCCATCAGTAGGAAATGCTGTAAGAAAATAAAATATGGTAAGTGACAGGACATTTTATTGATGTGTCCAAACTGGTCATCAAAGAAAAGTCAGTTGGGGAGTGAATGAAGTCTGATGTTATTTCAAAGCAATTTCCGGCTAGAATTAGACTTCCGAGGTTGTATGGTTTATTCTTGCTGTTTTTCAGCCAGACCCCAATCATAAACACAGATTTGTAAACCATGCCTTATCCGCTAACCATTCTTACTTGTTAATATAGAGACAACTTCTGTCCTTTGCACTTTGTTAAAGTGCAGAGCTGCAATATTTAATAGTTGAGATTTTACTAAAGTCAGCTGTGGATTTCTTAGGCATGTGGAGCCACATGCTTTTCAAGTGGCTAGTAGACCCCACTCAGACATTTATCTTGATGCTCAGATGCCTTTCATTTGCTGGTACATTATAAACCACTATGATCATTTCAAAGCCTCCTGGCTCTCATCTAAAATTAAAGCAAAAAATAAAAATAAAAATAAATAAAAAAGTGTCTGTGGCATTGCTGAGGAAAACTATTTGAAGGCAGAGGTAACCAGCCCTGAGACAGCTCCCTGTGATCTCTGCTCCTGGCATTCACGCCCTTATGCAGTCCCCTCCTACACTATACCATGGTTGGTCTATGTAACCAATAGAATATGACAGAAGTTATGGTATGTCACTTTCAATATAAGGTTATAAAAGACACTGTGGCATCTGTCTTGGTAACCCTTGCTTTCTCTCTTAGATAGCTTGCTCTGGGAAAGGTCTGCCATTTTGGAAGCAGTCCTACAGAAAGACACACATGGCAGGCAGATAATGCTTTCTGCCAACAGACATCTGAGTGAGATTGAAGCTGATCCTCCGGAACCGATCAAGACTTCAGATGACTTCAGCTTCAACCGACAGCTTGACTACAACCTCCAGGAGAGCCTGTGCCAGAACTACCCAGCTAAGCTGCTTCCAGATTCCTGATCCCCAGAAACAATATGAGACAATGAATGTTAAGTTTTGAGGTAATTTGTTATCTGGCCAAAAATCACTAATATAAAGGCATTTCTCTTTGTTGTTATCCTTATTTTGCAGATGAGGAAACAAGTCAGATCCCAAGGTCATACAACTTCAAAAGTGATGAAAAAAATGCTCCTGCGTGGTTCTATCAGTTAAGACTTTGACTTTTGATTTCAGATCAGGTCATGATCTCAGGGTTGTGAGTTCGAACCCCATGTTGGGCTCTGTGCTGAGCATGGAGCCTGCTTAAGATTCTCTCTCTCTTCCTCTGCCCCCACCCCTAAAAAAAAAAAGGTGATGAAAAAATGATTCATCCCCAGGTCTGCCTAACTTGAGAGCCCAAATTTTTACCTACTACACTATTCTGCTTATCACAGAAATGATCACTCACCTTGGAATAGAGAGAATATATAATTTGGCTAAAATCTCATAGCACTTCCTTAATCAATATAGTTTTTTAGCCAAAGCTCCTACTTTGATATCTGTGGCTCATTTTGACAAAAGACTTTAAGATTATCTCCACCCATCCCTGCATGACAAACTCAACTTCATTCAGAACAAAAGGCCAAAGCAGAAGCAGCACACTGTGACAACAACTGTGCTCAATGAGGAAGGCAGTGTGCTGAAAATTATGTTAATATCTGCTTCCCTTCTACTGTCCTTTCAATGCTTTCCTCTACCTGGACTATAGGGAGGAGGAAAATGGAGAGAGGTATCAGCTATGATTAGATAAGAAGATCAAATGCCCTGTAGGAAGTTTCTCATGCTGGCTCAAAGTGACCCCTTTTTAAAAAAAATATTAAATTCAACTAATTAACATATAATATATTATTTGTTTCAGAGCTACAGGTCTGTGACTCATCAGTCTTATATAACACCCAGTGCTCATTACATCACAGGCCCTCCTTAATGTCCATCACCCAGTTACCCCATTCCTCCACCCCTCCTCCCCTCCAGCAACCCATAGTTTTCCTATGAGAATCTTGTCTCTTATGGTTTGTCTCCCTCTCTGGTTTCATCTTGTTTTATTTTTTCCTCTCTTCCCCTATGGTTCTCTGTTTTGTTTCTTAAATTCCACATATGAGTGAGATCATATCATTGTCTTTCTCCGATTGACTTATTTCACTTAGCATAATACCCTCTATTTCCATCCACGTCATTACAAATGGCAAGATTTCATTTTTTTTTATGGCTGAGTAATATTCCATTGTATATATATATATACCACATCTTCTTTATCCATTCATCTGTCGATGGACATCTGAGCTATTTCCATAGTTTGGCTATTGTGGACATTGCTGCTATAAACATTGCAGCACAGGTGCCCCTCCGGATCACTACATTTGTATCTTTGGGGTAAATAACCAGTAGTGCAATTGCTGCATCATAGGATAGTTTAATTTTCAACTTTTTGAGGAACCTCCATACTGTTTTCCAGAGTGGCTGCACCAGGTTGCATTCCCACCAACAGTGTAGGAGGGGTCTCCTGAAAGTGACCCCTTGATTAAGTATGGGGCCAAGAGAATTTGGAATTTTACCACATAAGATTGCTCAATAATTTTAGGAAGTGTTTGCTAACTCTTCAAGAGCAAAAATCATTTAAATTAAACTTTCCCAGCTCCATTGGATAAGAAATTATCCTAAGACCAGCTCATTCTTGCCTTATATTTTATTTTGCATGTTAGATCACCAACAAGCCACTAGGAGCCCATAGGGTACACTATGAAGATCATTGATAAGCCTAGGCCAGGAATTTGAACCAAGAGTTCAAAAACTTTAGTGTTCATAGTAAGATCACCTGGGGGAAATTGTTAAACAAGCACATTCCCAGGGCCCAATCTGACCTACTTAATCAGTTTCTTTAGATGGATTGCAGTGGCGGGGGGAGAGGGTGGTCTGCATTTTATCAAGCTTTCCAGGTGATTCTGAGGCAGGTGAACCCAGGACTATTTTCAGAGGAATACTGCTCTAGCTTCTGCCCTTCTGTGTCCCATTTCTAAATGTCAGTGGCAGAACCAGGTTTTGTGGGGCCTGAAGTTTACATAATTTGGGGGACCTTGTTTAAGAAGAACAATATGAAATTTAAAAAACTGACATTGTGATTTGGAAGGAGCCTGAGCAGAAGCTTCACTGTCTTCATGGTTGAAAATGGTTAAGTCTCCCCTCCACTATACTATAACATTCTACACTTCTATACTCTGTTTACCAACACAATTAATTGCCTCACACAAACGAATTCTATGACATCAGCTAGGTGTCCTACAATTTAACATAATTCTTAAACTAGCTACCTAGAGATAGCATGACATCCCACAGATTTATGGCTCTGTCCTACAAGACTGCCCCCACTTCAAACATCAATAGCAATTCCAGGTTGTCACTTGGGTTTCTGATCAACCAGCTAAAAATGAGTAATTCCCATGACCCCCTCCTCTGGTTCTATTGTTTGCTAGAACAACTCACAGAACTCAGGAAAATGGTTCACTCATGAGCTTACTGGTTTATTCTAAAGGGACAGAATTCAGGAACTGCCAGAGGAAAAGATGCATAAGGCACAAGTGTGGGAAGGGGCTCGGAGCACCATGCCCTTCCCAGGTGCACCACCCTCTCAGAACTTCAGTATGTACACCAACCAAGAGGCTCTCCGAGTTCCCACACTTAGGATTTTCATGGAGGTTTCATAACATAGACATGATAGATTAAATCTTTGGCCATCAGCAATTAAGTCAATCTTTAGTCCCTCTCCTTTCCTGGAGCTCAGATGCTAGGGCTGAAACTTTTAACCTTCTAATCATGTGATTGGTTCCCTTGGCAACCTAACCATCATTAGGGGCTTTTCAGAAACCACCTCATTAACATAAACTTAAGTGTAACCTTTTTCATTCTCACCACTTAAGAAATTCTAAGGGTTTTAGGAGCTCTGTGCCAGGGACCAGGATAAAGACCAAATATGTATTTCTTACTATAAATCACAATATCACAATCATAAATCTACCTCTGCTAACATCAAAATGTTAATTTCTCACTAGTGAAATTGCCTCTACCCAAGAATCAAGGAAAGCAGTGTTCAGGTTGAAAAAAAAATGTTCTTTATGACAGTTCTGAAATTAGGCCCTTAGGAAGTATATAAGCACTGCTGACTTAAGTGAGGTCTCAATTTTCCTTTTCTGCTCAGCAGTTTTTATTTCTTCCATGATAATTTTCCAAAGTGTGACACTGTACAATGGCCAATTAATCAACCAAGATTAATTCATGGGCCAAGTAGATTGTCTTGAAATAAAATAGTGACTTATCAACCTTTGAGGATATACAGAAGTTCTTAAATTAAGTAAAATAAAATTTTGGTAGTCAGGTATGTGTTGTAAAAATAGAGATACCTACTAAGAAACTAGTTTTATTGTTAATTATTTATTAAATATTTTAAAATTATTGACAGTGTGTTACTTGTCCATAGAAACAGTTTCTAGCTAGGCTGACACAATTTATACTCTGAACGGTTACTTTCCTGGTAGCCTTCATTTGATTAATAATTTTCCCCATGTTTAGTATTAGAAAATAGGCAGGATACACATGTTGAAAGCTGTTTCTGGATGCCAAGATTCATTTAAGTAACTTTTCTCCATCTTAAAAGAATTCTAAAGATTTTTCATATTTGTATTTTAAAGACATCAAAAAAAAAGTTTGTAGATCACAAAAAATGTATAAAACCAAGTTAGGCACACTTTACTCAGTCACTACCAATGGCAGCCAAGGAGTTGAAAAATAGTCTATAAGGAATGTTCTTATTTTTGAATAAGAACAACAATAAAGTAGCAAATGTGACAGACTGAATGTACATATGAACTCAAAGCTGATGATGTCCCCACTCCCCCAACCCCTGGCGGTCAAGGGCAGGGCAGTGTTATTGAGGTGGCATTCGCTCAACAGCACATTTACCCAAGGGATCTCCTGAGCTGAGACTTTGCAGGTGACAAAACCAAATAAACTGACACTGTGAGAGGTGAGAATTCTTGCCCACATCTTTTAGGCTGTCAAGTCTGTCATTCAAGTTGGTTGGGAAGGTTTTGCTTTTGTGAGTCGGAGTTCAAGTCTCAGCAAGTGTCTTGCAGAGTTTTTGTGTATGGTCTGCCAGCTCTGGTCAGTGTCACCAACACCTCTGCTTCATCCTGACAGCAAGGCATCAGCACAAAGAATGCAGCAAGCCAGGCCTTGCGGCTAATTGTCCCCTTCTCAGTTCCTTAAGACCTTGGCTGCCCTGGTCTAAGCATGAACATTTGCATGTGTTCCAATTTATCTAATTGTGGATATATTAGCATTTCCCCCCTTTCCAGATGGTGATGTGAAAAAGGGCAACCGTTGAAACTCAGTCACCCAAGTTAATATTATGTCTCTTTCTCCATAGGTCAGGCTGGCTGCAAATATGTTGGGAACAATTTGGAGCTCTGTGTGTGCTGGGAATGGGGGTCTTTGCTAGGTGTGGGGGTGGGGAGTGGTATGGGAGTCCAATTTTCAGAGAAAACTCACTAGTTCCTGTCAACTGAAAGAAACGTTTCATGCACATGGTAGGTCAGAATGTTATTTTTATAATATAAACCACCTGGCCTCCTCCTCGTTTACCTCTGCCACAAATGCTATTTTCTACACACATACCTAGACCAAGGTCCCTGGTAACTATTACAAAACCATGTTGTGTTTTGCTCCTTGAGGTTTTTACTTTTCCCTTTTTTCCTTTTCTTCTTTTTCTTTTTTCAAGTTAAGGTGAAGACAAGATGAATTGATCAGGGCTCAAAGTTTTGGTTTATTTTTATAGTTGCTTTGATGTAAAAGGACTTGGCTCTGATTGCAATGAGAGGGATGGAAGGGGGGAATGGGGAAAGATGGAGTCAGCTTTTCTTCCCTACTCAGCAACTCCTGAGACAGCATCTTCCTAAAGCTCATCAACTAGTTGTGATAGCTTCACAACTATCTTGTGAAGATAGTCCCAAGTCTTTATTTACCATGTGGATTTTCTTCCTAAGCATTCCTTTCACTGCACTCTGCTGTTCTCTTTGGAGGCCAAGCATCTCTATTCATTTTACTTGCTAAGAAAAGACACAGATTAAAGTTAGGGAATGGGACTGGGGAATAAATACAACGTCTCATTAAAACAATATGCACTCCCAGTTTCATGAGCAAGTCATTAAAGTCTTGACATATGACTTTCAAATGGGAAGGGGTTATAACTAACCTTCCTATCTTTGGGTCTCATTAGTTGCAAAACAGGATGCTTTCCCGTGGCGATTTCGACCAGGAAATGCCTCCTTTAGAAGTTAAGTTACATTGCATAGTGTGTTGTGCATTTGAGTCAAGGTATACAAGTCTAGAGACAGAGAAGAGGTCATGGATGATTTCAAATAGAAATACTTGGCATTAAAACAGCTTTAGTGCAGGGCAATCTGAATTTTATGGCAGGAACCAAATCTCTATTTGGGACATAGAATGTTAAGGCTAGGCCTCATTTAATAAGCAGTGAAAAGAGCCTTATGATTCTAATTAGCCAAGTATATGAATTAATAAAAATTTCTTTTAGTCCTTCTCTCCTGGTAAAAACTTAATTTTATAAACTAGTTTATTGTGATTTAAATATACTTTTAATTCCCTGGACTTTGAGAGGAATCATTCAATGCATGGAAGTATAAAACATGTTTTATATCTGCTAATACAGCTGAAATGTGCTTACTGCTTCAAGTAACTAAATACAACAAAATCAAACAGTCCTATCTTTTAGACAGTACTCATCTTGGAAAAGTAATTTTTCTAGGTATCTTCATAGGCAAAGGTTTTGGGCTGAAAATTAAGAGGCATAAAAATGAAAAGGCCTCTTAGAGATAGAGCTTTGCCTGGAGCTCATCTGCTCTGAGTGTTCCTCTTGCGTCTCCCAACTGTGCAGCTGTGTTTTGCAGCACCGAGCATTGGTTGAAAAAGAAAAGAAAAAAAAGATCAATAACAGCTTGCCTATGGTAATATTAAATGTCTCAGTTCCATGGGTTGCTTGGCAATATTGGCAATATACAAACAGCCTAAATACCCAAACCGTATTTAACACCTATATTTATTTTCCATGAAGAAATTTTAACAACAAAAAATATTTACATGAAAAAGATATGATACCCAAATGAATTAGTGTCCTACACTTCAAATAAATCAAGCTATCACATCAATATTTTATCCAGAGGATAAATTTTTTATTCAATCCTAACTTATGCACATAAATAATCGTGTTGTCTAGTACTACACTCAAAGGAATTTTTGGTTTTTATTCCAAATAAGAATGAAATTCTTTAATCCAAATCACTCTAGCAGATGACATGGAAGGCCACATCACTGGATGGAAAACAAAACTTGAATCACAAACCTTTTAATCAAAATATAAAATAAAATACTCAAATAAGTTCTCCTTTTGCACTTGAAAACAAAAACAGCTGCTGAAGCAGTGAGTGGCTTTCCTTCTGAGTTCATCAAGAGGGGAGCCAGACGTTGATCTGATGGCCCTTGTGTTGCTTTTATTGTAAAAAATGGAAATTACTGCAAGTTTTCATGGTTATGATATGTGGCTAGGGAAGGATTAACTGCCTAGACGAGAATGGCATAAAGAAAATAAGTCTAAAATGCATGAATTCCTACTGAATGCCTGTAATATTAGAAGATGGTTTCTTTTATAAAAGACACAATAAGAACTAATGTGTTTCAATATAACTTTCTAAAAGAAAAATAATATCAATCGATCATTTTATTTATTGTTTTGAAATTCAAAAATGCATCATATTTTCACTTCTCTTTTTCTAATACTGTAGTAACTTATGAAGACATAGCTTAAACAAGATTATGACTGCTTTCTTTTCCTCTGGCTCTCTGTTTTTTTGTGGGTTGTGGTGTCAAGACTAACTGAAAATTCTTTAATTAGTCTTCTTGGACACAAGCCTCCCATTTACTTCAGTGGGAGGTTTCTTTGCATAAAATCAGTGGTTTGTGTCCATCAGAGCCTTTGACTGCTTTCCTTTGATTAATCAGAAAACTAAAGCTCAGTCTGAATACCATTTTTCTAAAGAATGAATGGGCATAATCTCTTACAGCTTTCATGAAACCAGAAGGATTAATCCTTCAATCCAGTCCCATACTCCACTTCAAGTATTTTCAATTACTTGGCACCATTGGAGGTGACGTCCATGGCTCAGTAAGAAGGCTACTGCTGGCATAATGGTTTCTCCATGTCTCAGCACATGGTCTTGGCATTAATAATCCATCGTGAAATGATTTGCAATGCACAAGGGTGACATTTGATTATGTGAAAGGCATTGCAGGAATGAGCATGTAGGCTCTTACTGGCCAACTGCTGGCAAAAACATGATGAAATGTTATATGGTGAAAATAGCATTTAAGATGGTTTCTGAACAAAGAAAAGTGTAAGGACGTTGCTTTAGGAGAAATTTTCTCTCCTTTTTTTACTTCCTGATTTTCCTTTCTCAAATCATATTTTGGAGGGTCAAAGGGGTTAAGGGGCCAGATTTGTCAGCCAATCACCCAAACACATTTTCAAAACATTTGATTCAGGAAATTCTGCATCTTTTAAAGCAAGGATGTTAACAATCCTCCTGAGAACTTTAAAATATAATGATTTAAACATAAGGTAAAGGAGACCCTGAAATGATTAGAGAAATCACCAAGAGGCCTCCCTGGTGAAGAGTTCAGTTTTTCATTTTGTTTTCTATTTTTTAAAGACCACAAGGAGGATGTTGAATGTACTATCAAGGGGAAGTCCTATCATTTTAGGTAGAAATTTATGAGATGATTGGGAAATTCATAATTCTCAAGGTAGTGAAAGCAAAAACAAAAACAAGGAAATTTGAATTTCTTAAATTTATATCCTCTAGATCCATTCACTGCTCTGTCAAATATGTTACATTCTAGGAGATTATAATGAGTGCATTTATTACATATAGACAAACATAATGCACACTTGGGTGAGGGAATGGCCAAATCTTGCTTATTCTTGGTTATGCATATTGGGTAGAAGGAAAGTTACTATGCACAAATTAAATTCAGAGAGAATTAGATGTTTTTTTTACATCAATATTTTTAAGTTAATCCACCTTCAAGACTTTAAACCACAGATATGAACATAATAATATTACCTGATTTTATTTTATTTAAGATTTTATTTATTTATTCATGAGAGACAGAGAGAGAGAGAGAGAGAGGCAGAGGGAGAAGCAGGCTCCCAAGGAGCAGGGAGCCCGATGCGGGACTCGATCCCAGGACGCTGGGATCATGACCTGAGCCGAAGGCAGACGCTTAATCATCTGAGCCACCCAGGCGCCTGTAATATTACCTGATTTTAATGTTCCTGACTTTTCTTTGCCAGCCCACCATCTTACAGTTAGGTAAAATATCTTATTTGATATATTGTATATAATAGTACACACTATTTTGTACATCAATCAATAGTGACAATAATAGTACATACTATTTTGTACATCAATCAATAGTGACTATATACAATAAACTCCATTGATTTTTGAGATTTGTTATTCATTCATTTAGCTATTCATTCAACAAAATTTATTGGGCACTTACTATATGCAAAGCACAATGTTTGGAGTCATAGGGATATAAGGATATAGACCTTATCCTTGAGACATTTATGTTTTATTATAGAGACAGAACATGCACATAAGTAGCAGCTAGAAGAAGTAAAGGCATGAATGAGGAACAGTTAGGATGAAGCACTGAGTGTCAGAAGAGGAATTCAGGGAGATAAAGCTGAAAGAGTAAGGAATTTAGACGCTAATAAGAAGGTAATAGGGAGCCATTGAAGATTTTTTTTAACTTTTAATTTTGAAATAATTTTAGACTTATGGAAGAGTTTCATAGATAATACAAAGACTTCCCAAAAAGTAGTCAATTTCCTCTCTGTTGTTTAATATAATTGTTTATGTAGTATTCTTATATCATACACCTATAATTGCATTCCTTTTATCATGCTTAGTGTAGTATATGCTTTGCATTTTTTCTTACTCAGAAATGCCAAAGACTTTTCTTTCTTATCTTTTCCCAAAAAAATAGTTTGGTTTTGTTGACTGGGTTTGCCAGTTTTTGCCCTATTACATCAGGTCCTCCAAAGCTATCTTACATAAAAATTCAATCTACATTAAAATAAAATTAAAAACTAAAAACCAAACCAGAGATCCATTATAAATCTAGTATCAAAAGAAGCACCTTCATCCATCTTTTAAGCAGAATGTTGTCCCTAAGTTCCATACAGCCATGGAGCTCTGTGATTCTTTCGTCATGATCCGTTTGGAATACGGTGGGTCATTTCAATATGAAAACTTGTGCTTTTCTTTAACTGAAGAAAATTGTTTCTGTTGGGCCACCTGGGTGGCTCAGTTGGTTAAGCATCTAACTCTTGGTTTCGGCTCAGGTCATGATCTCTGGGTTGTGAGACCGAGCCCCACCTGGGGCTCTGAGCTCAGTGGGGAGTCTGCTTGAGATTCTCTTCCTCACTCTCTGGCCCTCCCCCGACTCATGCTCTCCTTTCCCCACACCCTTAAATAAATAAACAAACAAACAAACAAACAAACAAACAAATAAATAAATATCTGGGGGAAAAAAAAAGAAAATTGCTCCTGTTATTTATTTCCTCCCCTCTATTTCCTTTGTCTCTTTCTAGAACTCTTATTAATGTTTACCTCCAGGATTTATCTTCATGTCTCCTGTATTATTTTTTTTTCCATCTCTTTGTCTTTTTGCTCTTTGTTCTAAAAGATTTACTTTACTATTTATTTTTTATTTTGTCATCTCCATTAATTTGGCTGTGACCTATGTCCACTCATCTATTTGCTCTTCTTTTATTTATTTTTATTGTTCTAATTTGGCAGTCGTATTTTACATTTCTTGTTCCCTGCTTTCTCCTTTTTTCATAGCTGCTTTCGATAAATATCCTCCCCCAATTTTCTGAGGATACTAACTGGAATCCTCTCTTATGTCATCTGTGGCTTGAATTATTTATATTCTTTTGTTTGTTTGACTTGGCCTTTCTCTTTTGTTTTTGGTTTTCCTCAAATGTTTGGTGGTCTTTAGTCCATTGACATTCATGCACAAAGAGAGTCATTCAGGTGGCTGGCAAGACCTTGCTCTGTGGCTGAGTAGGTATGTTTCCCCAGAAGGCCTCCCCTGAATGGGAAGCCTGATGGCAGCTCTGTATGAGTCGGCCAGCTTCACCTTACAATGCTTGATGATGCACCTGGCAGGCTCACATGGACTAAGAAACCCCTTCCTCGGTGGCTGCCTTTCTTCCCCGTCTCCTGCCCCTCATCCTTGTCTGTCTGTGGTTATATTAAGCTCAGTGGTTTTGTTTTGGCTTTTTGGCTTTTTTTTAAAAAGATTTTATTTATTTATTTATTTATTTATTTATTTATTTATTTATTTATTTGAGAAAGACAGAGACAAGTCATGAGCAGGGGGAGGGGCAGAAGGAGAGAGAGAGAATCTCAAGCAGACTCCCCACTGAGTGCAGAGCTGGATGCAGGGCTTGAACTCACAATCCTGAGGTCGTGACCTGAGCCGAAACTGAGTTGGCCACGCTTAACCAACTGAGCTACCCAGGAGCCTGTATTAAGCTCTGTTTTGAGGCTTCTAGACCCACTTTCAAATCACCCTCATCAGGCAATTCACTGTTGTTAGTCAGAGGTCAAAGAGAGGTCCATTGCTGATCAGTGTTCAGGGTAGGAGAAAGCAAGACCTCAGTGGCTGACTGGGCCAGAAGTTTTGAAAATAGTTCTTTAATTAGCCTTAAAATTAGCCTCATGCTACTGCCAGAATAATCTTTCTGAAACATATTTGAATACATCAGTCTCCTGCTCAGAATCCTTCAGGGGTTCTGATTTTATATAGAATAAAACCTATTCTCTTTTGCAGAGCATAAAGACCCATTATGGTTTAATATGAGTGCCTAACCTGTCATCTCCTACCACTTCCCTGCCATAGACGTACTCAGGCTTCACAAATTCTGAAAGTGCTGGTGGTTTTCTCTTGCTGCAGGCAGGCCTTTTCACATACTGTTCCCTACGCTAAGAAGGTCATGTCCCCTATACTGACTAGCAAAGACACCCTCAACTGCGTATTTCAGCTTGTGCTTGCATTCCCTATGAATCCTTTGACTTATCTGAGTCAGACATAGGTTTGTAGGTCTATTTATTAAACTATATTCTCCCCTCACTTCATAAAGGTTTGAAATAACATGTAATAGATACACAGTAACAGGATAAAATAAATGAGTGAGGCACACTAGGTTCAAAGGAAGAGTAAAAGTAGAAATATAAATAATATCAAGCATGACATTAGTCCAAAAAATTACATGACATTAAGTTTTGTAGACTTACACTACCAAGAGATACACTGAAAATTTGCTTCTGTTGTCAAATCTATGAGGGACACTTGAATGCTTGTTGAGCATATTGTCCATAAAATATAAACAAGGCATTTTTGCCAGTTATTGAAAATTGAGAGATAGCTTACTGCACTAAAGGAGTACTTATAAACTGAGAAGTTTCTTCTTTATGCTTTCATTGACCCTCAAATATAACTCTATTTAATTACTCTAATTTTTTTGCACACTGATTTCCTCAAGGTATGGGCTATATTCTCATTAGTTGGCCCAATGCTTGATATTTCCTAGTCACTGAATGAATATATGTCATATACACTGGACAATCAGATGTTAATGGTTAACATAGACAATGTTTTTGTGTGAGTTGGTATACAACTAGAAATGTATCATTATTACCCTATCATTGACATGATAAAGATTTAACCAACTAGAAGAGTCTTTATAATAATTATCAAAAAAAAATAATTGGAATACCTAGTACGTGCCAGATAAATACATTGCATATATATCTCATGACTTTCCACTAACACCATGGATATTATTCCCCATTTCAAAGTCAGGGAAATCAAGAAGTTAAATAAGTGTCCCAATTATATACAGTTATTCAGAGGCAGAACTTGAGCTTAGCACGCGTGCCTGAACCCAAAACCTGTGAGTCTCAAACTTTGCTGTTGGTTCATGCTTTGGTGTACAGTAGATTGATTAGGATTTGATTCAAAATTCAAGGAAGTGAAGACTTTCTACTGATGGAAGGGCCCTGATGGGAGACTTTATAGAAGTTTCTTTGTTCTTTATGGTTTATTTCAAAATATTTTGAGGGAAGGCAGCAGCTATCAGGCAAATAAAGTGATATAAAATTAATTTTCCATAAAGAAATATCAGGGGACACTCTAATATAAAACACTTCCATTTTAATGGAATGCAACACAACTTTCTTTTCACTACAACCAAGAAAGCTTATAATGTTACCGTTTTATAAAAAGACTTACTCTATTTTAACCCAGTTAACTTTTACTGACCAATTTACGGTTGTTTCTTACCTGAAAGTTGCCAAAACAGCTTCCCCCTGGGAGGGTCACATAACTCACAAAGGGAGGTCCAGGAGATGGCAACGACTCATAGACCACCACGCCTTCACTTGGGAATGGAGCTCTCTGCTGCTGCTTGCTTTCCCAAAATTCCTGTAGCATTGACACAACATTCACTGAAAAACATAAAAAACATAATCGGTTATTAAGGATGGATGTACTCTGGCAAAAACTAAATTTTATTTGCAGGCTGGATTGTGTAACATGTCATTTCTAGTTTAAGCAGAACAGAGTATATATGTATATGGTGGAAGGGAGTGCTTTCAGTTGTGAAAGAAGAAAATCCTGTTTAATACAATTGTGTTTATTTCTTCATGAGTATGGTTCAAGTGGTTTGGTACCCTAACTCTAACAATATTGCAATATATTAAACTTAGTTTATAAATTAATTTTTAATATCAAAAATTCAAAAATCTCACTCTTTCTTCTTTGAAAATTTGCCTCAGTAAAGTTTAGAGCTATGGTTATCCATGGCCCCTGCTCCTATTTCTCATAGATTCTTTTTAAAAAAGATTTTATTTATTTATTTGAGAGAGAGAGAGAATGAGGGATAGAAAGCACGAGAGGGAAGAGGGTCAGAGGGAGAAGCAGACTCCCTGCTGAGCAGGGAGCCCGATGCGGGACTCGATCCCGGGACTCCAGGATCATGACCTGAGCCGAAGGCAGTCACTTAACCAACTGAGCCACCCAGGCACCCTCTCATAGATTCTTGAACCTGCCAAGAAAAGCAAAATTTGGAGGTAAAAATATAAACAATGTGATTTTAATTGGGACCCACCTATTATAAGATTTAAGAAGAGAAAGGCAGAAAGAAGAAAACTCTTTCATGGTCTTCTCCATGCCAATCTAAAGGCGAATGAAAAGCAATTGTGTAATAAGCAGGAGGCTGGAAAAAGCCATAAGTGAAACTAATAACATGGAGACCTTGTTAAGGACCACGTCTGTTAGATGACTTCAGAAAACAGAGTAATGGCTATAGCCATGTGGTTTAGATTAAATGACCTATGATAGCCTGCAGAAGTTTCAGATCAAATTTGGTTGGTTTGTTTATCCTGTACTGCAAATTGAATTGTGGAAATTAACAAGGATAATAGAATTGTAGGATCAAAAGAGAACTTTCAGGTCATGCAGGCAAAGCTCTGCCTAATGTAGGAATTCTTTACACAATACTATTGACAGCTGCCTATCTGGTTTATACCTGAACAAATGGAAGGACCTGGTACTTGGCACAACTTGAGGCAGCCCATTTCAACTCCTAATGGTTCTACCTATTGTGAAAAGATCCTTCTTGGGAGGAAGCTGAAATCTGCTTTCCTGTGAGGTTCATGCAAATCGTCTATTTCTCATTTCTGGGGCCTCACAGAAGTTTATACCCTTATCCACATGAGAGTCCACCGCTTGCACAAAGGCAATATAGGACATCTGTTGTTTTTGCCTGCCTGGGAACAGCACAAAGGTTTTCCTTAAACAATCATCTTTCCTTCAACCATGTCCTCTCCAGGGTTGAGGGATGGGGCTTTGACCAAAGCCAAGTCATTTAGAACCAATGAATACATCCAGGACTTCTGTTGGAAATGTTTGAAGATGAGATTCTCCTTTTTCCCTAGGGTTGCTGGGGTAATAGGAGGTAAGTGTGGCACAGTCGAAGCAAGGGGGAAACTTGGCTGAGAAGAAAGCCAACGGAGAGAAGGGTAGAACCAAGAGATGCAGAAAGAAAGACTAAGTTCTGACGGCATACTTTGAGCCCCTGAGCCAACACACCTGCTTTTTCCTTTAATCATTTTGAACTGGTATCTCTCACATGTATCTGAGAGTATACTAAAACAAACAACTCTCAGCCTTCCTCAAAGTTCTAGATTAAATTGTTTTTGTTCTTCCATTCTTTGCATAACATGGTGTCTATGCCCTTTGGCCTCCCAAAAACATTCCTAACTGTTCTTCAAAATGTTGGGCTTTAATATTTTTCAGGGTGTCAGGAAAGTCACAGAGTTTGACCTGGAGGCAAAAACAACGCATAACCACTTTCTAAGCTGTTTACTAGAGCACCTGGCTCCTTTACCTCATTCCTAGGTCACGGATCAGCTTCACAGTGTATAGTTCAGGCAAATTCTCAAGATGCCTAAGGAATTAGATGCCTGTGTATATTTTAAAACTGTAGTGTTCAGTATTTAAGAAGTGTTTTGGAAAAAAAAAACTGGGAAAAGGTAAGACTCTCAGAGGGGATAATTGAATTAACTAAAAAGTACATGTTGAAATGGTCAAGGTGACATTGGTCATTACAGAGCTTTTCATTCATTCAAAAATATTTAATAATATTTTCTATCAGTTGACGCATTTCAAAATATAATTTTTATATCCTAAACTGTATTTCTGCTTCCCATCTTCCCCTGCTGCCCAACTCCAAGAAAACAAGGATTTTTGAGCTGGTTGACTTGCATTTCTACTTGCAGGTGATCTCCAGAATTCAGCAGGATGTCCTAAAGATTGAAACCTAAAACCAAAGCCAGCCTTTGCTCTGATAGTCAACAAGGCATATTAGCCTGCTATTTTAAGTTAGTTCATTGTTGAATGAATTTTAGCTGAGAACTGGCATAGGAAGATGAAGACTCATGATTGCCTAGGTGAAATGAACATGAGAATTTTGGCATGTAAAGCTATGTGGATTAAAGAGTTCAGAGCTATGTACTAGGTAGAATTCTACATGAATAAAAGTAGCAGTTTTCAAATTTTTCATTCTGCAACTTGGAAGACTTCTTTGATAGTCCTATGCATGTCATCACCTCTAAAGAGTACAACGTATGTACATGCACACACACAATCCATCTTTCTATCTCTATCTCCTCTTGTCGACTGGAAAACCAGATGAATGGAGTGCAGAGGGAAGAGGGCCAGCTTGTTATTTGGAATTCCAAAGATCAGTATATCAGAGGATGCTCTATTTAAAAAACACATGCTCCTTTATATTTTTGAAGTAGCAACAACAAGGTTCATGGACAATGTCAAAGAAAATGCAAGCAGAAGCTCAAGTTCTGCTGAAGAAAAGCACAGGTTTGAAGAGATGCCTCATTACACAGTTTAGTCCCTAGGAGCAGTTGCACTTCAGTGCTCAGCCAGTGATCCTGCTTCCTTATTTCAGAACAGATTTGGGCTACCAAGCATGTGATATCCATCCCCACATCTAGCGACCCATCAGCACAAGTGCCCAGTTCCATGTTATTTTTTCCAGTCTCAAATGGCATTGTTCTAGTAGTAATTCTCTTCACCTCCTATTTTTATTCACACCTTCTCAGCAGTCAAAAGTATGCTTTAGATAATGAATAAATGAATCAATCAATCCATCAATTAAATGAAATACCCTTGGGACTATATTGGACTACTAGTTATTAATATTATCCTATTGTGGAGAAACTGCTAGAAAAAATATTTTATATCACTATCTCTGCTTCCTTATCTTCCATTCATTTTTAACCCTCCACAATCTGACTTTCTTCTACACTTTATTCCACAGAAACTGTTATGGCAAATATCACCAATTCCTAATTTTCAGTCTTTGTGTTTGACCTCTAGCTGCATTTTACACAGCTGATCAGTTTCTTCTAGAAACTCTCATACCCCTAGGCTTTTCTGACAGTATTTGTCCTGATTCTGCTTTTCTATTTTTAATTATTTCCTCTCAAATTCTTGTGTGGGTTTCTCTTCCTCTGCTCACCCCTCATGTTGATTTGAATAAATGTCTTTTCTTGCTCTCTTTCTGCCATTCTCCTTAAATGACATAACTTATCTCCATTACTCCATCCACCATAATATAAGCTGACAGTTTCCACACCCTTCTACTATAACTTCAACTTTGTTAATAGATACTTCTTTGTTAGATGTGACACAAATTCAACATTTCCTGAGCTCAACTCATTTTCTTTCCCATAAACTCTTCTCTTCCTCCTGAATTACTTAGAAAGTAATATTATCACCTACCCAGTCACCTAAATCGGAAACCTGGCAGGAACCTTAAACTTCATGTCCTCTTTCCTTCCTAATAATTAATGCCCAAGTTTTATCAATTCTATATCCTGATGCCTCCCATAGTTCTCTTTCTTTCTTTCTTTCTTTGAGAGAGAGAATGAGAGAGAGAGAGAGCATGAGGGAGGGAGGGTCAGAGGGAGAAGCAGACTCCCCGCTGAGCAGGGAGCCCGATGTGGGACTCGATCCCGGGACTCCAGGATCATGACCTGAGCCGAAGGCAGTCGCTTAACCAACTGAGCCACCCAGGCGCCCTCTCACTTCCTTTCACCAATTCATACTGCCATTGCTTCAGTGGTTCATATCTCACCAAATATACAACAATATCCTCCTGAATTCCATTATTCTCCTATCCAACATATCCTCCAATTATTTCCCAGGTAATCTAAATCTCATAGCTCATCAAATCACTCATAAAATCCTTCTGTGAGTTCTTCATTACCTACAAGATAAATAACTCCTTGGCAACGCATAGAAGACCCTATGTCTTGATGCGCTTTCTCATTCCATATTTCTCTCCTCAGGTCACCTTCCAGGCTTCATATACTTCCATGATTTCTATGCTACTGGCAAGCCCTTTACTTCCATTCCTACACGTAGAATGCCCTTTTCTCCACTGACTATTGTCTTCCTAGATGGCCTACTCATCTTTTAAGATTAACCTCCAGCATCAGCTACTTAAAAATAAAAACAAAAACTAAATAATCACTAAACCCTTGATACAGAAACTGCAGTGCTTGAAGAAGCAGCCCGGATATCACCAAGGGACTTGCTAGAAATGTAGGATTTCAGGCCCCACCCCAGGCCTACTGAACCAGAATCTGCATTTTTAATAAGGTTCTCAGGCAATCTGATGTGCTTTGAAGCTTGAGAAGCCTTGTTGTAGGAACAAGTTGTTATTTTCATCTCCTTTATTAAATCTATCTATTATATTCCAGGCACTATGCATTTTCTCATTTAATTTTTACAATATCCCCTAGAAATGGGTATTATCATCCACAACTTACAGATTAGAAATTAAAGATGCTCAAGGTATAATCACACAGCTACAAAGTCTTAGACCTGGAATCTTCAACCTACTGCTGTCTGAATGCACAGTCCATGCTCTTTGTTCATTCCAAGACATTCTCTAATTATTACAGAATTTAAGTTGTTTTCATGTGTGTCTACTCTACTGGAGATGGTGCTCTTGCGAGGAAGAATTATATCATTTTTCCCACAGTATCTGGAACATGGTAGGAGCATAATAAATATTAGTGGAGTGTTTGAATATCATCAAAGTATAAGAAATGTGCTGCATTTGTGAGGCTGTTGGCAATATGAGGCTCTCCTCAAGAATTACTTCACCTATGTTTTCCCAGGGGCCATTTTTTGGACACCTGTTCTTGACAAAGTCAAATAAGCAAAGGTCAATATTTGTATATTTTCATACAAGTGATATGACATGTTTCCAGCTTGGAACTGTCCCATTGAATGAGTGGTCTCTGTCCATGTGAACAGGTATACTGATAACCGATCTCCAGTTAACACTTTGCTCTGCTTTAAAGCAATGGTGTAAATGCTCACTGATTGTATGCCTCAGAAAGGGCTGTGACTAGGCCTCCCACTCTAGTCCCTCTCTTCAAGTAAAGATGACTAGAGGAGGAAAACAAGAGGAACAAGAGGAAATGACAAAAGACTGAAGAAGGGCTTGGACTGGCTTTCTGGGCAGAGGGACATAAGCAAAAGTACAGGTCAAGTCTCTCTGCGTGATTGTGCCTTCCACCTTAATGTCAAGGAGCTATAGTCTGGAACATATCCTTTTTGGTTATGCATTAGTTCTCTCAAAGTTTAGTAAAGTTCTTTTTAAAAAAGTTTTTATTTTGTCTCGATGGACACTAAAGTAAAAGGGATTTATCCACAGCCAGGACAAGATAAATTGGTCATCCATAGTGAACCTGGACACAACATGAAAGAGGTAATGCATCTGCAGCTGGAAACTGGGAGAAAGCAGGTGGCTAACAATTTGCCTGATGCTGGAGTCAGGACAAGCTGAAGAGCCCTCCTAGTTCAGGGATTAACACCCACAAGTCATCTGGTGGTCTTACCTTTATCAAGGTAACTGATGTTAAACTGGTAAAATTACTATAAAGAAGTAGAATATCAAATGGCTGAGACTAGGGATGTGGGAGGAAGTAGAGAGAGAGAGAATTGTTGGGGAGATCCTAAGAATAACAGCATGAAATCCAGTTCATTTTTGTGACTTCTATCAGTTTATAACATCTAGAGAAAGAAAACAATTTAACCTCTGAATTTACTTTGCTCATCAAACTTCTTAATCCATTGCATTTCCCCAAATTGCTTTCTCAGACACAAGTGATTGATCCTGATATGGACTAAATTTTTGTGCCTCCTACCTCTCCCCTCTGTCCCCTACCCCCCAATTCATATGTTGAAGCCCTAACCCACAGGATGATGGTACTAGAAGATGGGGTCTTTGGGAGGTAATTAGGTTTAGATGAGGTCATGGGGCTGGGGCTCTCATGATGGTATTAGTGCCCTTATAAGAACAGACAGAGACACCAGAGCTGCCTCTCTTGGCCATGTGAATATATAGCAAGAAGGCAGCCATTTGCAAGCCAGGAAGAGGTCTATCACCAGGAAGCAAATGTGCTGACAACTTGAACTTGGACTTCCCTGCCTTCAGAACTGTGAGAAAATAAATTTCTGTTATTTAAGCCACCCAGTCTATGGTATTTTGTTGCAGTAGCCTGAGCTGACTAACACAAACCTCTTTAGCAGTTTTGAATATTTTGTGTATCAACAGGACAATTTGCAAAGTAGTTTATAGGCATTAGTGTAGTTACTTCGTCACTGTGTTTTGAAATTTGAATGTGAGAGAGTTTTGAGAGTGGTAATTCAATCCCCAAACAAATCTCTCCTGAATGAGGTTTTTGTTATTCTCTGTCTCAAGTTTTCTTTTTGATTATAAAAAGGTGAGCATTAAGGCTTTCACAAAAGGCAGCTGACCAGTGAAGACATCCAACAATGCGGAATACCTTGACCATCCAACCTTTGACCTTCTCAGAAATCCTCGATCAGCTTCAGCAAAGCAGTATCTTTACTTGTCCCTGAATATATACTTTTTTTTTTTTTTTACCTATACCTTGGTTCAAGTTCTCCCAGGAGTGCTGTTTCTGCCCCTCCCCTCTATCCATCCAATTTACTCCCAAACTTCAGGGGAAATACCATCTATTCCATCATGCCTTACTCACGGGTTCCAGCCCACATGAATCTCCTTTTCTGAGCTCTCATTCCATTAGTGGTCCTGTGTCTTAGCACTTAATCTCCTCTAAACCATGCTAATGAAATGGATGTGGTGTTCCAGGCTAAATTGATCAAGTCAGACTTGGCTGGACTTCTTTCTGGCCAGAGGAATGAAATGCCTTGTGATAACAATTCATCTTACAAAATACAGTTTTCTATTACTTAACTCACAGCAGACTGTGAGAATCTGGAGGGCAGGGACTCTGGTTCTTTTTTCTCTCTAGCCTCCTTGGTACCCAGCACAGGGCTATTCACCTACAAGCAACTGTTGAATTCACTTGGAATATAAGAAAACCACATTTCTGAACCATTTGAGTGCAACTGAATGAATGTGTAGAAGGTAAGTGAAGTCATTATGATTCCTGGAGGGGTTGAGACTTCCTTCTCGAATAGGAAGTTTCATGTATGAACCACCATGGTGCTCACACAACATGGATGTGGTGGTGGCAGCCATGCCTCAGCTGGAGATGGTGGAGTAGGTGCAGAAAGATCAAGCCTGGTCAGAGTAGACATATGATTGTTTGTCACTTTCTAGCTAGGTCTTTATTTTCATAATAACTAGGGTTTAGGAAAATCCTGAATGGAGATCGTGAGTAATTTTATCTTGGAGTGCCAACCCTAATCCATTTATGTTGACTCTCTGAAACAGCATGTTGAAAAGGATATGAAAGTAGCTTCTGGAATTAATGGAACAGAACACCATAATTAACCAGCATTGTGGCACTGGCATGGTTTATCTGATGACCCTGACCTTGATGATATGAAGTAAAAAAAAAAAAAAGTTCAAAACAGGCTTCTTCCCATAAACATTTACTGATTGCAGACATAATATATGCATAATATAATTAGTGAAGAAAATATTAGAGTGCTACATTGTAGAACAGAGATGATTTTAAAGTAATATATAAAACCTAAAAATTTATGGCACAGTACTTAAATCAATTCAGGGGGGAAAGCAAATGAATGTGGGCTGAAAAATTCAGGAAAAATCTGCCCTGGAGGAAGGCCTAACCTGAGCCACTTCAGAAGAATGAGATCTAGACCATGATACGAGAGAAGTTGTTCTCCCAAAGGAGTAAGGATGGCTTGACAAAAAGAGTAAGAATACTAGTAATGCCTCAGCCAAGGAATTGTGTAAGAGGGGCATAGGAAAGGGGTATGATTTGACGGGAGACAGGATAAGGGGAGTTAGCTTCTAATAACTGGAAATTAAGCCCACTGTCCTAGTGCCCTAGCTTTACCTGAGTGGGTAAGAATGGCAGGAGCAGAGTCCCTTGCCCTTTGTCTTTGCCTAAGGTGCTGTGCTGCTTGTGGTGGCTCCATCCAAGAGGCAGGGCCCAGACACTGGGAGAGAATGTATGGGTGCTCTTATAGATCTGGGTGACCCCAAGGAGAAAGTTTCTGGGAGGAGTTCGGGAATAAAAATCTATGAGAAGTGGGTAGGGGATGAGACAAACAAGGGAAGTCTCATTTTGCAGCCTGGAAGGAGCACAAAGCCCCTTCAGACAAGATCATCAATAACTGGATACTCAGAGGGCTTTTATCCTACAAATTCAGAGCTTGTCATTTTCATGGATTGGATGCGATAAAGATGCCAATAGGGACACATGATTTATGTTTTCATATGGGCATTCTGAGATGTACAGAATGTAAATGCCCCATGGATTATAGAGTATGTTATAGAAGAGTCCTCAAATACAGTCACTGGTTCAAACACAGTAACATGTGTACCGCATCTTGTCTCTCTACCTTTTATCAACCAGCAGGCAATTTACTTAGTAGTTAAAAGCAAGGAATCTGGAGCCAGAATGCCTGGGTTTGAATCCTGTCTTTACCACTGTAAGATACCTACCTAACTGCTCCAGTTCTATCTGTAAATGCAGTACTTCCTATACAGAATTTCTGTAAGGCTTAAATGGGAAATGCTCAGAATAGAGCTTTACACATAGTAAACACGAGAGTGTTAGCTATTTGTGGTTAAAGAAGGTGAAGGAAGAAAGGAAATGGCATGATTATATGCTTGCATATTGCATCTTTGAAACTGTTCCTGGATTGGAAACCATATCGTTAAACATTTTAAAAAAGTCTACACATCTGAAAATTCTCTAATTTTACACGTTGTGCTATTTACTTCCAAAATATGTAAAGAGTTCAGAGATGGAAAAGAGAAGGCTCTTTTGATATTATTCACTAATAAAGTCAAAGCTTCATAATAGCCAGAAAGTAAATGGATGAAATGCTACATCTCAAAATCTGGAAATAGGGATGTTTGTCCAAATTATTCTCTTTCTAATGGATGCTAAAGGCAACTGCTCGTAGCAGAAACAATGAAAGGAGCTAACTTTTATTTAAAATTAATGTTTAATGACTGCTTATGCTTCAGGAAAATAGAAACATTATAGTTCCTTGCCCAGTTCAATTACTTAATATGAGATTAGTCCTACATGAGAGTCATTTGTCAGCAAAAAGGGCTCTTAAAAGTATGTTATAAATCTATCCAGAAAAAAAGAACCACTTTCTTTTTGCCTTACAGAGAAAAAATTCTAGCTGTGTAAAATACCCCTTGCCAAAACAGTTAAAGACAAATTGGAAAGGCTACCATTTAAGATAAATCATTAAAAGGCTTTCAAGATGATTAACATATTTTCAAATTGATTCTCTGCCTCCAAACAGATGGATTTATGTTATGGAATATTTTAATATAATCTTTAAATTAGCCTTAGCAGGTGATATTTTAAAATAAAGTTAATTAGTATTTTCTATTCTAGCAATTCGATCATGTACAACATATTCTTGCCAAATGTGATTTCCTAGATTTTTTTTTTTGAGTAAAAATAGAAAAAGGACCCCCAAATAATTTAGGGGGCAGGCTAAAGGTGTGATGCCAATTTATGATTCGTGCCAAGTGGGTTGTAAAATGGGGTACCTTTGGGTCTTGTGGTTGGCTTGGTAAACTCCAGGACACTGACCAAGACCTAGTTGTCTAATCATTTATAGCCATCTTCAGGCCCTGCGAGGTTTTGTTCAGGCTAATGGAATCTTGCTGACACGGCTTGCGTGTCAGGTCAGGTACAACTTGCAGGAATCTTGGGTCCCTTTTTCTTATGTGTAGATACTTTTTCAAAGATAGCTACAGCTACACTGAAGGACTGAGACAGCTTGGAGTCTTACTTTGTTCCAGGAGAGGAACTTTCTTTTAGTAAAATGTTCGAGAGTCAGCACCTAGCTCTTCCAGCAGCTGGAAAGCTGGTTTTGTTTCTCCTTTCGTTTGCTTTATCTTTTCTTCTGCTCTGGTCCCATGCGCTTCCCTGAATACTTTTCTTGAGGGAATTATCCTTTGGGTTGTTTTACAAAGTTAACCTCTTGGGATATTGTCCAAAATATGCAAAAAGTATCTCATTCTTTTTGGTTTAATTTTCACCTTCAAAATTTAAAATTGCTGAACTGTAAATGATTTGGGGGGAAATCTAAGTGACATTTCTTTTTTTCTTTTAAAGATTTTATTTATTTATTTGACAAAGAGAGACACAGTGAAAGAGGGAACACAAGCAGGGGGAGTGGGAGAAGGAGAAGCAGGCTTCTCGCCGAGCAGCGAGCCCAATGTGGGGCTCGAGCCCAGGACCCTGGGATCATGACCTGAGCCGAAGGCAGACGCTTAACAACTGAGCCACCCAGGCGCCCCAGTGACACTTCTTTTTTATATCTTTGGAAGTACTGGGTAATTTTTTTTTAAGAAGGCAAAGGGGAGAGAATATGAAGGAGCAAGAAAGGGATCACAAAGACAAAATAAAATAAAAGATCATTAAGTGTACCAGAATTTAACAGCATCAGCATGCCTCAGTTTCCATGTGTAGTTTATACATGTACCATGGTCAGATGATGTCATCCAATCACAAAAACTACATAAAATAAAAACCTGATGTAATCTATTTAACCAATCAGGAAGTATACGTCTTTCCCATGTTCCATCAGGCACTGACATTACACTGTATTTAGGAGACTTTGTAGGACTGTTGATTTTAGATAACTAATCAAAGATTAAAAAAATAAAAGCAAACACTGGTTGTTTGTTGACCAATTCTGTTTAGTTAAAATGATCAATCTGTGCAAATGTGCCTTTAGGCTTACAATGTACTCTGCCTAGGAAAAGTCATTATAAGAAAGCCCTTCACGACTCTGAAATAGCTATCTAACTAGGGTTTATGTACAAGTTCAAGGCATAGATAGAGTTTTGACCTAAAGCGCATGGTGCACACACAGTCTTTGGTGACCCACAGTTGAGGTTAGACCCTGAAGATGACTATAAGGACTGGCAATCTAAATTACTGTGCCAATGTGGTGTATAGAATGATTTAGGGTGCTCTACCATGGCCAACCCAAGACAGTGCTCTGGGCAAATTGTCTGAGGTGGCTGTGTTAATTTCCGGAGCCCCTTCTTCCTCCATACTGTTTCATTTGGCTGTCAGTTTTACCTTGCATGCAATTAAGCTGTGATTAAGGTGTCAGTGGATTTTGTTTTAGAAGGTACAGTTTATTTTATAGTAAAGGAGAACACCTGACAATAGGAAAAATCTTCCTTCTTTCTTGTGAGGGAGAAAACCAACCAATCAGCAACCAAAAAATGTCTTTTGTGCACCTGCTAGGGAGGGCACATGGAAGAGCAAGATATGGCTTTGCCCTCCTGGGACTTCCACCTCAGGTGTGGACAAAAACATGCCAGCAAAGCTGTAACTCATAATGTACAAGAGAAATGTAAACTACATTGTATAGGCTATGAGTGCCAAAGGAGTGGTGACTCAGTGACAGGTTCCCACAGCTGCCTAACGGGATGAGATCAAAATAGGGATCAACTGATTATCATCGCAGTAGGAAAAAAAAAAGCGAAACCATAATTCAGACAGCATTCCATGGACAGCAAAGAAAGAATACAGAGAACCACAGGGAGTGTAATAATTGACTATTTTGTCAATATTAAACTTTCAATAAGAATCTTTTTTTCCTTTTTCTTTTAAAATAAGATTGTTTTAACTACCTTGACAGACTAAACTTACATGAGCATTTGAACATAGGCGAAAAGAAGTGAGAGCCTTTGGGGTTAAAACTTCAATATGAAATGTATTAAATACAGAAGATTCTTTTATGAAAGTCTTCTAAAGTTGTCTTACATTTCTTAAATCAATCTGTAGCACATAATCAGTAAAACCGTATCATTTAAACAGAAAAATCATGACTTAGAAACTCACCCGTGTGCAGCTGTATCCTATTATGGCTGTAACTTAACACATGAGTTTCAGAAGTTGTTAAAGTTGAGATCAGGCTAACAAATCTTAACTGTTAAAAAAAAAAGCCTACAGTGAGATGAGACAGCAGACCATGAAGGACTAGATTTGATCACAGGTTGAATGTCGATCATAGTTTATTTTGATTTGTTAAATCTTACTTATATATTAAAAAATAAATGTATCAGGACAGATGGCCATTAAGTGATCAAGAGGCCACTTATTTTTTTTTTTCCATTTTGAAAAATTTTCCTCTGGGGCTGAGACTTTCAGTATTTAAATCTATCAAATGTATATATACTGAAAAAAGGATTAGAGAACAGTGCTTATGCCACTAATAGCTGAACTGAAATCTGCATTTGTCTCTTAGTATAATTAAAATAAAACTAATTGTATCCTGTAATAAAGTAAAACTAGCATTTGAATAGGCTTCAGTTCACAGTTTAGATGCTAAAATGATCAGAATTCAAATTATTGTAATTAAGATGCAGTTGTTAATCCAAAATAAGCTAGTGAGCAGTGGAGGGTTTGTTTTATTTTTCCTTAACCATATATTTTTAGGCACACTTTATGTGGTGGAATGCAATGCAATATGTGAAGAGATTTTACTGCACAAGTACCTTCATCCCTTACATCCTACTCCATTCCTTTCTGTGAAATGCAAAAACCATAAATGTATCATCAAATTTATAGATTTCAGATAACTACACTAAAAAGCATGGGACAGAGAAAATACTTTACTCTTGAGGATTTTTGCTCTCTTGGGTTGCATACAGCCAGATTCATGATTACTAAGATGTTTTTAATAGCTCTATAGTCTGGTCCAGTTTTTTCAAAGGGTAAAAATGTACTTTTTAAAGTAGTCACCTATCTGATATAAATAAAAACTTTCATGCAGAAAAATCTTTCCTAAATGGAAATTAATGCACCTCAAATATGTGAGAAATTTGCTTCTAATTGTGAAATGTTTAGTAACGGTTTCTTCTCACTTTTTCATTATGAAATTTGGGCAAACATATTAATGAAATCTAACATCACTTTATCAGTCAATGCTGGAAACCAACAGATTCTCAAGGCTTCAGTGACAATGAAGATCATATTTTTTAACAATCTGTTTTAGGAAAGTTTGCCTTGATTTTGGCTTTCAGTTAGTCAAACTGATTTCTCACTACAGCCATGTTTACATTTGCAAATTTTGCATCTTGTGTGAATGGGCAGGAGGGCAAGAGGATTTCTGCTGTTGAAAAAGCTGCAATTCTTCCTAACTTAGTATCGGGAATGTACCTTCAACACATGTCAATATAATATTTTTCCCAACGCAACATAACGCCATAAACTTGCAGATATAATCTAGCATCACTGTTAACGCCAATGGCTCCCTGTTGCCTGCACTTCTGCGTGATTCCACCTGCCTTTACAGCCTTGTCTCCACCTTCCCCAATGCAGTGTTTTTGTATTGCCTGATAGGTCTTTGGACAAGCTCTTTTCTCCTCAAAAATGCCCTTCCCCTCCGACTCTCCTGTCACATTCCTGTTCAGATGTGCCTATTTAATGGGTTCTCTCCATATTCCCAGAAGAGTTCATTTCAATGCCCACTCCCTTACCCCCCATTTTTCCATGACAGCACAAATGACAAGGTAATGTAACACTTCTGAGAGGCAATGTCTTGTAGAGGCTAAAGATGAGGAGTTGGAATATAGCATTTGAATTCTGGCTCTATCACTCTTTAACAGTGTGACCTTGGGCAAGCTACTTTAACTTCCAGGAGACTCAGTTCCCTCACCTACAAATAACAGTAGTACTTACATTACTGGTTTGTTGTGAATAAATGTTCCTAGCATAGTGCCTGTCATCGCATGGTGAGGAGTTGATATGCTAGTATTACTATGAATGGATAAAGAGCAAGCCCAAAGATGGCAGATAAGCATATTATACTCTTGTTATGTGAAGAGTTAACTCTCAGAGTAGAATCTGAAAGTGCAGCCATCTTGAAATCACAGGAATTTCCTTTGAAAAAGCACATGAGGAACTGTCAAGCAGTGGCAAACAAATAGTAAGCTCACACACACACTTTCACCCAAAAGAGCTGACAAGGGCTGCTTTTAGGATAGCTCATCTTTGGTTGTGACACATGACAAATGAAAAGAAACTGGATGTTGAACAAAGCCAGGAATGGAAGGCAACATGGAGCTATGCCTTAATTTCCCTGCAAAGAGATTCTGTCTGGTGGTTTGGAGACTCCTAGAGCTACTTGTTACAAATTTGAGACATTTAGGCAGTGGAGAAAAACAGTCCAGTGTCAGTTTAGATGAGCAAATTTCAAATTGAGAGCCCACCTTATTTAAAATGCCTTTCCATTATTTTTCATTTGAAATGTGAAATAGTTCTGGAAAAAAGCAAAAAATTGTTATAGAATTAATTCCTTCCAGGAAAGAAAATAAAAAACAAAGCGCAACTACTGCCAGATGAACACCTTGTCTAAAACAAATGAGAGATTGCATTGCAAAATGCCACTTGGAGGGCCTCCTTGGTGGAGAAAAGCATCCAAATAATATCTCCTTAAATGAATGTAACTATCCCCATGTGTATCGGTCTCAGACTAGAAAACTCTCTGGGTGCTTTTCTTGACCAACTTGAAGAGAAAATTCAATTTACAATTCCTTGTTTTTAAATAAATCAAAAGCCATTGAAGGCAAAAAAAGTTAATCAAATGATCATTTACATCCCTTGTATCATGTGTTTCCAAAGAATGAAGAGAGAAAAAAACCTGCCCTTGCATTTATAGAAATTAAGAAAAGCATTTTGAGAGAGAGAGAGAAAGAGATTGAGAGAGAGAGAGTATGTGTTAATGCTCTTTGTTCAACTGTCCTGGGTTTTAAAAATTCTTGGATTGGCTTTTCAACTTGCAGGAAAGCAAGGTAGCAATTTTTCTTAAGGATTTGGCAGTGATGTACTCAAGTGCTTAGCTCTGTCCTCCTGGCAGGGAGACTGGATTGGGGTGGGGGAAAAGGGGCCACAAGTAACTAGGAGGAGAGGAGGCTGCTCAGAACCTGCTGTTCAGGGCTGATGGCAGCTTTTTACAAGCTGTGTAAAAGATGAGTGTGGTGGCAGCAGCTTATGGGTGTGCCAAAGAAAATGAGTCTGTGTGCTAAACTCTGGCACATGCACGACAGGCTGCCAAGGCATGGCATAACCCCCAGGCAGACTTCTGATGTTCTCCCCCAGAAAGTGAGTAAGGCTGTTCCCATTTATTCCATGAGGATGGTGAGTGGTTGGATGTTTCAATGTTATAAGAAGTGCTGGTACAGAAATTTGCCATTTGGCTTACTTTCATTTAGTCATTTTTCAGATTAGAAATACCTGAGTGGAGAGGATCAGCTGTTTAATACCTACACCTATTAAGCCATGTAAGCAGTTGCAGAGTACAGCCCATTCCAGGGTAAGCACGCAATGCTATCTGATCAAATTTAGGTTCTATGTTAATGAATGAAATATATGAAATAGGACACTTCCTTATCTTTCCATATAAAAGAGTTCCTGCAAAGGTCTGGATGACAGAACATAATGTATGTTTTATTTTAATCCCTTTTCTATTTTATTCTCTCTCCTAAACTGTAAACAATTGCTGGGGTTTAGTTAAGCTTAAAAAGTGGACCATATAATTTCTGATTAAACTTCTTAAATTCACAAGAAACTCAGTGAAAAATTGCTCCTTTATTTCTTTTTACAGCTTCTACTCCCCAAACCCACAGCATAAGACCCCTGGTTCTATACAATTTATCCAAAGGTTTGAGCAGGTCAAGAGCCCTTTTACCCTTCACTAGTGAATTCAGTGCTATTGTAGGAGAAAGACATTCTTTTCTTCCTTTTCACTGAAAGAAACACACTAAACCTGAATAGACTCCAGGCTAGTTTGGGGGAGGAGTGATTTTTATTTGTCTAGCATAGATATTGACATATGCTTGGAAGACAATATCTAAAAAGAAAGAAGAAAGGAAGATAGGAAGAAAGGAAGGAAATAAAGTGCTTTAATATGCCATTGAAGGGCACATTGGTAACAATTTAATTTCTAAGAAGAAAATTTTATAGAATAAAATGGCCTAACATTTTTTTCTTTATCACACATATGAGAAATATAAACTAAAAGGACATCTGGAAACTAACATTATTCAGCAATCAGAGAGCAAAAATCCAAGCATTGATGTTTTGATGGAGACAAACATAACAAGATTCACAAAGAAAGCTGTTACTTATTGAAGAAAAAAAAAATTCCATATGCATTTTACCTTTTGGGCAGTTCCATAGCAAAATTCTATTTCAGAAGCCCTTTGTAATATGAAACTCACTGTAGATAAGATACAACATGAAGATAGTCTGTTTTGCAGCAGCAGGAAATCAAATTGGTTCCAGAAACTAAGTTACATGACAAATGGTTTAATAGTATTGCTAGGATTGGAGAGCTTGATTGAATTATTTTTCATAATCATTAAAAAAAAGGATTTTGAAATAAATTTGCCATAGCTGTTTGGGTTTTTTTTATGTTGCAGAGGTGGGAAGACTCTAATTTTATTGGCCTTTTAACTAAAATGTTATAATTTGTTACCAAAATTTAAGAGCTCACTGGTGATTTGTTGTTTGCTTGCAACAAAAATTTTCAGACACAATACTTGATTTAACACAGTTAATATATGTTATTGAGGATTAAACAGGTTAACAAATACAGAATATTTATTATCATATCTAAGTTATTTTTAGTTTTAATTTCAGTAGCAATCAGCCTTGCTTTATTTAAAAAAGCATCTGGAAGAGGTTCATTAAGTCTTAGGGCAGTCTTGTATTTTAGGAAAGACTTCCAAACAGTTAGTAAGATGTATCACTGACAAAATAACCCAGCGACTAATACCCGTAGGTGAAATGAAAACATTCTCCTGACTGAAGTCAGGAACAAGTTAAGTATCACTTAGACCACAGCACACGACTACAGAGATTTAGGAGAAATCACACTTAAATAGGATGTGACTAGACGTTTAGGACTATTTTCAGAAAACTTTTTCCCCTTCAGTACTTACAGTCTTTGAAGACGAGAGCCGGGTCTCTGTGAGGCAAGACTTGGGCAATGATGTGTCTCAGGGATTCCAAGGTTCTGTCCATCTTGGGTCTGCCTGTGTGAGCCTACTGCACAGTGTCCTCATGCCTGAATTCTTGCAGTCCTGGACTGAATTTGTGCAGCTCATTGATGCACAGGATTACCAAAGAATCCCTTTTAACATCTGCCAATCAGACATTTCCCAGAATCTAAAGACCCCTCAGGGGGCCCTCCTCCCAGGCTCACTTATCTTTGTTGTATGCTGAGCTAATTAGCTCTAAAGGCTGGCTGACAGGCGGGTTCCCATTGCTTCCTTCTGTTAAACACACCCACCTACAGGCTAGCTGGGGAAGCTCGCTAATCATGGGACCAGCTTTCCTCTCCAACCAGATTTTGCCTGAATGGTGTACAGCTTTCTGACTTGGGTATTTCTTTTGGTCCTCTACCTTCAAATGCGCTGTGCCCAGTATAAAATCAAGAAGGTTATTTCTCAAGGAAATTACTTTAGTAACAAAGGAATTTCCAGTTAAGAATTAGTACAATCTAAATTCTTCTTTGGTAAAGAAGTGCTATAAAGATTATGGGTTATGCTAAGCGAAGTAAGTCAATCAGAGAAAGACATGTGTCATATGACCTCACTGATATGAGGAATTCTTAATCTCAGGAAACAAACTGAGGGTTGCTTGAGTGGTGGGGGGTGGGAGGGATGGGGTGGCTGGGTGACAGACATGGGGGAGGGTATGTGCTATGGTGAGTGCTGTGAAGTGTGTAAGACTGTTGAATCACAGATCTGTACCTCTGAAACAAATAATACATTATATGTTAAAAAAAGAAGAAGAAGATATCAGGAGGGGAAGGATGAAGGGGGGGGAATCAGAGGGGGAGATGAATCATGACAGACTATGGACTCTGAGAAACAAACTGAGGGTTCTAGAGGGGAGGGGGTTGGGAGGATGGGTTAGCCTGGTGATGGGTATTAAAGAGGGCACGTTCTGCATGGAGCACTGGGTGTTATACACAAACAATGAATCATGGAACACTACATCAAAAACTAATGATGTAATGTATGGTGATTAACATAATAAAAATTAAAAAAAGATTTATGGATATCGTCAGGGACCAGATTATATATATTTAAAGATTTATTTATTTATTTATTTTTTAAAGATTTTATTTATTTGACAGAGAGAGACACAGCAAGAGAGGGAACACAAGCAGGGGGAATGTGAGAGGGAGAAGCAGGCCTCCCACCGAGCAGCGAGCCCGATGCGGGGCTCGATCCCAGGACCCTGGGACCATGACCTGAGCCGAAGGCAGATGTCCAATGACTGAGCCACCCAGGCGCCCCTCAGATTATATTTTCTACTTGAATTCAGGAGCATCTCTTTGGGAACCAAGTTTAAATTTCTTCCCCCTCACCCAAGTTATAGTAACTTCTGATGGGTAGTGGCAAGTAAAACTTTGTGCACTGTCTTTTGGCTTGCCTGGGAATGTTGGTTTTCCTATTAATCCTTC
Source organism: Zalophus californianus (assembly GCF_009762305.2). Classification (NCBI taxonomy): domain Eukaryota; kingdom Metazoa; phylum Chordata; class Mammalia; order Carnivora; family Otariidae; genus Zalophus; species Zalophus californianus. Next base: position 75,188,421 of record NC_045599.1, read on the forward strand.
AAGGCAACCATTCTCAGGATTGAGTTTAGTGAAATCTGATATCACTCACTTCCTTTCAGTTCATGGTAACTCTTTCTATTAAAATTTTCAGGAGAAGCAAAAATATATTTTTCAAAAGAATATAGTTACTAAAATATCAACAGATTTTAATAGATTTCTCTATTTCCCATACCACTCACAACAAGATAAATAGTTTTTCCATAGGAGACATAAATATAAGTCATGGGATTCCATTGTAGTAATTAGGATTTATACCAGATATAAAAGAACAGATCTTAATGGCTGTGATCTATGTTAGTTATTGAAGACTTGTTGAAGACTACTCTACTTTTACTTAAAATATTTTTCCAGAGTAGGCACAAGAGAGTGCTCTCCAATGTTCTTTCCAATTTTCGGATTCCATAATTATGTTGTATTATACGATTAACTGAAAACAGTTCTTTAAAGACAATATAAAAGTAAAATGTTTTGCATATGATAGGCTTCTTCAGCTAGTTGGTAGAAGGGTGGGCTTAATAAAAGGAAACAGAAGAAATGGGGCTGTAATAATAATTCTAATCATGACTATTACTTAGTAAATGCCCACAGGGAGTATATGTTATACACAACAGAGACATGGGGCTGCCCCACTGTGCAAAGATACTATCAAAAAAAAAAAGAACTTGAAAGAAGTAGCACTTTATGTTAAGACACCCGATGTGTACTTTACATGGGCTGAGCCAAATAAGAGATCATCAGTATCCTTGCCATTCATGAGTTTATAATTTAAAAGAGAAACTGCCATTCATGAGTTTATAATTTAAAAGAGAAACTAGATGGTTTGTAGACAAAAAGCCTATTATTATACAGTGATTGGACACAATGTATAAATGAATGCAAGTACTTTCAGTGTGATACTAAATTGGAAACCAAGATATTTAAGGTTCCCATTAGAGAAACAGGAATTCTCAAAGGAATGAGACTGATAATATAAAAATTGGTTGATGCTCAGATTTCAATCAATAAATGGACTTTTTGGGACGCCTGGGTGGCTCAGTCGGTTAAGCGTCTGCCTTTGGCTCAGGTCATGATCCCAGGGTCCTCCGATCGAGTCCCAAATCGGGCTCCTTGCTCAGCAAGGAGCCTGTTTCTCCCTCTGCCTGCCTCTGTCTCTCTCTCTTTCTCTCTGATAAATAAAATCTTAAAAAAATACATTAAAAAATAAAATAAATGGACTTTTTATGGGCATAAATTTAATTCTAGCAGTACATAAAAATATTTTGGTTGTTTTGTGTGGTGGAACACTGAATTTTATATTAGTGAGATCTAGAATTTGATTTTTGTTACCTGTGTAACTTTGAAGAAGTCACTCATCTCTGGGCTCAGAGTTCTCATCTAGAAAATTTGGGGGCTGAGTAGGATGTTTTCTTTCAGATCTAACATCTATGATTCTGTGGCTATATTACAAATGACCACAAATATTATCAAACATTTTCTAGCCTTTTACAAAGTCATACACTTGTTTCCTAAAAGCTGGACTGGTCTTTAAATAGATCACTTCTAATTCCACAGTAAACCTCATATCTTTTCAAGAATATGAGAGACACAAATTATAGGGTGAATCCAAAGATACTCATCACTAATGCTAACTCAGAGTTTGTTAAGAAAATTAATCTTAAACTTCTCCAAGATTTTTCTAAAGAAGGCAAACTATAAGAGTCTGCTTAGAGAACCCCAAAACAGCTTTGCAAAGATAATTCTATAAAAATATCATGATCTTTACTGAGTTATATTTTAAGAAATGAAAACAGAATTCTAGAAAGGGGACTGTACAACATTCCAGTTGGGTAGTAGTTTCTTCTTTCGGATCAGGTCCAAAGCTTCAGCAGAAATTTCCCAAATCCTCTGCTAAACATTTCTTCCCCTTGTCCACCCATAAAGACTTCTCCCCCTAGAGTTCTGATGTAAGACATAAAAAACCAACTCAGTGGTTTCTCACTATTCTCTATAATGCAGAAAGTACCTGAAGGAGATGGAAAAGCTTAAGAAACCCCTATGCAGTATGTCTATTTCATACAGATTCTATGGTTCACATGCTAGATTTCACAGTCAACCTCAACCATCTGTAGGCCTATGCCAAAAGAAAAATTCAAGTCTTAAAACAAGGGTAGATGACTACAGTGAAAACCAAAATGTTGTCTTCACACATCCTGTTAGAGTACTACCCAGAAGTGTGAGAAATGGCATCCAACTGACATATTTAATATTCAAAACTTATTACCCAATGGTAAAAGAGGAAGGCTCAGGGCAACAGCACACTTACTAAGCTTCCAGGGAGTACAGAACTCTGAGAATGTAAGAAATCAAGGTGGTATATTTTGCACCATTTCATGCACAATGCAACAAAAAATCTATGGAAACAATAATTTTGCTGGCAAGGAAAAGAAAATTCATTCCTATCATTCCAGTAACATTTTTGTTATTAAGTGGCTCATTACAGGCATAAAAAGGGTAAGGAAGTGGGGGTCACCAATTGAAATAACATCCAGCATGTTAAAACACATAATAAATACATCAAAGAATCATCTTTAGTTAAAAACAGGAAAGAACCTCCACTTTTCTCCTTGCCTCCCCACTTCATGATCTGCTCTGTCCCGGAGGAGGAGGCTGGAATAGGTAAACCAGAATGGGCCTATAGGTGAGGCTGTAGTGAAGAGGGTGAAATTCCAGGCGTGCAGGCATGCAGACTCCTCACAGAAGAGGCCTGCAGTAACTGAGCCTGAGCCAAGTCATGGCTACTTGTCTCTAGGAACCAAGTGACTAAGGGATGGAGAAAACAGATTGAAATTTAGGAAGATTATCGTCTCTGAAACTATTTCTTCACTTACTTGCTAATGTTTTAATTTTTAAAAATTTACAATTTGAGATAAAGTAAATACAATGAAAAAGAATTAAAGTCATGTAGTTAAGTAGAGAGAGTATATCCTTTACAAAAACAATGGGAAATGACTGATAGCAGCTCCTTCCAGAATTCAATGGGAGATAGGTGAAGGGAGCTAGAAGGGCCTAAGAGTTGGATTGGCAAAAGAGGGTCAGGGCTGTGAGCAAGACTGTTTCTAGGGGTATGTCGGAGGGTGAAGAAGGGCAAGGCCAGGAAGAAACTGACTTTGCAGAGGTAATGACTAATGACTGTTTAGTGTCAGCTAAACAAAGCTGAAGAGACCAGTAGGAAGAATGAACGGCTGGTTAGCATCAACTTTGTTAACTTTCAACTGGGAAAGGACCAATGAGATGTTTGAATCAAGGTATTTATGAGAAGGTCATTTAGAAAGGCAACTTCAGACAAATTAAATTCAAAAGACACAGGTAACATAAGATAACTTTATCTCAGACATTTTTACCTTGATATTTCACTACATTTAGGAAATCATCAATAAGTACTAATCTAACACAGGAACAGATAATTAGAAAATTGATTAATACCCAATTTATAGTTTAAAAGAATGTGTATCTCATTTCATACAATATTACAAAAAATGCTTTCTTAAAATAATATCCCTCCCCACCAGATAAAACTGCTAGTGAACTGCTCTTTATCCTTGTCAGGGCAGTCAGAATCAACACTCTTAACCAGAAAGCACAATGAAAGTATACCTGTTTAGCTGAACCTTCTGTTATTATATATTATATATATTTGGGGGCCTGAATGAGCCCATGCCATCTTGACTGTTTTAAGTAAGCAATTACGCAGCCCTGTCTTGGTATTTGGTCTTGGAAGAAAAGTAAAAATTGATTCTTTAAGAAATACTACAGAGGCCAAAGATCTCACCAGAGGAGGTTTTATTAGTTGACAGGTTAAATTTTCAGGATAAACTCAGAGATATTTAAAGGTAAGATAATTTGAATGTTCATTTACAAGATTGGAGATAAGGATGCCAAGACCTTGGGTCATTAGATATGTGTTCTGTGAAAACTGATTACCTTAACTGTGGCTGGCTGACATCTAGCATAATATATATTTTGAAAAGAATAGTTTAACATGTTTTGTTTTTGGAGTGAATTTTTCCAGTGGCCTTTATAACAATATTTTCTTTCATATAAGGTTATCTAATTATCGGTTCCTCTCCCTCTCCTTGCATTTTCTCACAGGAACCATCCCCCTATGCCACCCCACACTCACCTTCTGCTGTCTGGGACAGGAGTTTATTTTGCTGGGTGTTCAAGAAAAAACTTCACACAAGTTGTGGCTATAAAGTGATCAGACTGATCCTAAAAAAGGTGTCTGAAACTCCAGCTGAGTCTTTCAGCCTCTCCTCAAATGAAAAGAGTTGAGGTCTTGTATAAAGCTAGGGCATGCTGGGGGATGAGACACACGTTTACATAGGCCAACTGAAGCTACATGTTTCTGGGGGTATGAGTTCTTTGGAATGTTTAAATCTTTGCAACAGTGATGAGCAAAATAAAATGAAAACCTAGACTATGAAAAAAATTAATACTATTAGATTAAAACAAACCCAGGAAGAATGTTTATTGGTTGTAAATAAACAACTTAAACCTGAGATTAGTTGATGGATACATTAGGTTCAAGCACAAGCCGGTAATTTCTTAGCTCCATATATTTTAGATGAAGGTTCCTGTAAAGATTGCATCATTAGGATACTCTTAATTCAATTCAGGCTATATTTATGGATATGCTTACATTAAGATAAAAGCTGCCCATCCATTTCACACTGTAAACTGTAATTTCCATTTCACTTCCCATGCAATAACTACCAGAGTACTGCACTTAGTATGCATCCTGTTGACACAGAAGAAATATTTTTCAAAATTTGTTTAAAGGAAACAGAAAACTGTATAGAAAGGGGGCCTATTTTTCCACAAAATGAAAACTAGGGGAAAACCAAGTTAGAGAATATAATATATTCTTCTCATCCTCTCTAGGTACCTCAGTACTGTTGAGCTCAAGGAAAAAGTACTGCCCCCCACCCTATCAATAGCAGTTAGAGTAAGCATTTTTTTTTTTGATTCAGTCATTTCAAGTGGTTACTTTTTTTTAATGGAAGCATGTTAATATTGTGACAAATATTCCAAGTAAAGTATTTTGTTATGAGGCATACTCTTATTTATGAATTAAGCTACAATAATCTGATTCTAAATGTTATAAAAATGCTAATTTTAATGTCATTATTTATAATATATATTATGTATATATAATATAAAAATATAATATGAAAACATTTAAAATATAACAGTATTAGTCACTCACTGCAAGTGTTGTAGATTTTGGAGTTATTCCCAGCCTCCCAGTTATTACACAACTGTGTAAGTCATGGTTATTCTGAACTTTACCTCATTCCCAGCCTTCTACAGTTGCATAGGATGGTTGAGACCTTCATACAGCAAATCAAGGTCAAACTAAGATATGGTCTGATGCTCTCTAGGGAGATGTTCTGAAGAGAGATGAAGAACAATGGAGATGGTGAGCCTTAGCCACTCAAGAGTATTGAATGTGACTTGAAAAAACCTACACCTCGGGGTAGTGCTTTTCCTGAGAACCTAATGAACTCATCCCTCCACCTTGTGGAAGTGGCTGATAAACTTCTAGGGCAGCAGGTTTACGTGGTAAGTTCTTTAATTAGGTAACTCTTTTTTTCTTAAAATTTGCTGAGTACGTGACTAAAAGAGTGATTATCTTCTGGTTAGTACCCTGTAAAGATCTATAGCATTCTGGAGAAAGCTCAAAAACAGCCAGCTATGCACCAAAGAACAGACCAAAGGCTACCAATATCACAGTTATTTAGCACAAGTATAAACTACATTATCTTGTAGGAAGAACTTATTTAATAGGAGCAACAAGTAGAGGATGCAAGCCTACAGGCAAAGCATTTGTATGTCTAGATAAAAACGACACTGAAAGGATCATGGTCAATGTATCAGTGACCTTGGAAATAGGAAAGATTCCTCAGGAATCCTTCTTTTGGTAACCTGAAATCATTTCAGCAATACTTCCTAACATACAGCACGTATCAGGCACCGTGCTAAGCTCCTTACAGGCATTAATTTTTACAGTAACTCTAAGACAGGCACTGTTAAAAATGTCCTTATTTCACAAATTGAAAAATGAGGTTAGACAAGCAACAGAAGGCACCTGATGTTTGGAAAGTGGTAGAACCAGGATTTACATTTGGAACTCCCAGACTCAAGTGTTTTATTAGCAATCAAAGTACACGCTTTGACTACATTAGTAGTACACTTACATTTTGTTTTTGCTCATTATTCACTATGGATGTTTTAAAACGTGAGGGTTACATGCTGTCTGATAGGGCAAACTGACTTCTAATTGATGGCTACTCAAAAACATCTTTTAGAAATTGCTGATTAGACACTAAGTAATTTGTTTAGATTTGTGCATTTGCCTAATTTGTTCTGAAAACCACAGGAAATCTATTAATAAGACCTATGTTTGCCTTCGAAGTTCCTTAAGTAGCACATGTTTTTTATGTAGTAGGTACCCAAAAGCAGACTTCATCAACTCAGTAAAATTGAGGATGAAGTCATATAGTTTTATTCCCAGTTTACCTTTGACATTCTAAATATAATATGTATTATAAGATACATATTCTATGGCTCTATTAAGCTGTCTCTAATACCATTTTATGCTATTAAAATGCTTTATTTAGTAATTGCTTTAAAGACACATCTAAAATTCAAAGCTAGGTAAACACTTCCCAAATTAGTGTAAGTTAATTTTCAGGGGAATTGAATTAGATATTTTCTTGCATCTCCATTATTAAAGGTAATTTATTAGATGATAGGTCTTGCAAACAGTAGAATGAATTTTACAAAGGTGAAAAGGAATCTGCTGTCTTTATCATTCTTGGAAATAGATCTGTTTTTTTTTGGTAGATCATTATCGCCGATGCAAGTAATTTTTGCACATTCTGTCTGGTGACCGTGGAGTGACTGCCATCTAGTGGCCATTTTTAACCATAGGCGATGCCCCTTTTGGCCCATTGGGCAATGCTGAGGAGATGAATTCATCATCAGGTACCTACACTTTTAGCACCCATCTTCACATCTCACTGGATTACACAGTCTTTGAGGGAGGGACCATGTCTTAAGTATTTTCTTTCTTTCCTGTACTAAAGTATTTGTTACTATCGAAGTGAAAACATGTTCTGGACCCACCCAACTAAGAGAATTAGAGATGAGTTTTCATTCCTCATCAATTCTACCTCCTTACACCCCTAACTTTTCTACTGCTCAGGCCTGCATAAAAACTGGCAAATGTGCAAACTGTGGTGAGACCATAGCAACTTTCTGTTCCCATGACCGCATTACCAATTTAAAAAGCAGAAAATAAAATTATGCATTAGTGGCTGATCCTTAATACTGGAAACTAAAAAAACAGACAGTATTCTTTCAGTGGTTAAATAGAATGCAACCAAATCGGTAGAAAAACAGAAAGATAAACATTACAATTATCATTCTAATAGCTACACTTTAAGGAATGTTTATAAAGTGCTGGGCATTGTTCTGAGTGCTTTCTGTGCATTAACTTATGTAGTCCTCAAAACAACCCTACAATGTAGTTAGAACAAAAAGCAACAAAAACAGTGGTATTTTTTTTAAATACCCAAATATTTCTAAAAAAGATTATTTTGAAAAACAGCTTTTAGCGGATTCACCAGTCACCTAAAATGCTTTGGAGAATTAAGATTGCTTTAGCAGAATACTCTAATTATTCTTTGGAAGACACATACCAAATGAGTCAAATTAAGAGATGAAAGAGAGTTTATTTATCTATTTATGTATCTGTCTTGGTCTAGAAAGACTAGGGGTGGCTTAAAAAGGGATTATAGTAACTTTATGGAAAATGTTCAAGATCTTAAATATATTACTCTCCCCAAAAGTTGGCTGCTTCCAAGCTTGATTTAATATTTTGCATGTTTTCTCTCCGTTGTTTCGTAAATATATTTGCTTCTCCTTTTTGCAATCGACGTCTGACAACTGATTTTTGCTGTTTTGTCAACTGACGTTTCACCTTCTGCTTCACCATCTCCTGGAAAGATTTCATGAATCAGTATTACTGATAATTGACCATTTTGATAAGGAGTAAATATTCAACAAAACAAAGATCTACATTGCTAATATTTTTTCAAGTTTGTTAAGAGCATGAATTTCTTAAATTAAAAACACTGACAGTACTGTGAACCAGCAATAAAATAAACACCAAACTAATGGTTACAAAATAGGAGAAAATAAATTTCTAACAGAAATAATAGATTTTATAGCAAAAAGTACTACACAATTATTTGAATAACAAATCTCCATAATGCCACCTAGTGTCCATCAGGAAAACTGAAAACAAAAACCCCAAACCAAAAAACCCAAGATAAAAACTGCTTGTTGCTCTGCTTTCGAGATAAAAGTAGACATGGCTTTGTAGTAGAAAATTATGTTTAAAAGCATTCACAACTGGTCAAAATGTATCCAAGAGTGGGGCGCCTAGGTGGCTCAGCCGGTTAAGCATCTGCCTTTGGCTCAGGTCATGATCTTAGGGTCCTTGCATCGAGCCCCACATGGGGTTGCCTGCTCAGCAGGGAGCCTGCTCCTCCCTCCCACTGTGCTCTATCTTTCTCTCAAATAAATAAATAAAATCGTTACAAAAAAATGTATCCAAGAGTGCCTTCATAACTTCAGGTGTAGAGATGATCTGATGGCAGCAGTTACATGAAAGTCTTTATACAATTTCTGGGAGATGTAGAATGCTTTCTCAGTATAAATTCAAATTATTTCTTATTAAGATCCAGGCTGCCAATGTCACTAACAAGATGAATAAAAAGTTTGAATATTCTGTTTCCAATAACCTTTTCTTCGTCTGAAGCACTACAGCCTGTTATTTAATTGTATATAACCTTGTATCATCCAACTTATTTCCTAAAAACGAGGTAAACACTGCAAAGGTTGAACCAAGGGTCCCTTGTTAATATGCCCCACCCTATGCTAGGCACAAAGAAGCATTTATTAAAAACCTGTCAAGTTAAAAAACTAAAGAATAATGGATCTCAGGTAAGAAGGGGCTAGAAGAATTAGTCTGCCTAACACACTGTTTCTTGGGTTGTATATGTGTACTATAAAACTTTGGTCCAGGTAAGTTAAATGGAGACTTTGCATTATTTAACACAGTTAAGGAAACTACATTCAATTAACAGGCTTTAAAAAATTTTCCTTCTTAATTTTAGTCTTAATGATTCTCAATGGGAAAAAAGGTAAGAGAACAGAGAGTGGAAACAGATGGAAGAATCAGAATTCAAGTCCCTGCAGAGGCTGATACCCCATGAGCTGTAGTCATCCAAACCCAGTAAGGCAGGAGACTTAGAAGGAACTGGTATCCCAGAAATTTCAGAACTGAAAGCTGTAGGATTGGCTGAAAGTTTAGAATAAATGTGATTGGCCCCCAGGACTCTTCCCTACCCTAGGAAGACCAGCAAAACTATCATAGCCTCCTCACCCCAATAGGAGACCAGAATCCTGAATTAGAAAAGCACATCTTAACTACGACAAAGACAAAAGAGCAATAGTTCCAGAATTCTGAAGGAAAATTATTTCCAAACCACAACTCAAACACTTAAATTTCCAATCAAGTGTGAGAACAGGTTAAGACATTTTTAGAAATAAAAAGTACCGACCCTCCCATTCACTCATATAATTACTGGAATCTGTACTGCCAAGTAAAGACATAAACTAGGTAAGATAAAGAGATGGAACTAGGAAAGAAGGCAACCAATAAACAGGAGATGAAAAGTCCCAGGAAGACAACAGTAGAACATGCACCACATTTAAACTAGAGGAGTTCATAGAGGCCTCTAGAATATTGCCAAGAAAAAAAATCAATTTATTTTCTAAATGTTCTGCTTGATAATCATAGCAAGAAGCTGGAGAAAATAAGGAGATAACAGATTACTATGCACACACCTCCTCCTAATCCAGAACAATTTATGAATCCTACAAGGTTAATTTTTTCATGTTAAAAAAAAAAGGAGAAAAATCTTGTTTAGTATATATTTCTTAAAATGATGAAACACGAAATGAAATACTTGTGATTACAGTACATAAAAAAATTAACAAAAATCATGCATTTTGTTGATTCCATTGTTGTTTTGTTGACCACAAATACATTTATTAAAAACCAATATGCCTTAAGTTTAATTAGAATTTGTTACATTTTACATACTAGGAAGAACAGGGTTGGTAAGTGGCAACTTTGCTAATAGAGAACTATAAAAGCATTTATATGAAGAAAACAGATCTTACAATTACAGTTCCAAAGAACACAGAGAAAATTTTTTACCAGACAGTAAAACAATAATCAAATTAACAGAGGTTAACAAAATAAATTGATTTCTCCTGACTTTTTAACAAAATAATGTGACCTCAAGGAAAATAGTGTGACCAAATTTCCAAAAGAATGTAGAATTAAGATGATCAATTTGTTTCCAATGATTACAGGGAAACCTTTTTGATCAAGTGAGGCGTAAGAGATCTTTTTTTCTCTTTAAAGGCAAATTTGTATTTTATAATGCAATTCATTATAGGTTTGACCCCATTTTAAACTTTAAGTTCCTATTAGCTATAAGGGAAATGGGATAAAGTCAAGGCCTAAAGACACTGTCAGTGTCATCATCTTTATATACAGAAGACAGCATAACTTAGAATTTAAGGAAGTAGCTTTAATTAGTAATCTAAACTTTATATTCAAGTGCCGATTTTACACCACTGTTAATTACATAAAAGCACTTATGTTTTGAATCTAAGAAGTAAAAAAAAAAAGGGTAAATAAAACTCATTAAGTATAGAAAATATAAACGCCAGTGGTGGACAATCAAAGAGTAGGAGAAATTTTTTTTTTTTTAGATTTATTTATTTATTTGAGAGAAAGACAGAGAGAGGGGAGGGGCAGAGGGAGTGGGAGAGTCTTAAGCATGAGACTGAGCAAGAGCCTGACATGGGGCAAGAGCCTGACACGGGGCCCAGGGCTTGATCACAGGGCTCTGAGATCAAGACCTGAGCCAAAAACAAGGGTCAGACACTCAACTGACTGCACCACCCAGGCACCCCTAAAAAATGTGAGAAATTCTTAATAAAAACAGGTTGGTAATACTTAAAGGGAGACTTTTATCTTTTAATATAATTATTAGATGTTTCAAAAATTCCATAGATTTAAATTTTACGTCCAGAAAATCAGATAAATTACAAGGCCAACAGTAAAGAGTATAAAAAAAATCAATACATTTACAGAAATTCACACTTTTATTTTGGTCTGACAAACTCTAAATGTTTCTATTATCAAGTAAAGTTCCTAGAACCATTAAAAGTGTGCTATATTATAAAATACAGTATGTTATTTTTAGCTTATCTTTGATAATTCTGATTTAATTTTGTAAATATCCCATATTATATCCATAGAACATACATTTTAGCTTACTGACAATATATATGAACTTGGAAATCAGAAGTTCAGTAAAAACAAAGTTCTTTTCTTTAGTTTGAATTCACATTCCACATAATTTTATTTCCTCCTTTCTAAATTGATTTCCTTTTGTTCATTTTAAGTGAAGTTACCACTAAAAACCGGTTTCAATGGTATTTAACTTAATGCCTTTAAGCAGAAGGAAAACACCCAATATACCAATGATGTAATTTTATCCCTTTCCTTAAAAATTTACAAAGGAAATAAACTGATTCTTCCTACTGGGTACTCTGCAGAGAAGGATGGCATGCAGTAAAGCTCCTCAGGAGCTGCATTATTTGTGTTCACTATCCTGCACAGAAAATGTCCCTTAAGAAATTCTTTTGAACATTGCTGCTAAAGGTGTAACAAAAACTTAAGATACCCAAAATTTTTAAATCACCTATTTTTCTCCCTCAAAATTAAAGAATGAGCTAGTGAAACTGGTGCACCTTTGCACTTCAGCTGCATTGCTGTCTGGGTAACCCTGAACAAAGTCACGTAACCTATCTGGGCCTCAATTTCTTCACTGTTAAACTTCAGGGACTAGACCATATATGAGTGTCTATAATCTGTCCATGGTAATGACCTAATCAACATTTGGAAAATGTTGAATAGTTACCGGAGGAATTGTTGAACAGCTTAGAACACTGTCCGCAGAAGTAACACTCAGAGTTCTTGTTCTGTACTGTTTAATATCTTCTGTATTTTCTTCATCTCTAAAATTAAAAGAAAATCACAAATTATCCAGTTTTTTAGTTAATTATGTGTGATTATATTATTCCTACATGATAGTAAAACTTAAAAAACATAACATACAGGCCAGAAAGATCATTATATTTAAAATTTCTGTGAAGGCAAAACTACCCACAATTCAGCCCAATATATTAACACTTATTTTTCAGCATTCAAATAATCACTATCAAAATTGCAAAATGGTAGAATGTTTCAGCCACCAAATTTGCCATCACGTCCCCACAATTCACATCTTTCCCACTAATCTTCTCCTTTTCTTTCACTGAACTTTACATGTCTGCCTCTTACAATATAAATCCTTGGAACACTTCCCTGCCATCTCCCAAACAACAACAGATGGAAGAGAGAGTACTCTTACTCTATACAGTCTGCTCTGCTAACGCAGAAAAAATGATGGAAACTAATTTGTTTTACACATTGCTCAAAGTTTTAATGTATACAAGGTATAAGAAACTCAGACCATATTAACCCTTAACAGTCAATATTTTTCATCAAAATGTTATCATTGTTTCTACTCTGAATAATAAAAATTTTGCCCAACATGTGTTCAAAGAGAACAAATTATTCCATGCTAAAACTATTCAACCTATGTATATGTTCTTCTATTACTTACTGAAATTCCTCAGCCACTGCCACCCTTGATTTTAATTTAATTTTATAAGCTTATTATTTGAGTGGTAATAGCCCTGAGACTCCAATATGGTTATACAAAAAAGGCACAAAATTTTTGTTTTGCTTCAGAATAAAACTCTAAAGATTAAGACAGCCCTAGGATGTAAGCCTGAACATGTACTGAAGGAATGCCTAATAAATGTACTATTGATTTAATTTTGTCATATGACTATTTTGAAAATAAAACTCCATTTCATTAAATTATAATTGATTCTGGATAAACTATCCCAAATCTAAAAATTAAATTTTTTATATCTTTTGCGAATATTAATATTTGCAAGAAAGAAACTCTTACAAGAAAAATAACATAGTAACATTATATAGAGGGTTCAAAGTACCAAAGAAAATTCACTATTAGTAGGTATTTTAGGAAGAGAGCACATTTACTGCATGTTTATTGTACTACATATAAATCAAACATACATTAGGTGTAAAATTACAAAAATATATGAACATTCATCCGTCTACAACTTGGTCAATTTATCAATTATTTGTAAATAATTCTTTTAAAGTAACTGGTTTGCATTTTTAAGGCAGAACCGCTTAAAACTAACACAATGGGTAGTAAAGGGTAATGTGAATTTTAACAACAAAAGGTTATTTGCTTTCATTTTTTACACATAATGGGGCAGAATATAGCTCTGTTATATCATTTGGGAAAAAACAAACAAACACACTCATTTACCAGACTTGAAGAAAGTATAGGTCTCCATATTAAAGTAAAAAAATCAATCAACAGACATCTATACCTGAAAGGCCTGATTTCTCTGTTTAATGACGATAAGGCAATCAGATGTGGGCACGCATCTTCATACTCTTCATAGCCCATGGGGATTCCTCCTTGACCTGCTTTACCATCTTGCCTGGTATCATATTCAGTTTTGTTTTTCTCCTCAGAACACTCAGTTACAGAACTGTTGTCAACATCCTGCCCTTTTATTTCTTCTAAAGCTTGAATGAATTCAGGTATTTCAAAACTGTGTGCATCAGCACTCTCCTCTGACAAATAATCTTCCTTTATTTGCTCAAGATTTCCAGATGATATGCAACAGCAGTCAGCTGTTTCATCTGTAGAGTTTCGATCACTCTGATTTTCTAAACTACAAACCTTTCCTTTCTCTGACATCTCTTCATCAGAATATGAGAATTCAGACCTGTCTTCTGTTTCAATATTTTTATCATCTGGACCTACTGGATGAAGCAGTTCATCATCTGCCTGCATTTCCTTTGTGTAACCACTGGCAGAAACTTCTACATCAAGAGAGTCCTCCCTCCTAGGAAAAAAGAATGATAAACAATAGGAAAAAAATCTACCTGACATGGGTGTTTATTATTCTGATAAATTATAATTCTCAAATGAGTTTAGTAGTTTATATATTTTAAAGATTTTTCTTTGCCTAAAATCTAATAGTTAAGTATACAAATGTAAAAGATAATAGCCTTGTTGTCACTTAAGAATAAAGTGACTATGAAAAACAACAAATACTAGTAAAAGGTCAAACTTCAGTTGATATCGATTTAATAAATTCACTTTCAAAACGGGCTAAAGATTTCTTCTTTTAAGTTATGTCAATCATCCCAAATCAGAAAACAGTATCTTAACTAAGTATATAAAATAAATGGGAAAATTTTGCTTTGAGGATTTATATTTAATTATGTTCCATGAATCAATTAAACATAGCTTCTCTTATGAACAAAGGAAAACATAAATTCCAATGAACACTTGGCTTGCTTCCTTAAAAATGGGTTATTCACATATTAAACTGCACTTTGCAGTAAAAGTTTGTGAATTTTTAAGAAACTAGATATGTTCCTCCCCTAAATTCAGTAACATTGCCTTAATAGACCAAAGGCAGGAATTTTCTAGTTTTTAAGTTTCATTTATACATTAGACAGCAATGATACTCAACGATTTAATGTGCTAAAGGTCACTATTTGGAAATTTTTAAGATGAAACTGTTAAAACTCTTAGAATTAAATAAATGAGGTTATTTAAACAGTTTTATCATTTTAAACAAAGCAGAGTACAAACCTGATATCACTAAAAGTTGGATAAAGCTCACTTTCATAGCCAAAACGTTTCATGAAGAAATCTCTAATGCATTTAACATCTCTGTCAAAATACCTGTAAAAGCAAGAATCATTTTTGATATAGCCTGTGTTGCTCATATTTTTCCTTCTTAGTCAATGACAATATCCTTATTAACACTCCCATTGTATGAAAAAGGATGTTACTCATAAGAAAAAAATCAAAGAAACAAATCAGTTGCCAGTGTGTTTGAAAGACTAAAACTAAAAGCAGAGAAACTAAGAGGAAATATAAGCTGTGAAAGGCATACAGTCCCTATAGTTAGAAAACTTGAGGTCTTCCCATACTTGTAACAGACATACTAAGAGAAGATGTATATGAATCTCAGAAAAGAAGACCAGATTTGCGGTGTGGGGCAGGTTTCCACTTCTCTTCTTTTGTTTCCAGTCTGGCTGGTTATACTCATCAGCTATACCCACCAGAACCCAGTCAATGGCAAAAGCTAAAGATAAAAAATAGGTTAGTGATACCTAAGAAAACGTTTGGGGACTATTAAATTATGTTATTATCCATTAGTTAATCTGCAAGAATAGCCAAAAGAGATAAACAATGCTGTGGCTTATAAATAATGATCTGAAGACATGTTAATCTGGACCAAGGGTAGAAGCACCTGTGAATATCAGGTTGCTTTTTTGGCCACCATAAAGCAGCGAGAACAGATTAAATTCTCTAGGTTTCTAGACAAAGGAGAATTAAGAATCAGGGTGATGTGGAATTGACTACCTGCTTGAATATTAATATCTTAGAGAAATATAAAGTCTGGAAACACAAAGATAATGCCACTCTTCTTTCCTTTTAGGGCACCCTGGGAAAAACCTCAATAAATTATTTTAAAATTATCTTTTTACATATGTCTATGTTTCATCTAACTAGACAAAATCTCAAAATCTTCAAAAGCAGAGATAGGTCTTATTTATAATTATTAATTTATATCTTAATTTCTGGTGCTTAGCACAACTCCTTTACCCCAGTACCTGCCCATTAAATATCAAGTTAAATCACACTGTTTCCCTATAGAATAATGCAGCCTACACTTCAAATGTCATGATTTGTCATTGTTTCCTTCTCTAATTCTGGTCGTTCCCGGATGTTCCTTCATTGTGTGACTATGTTACCTCATATAATAAAAATGGTGATTAGTCACCATCCAAAGATATATTAACCACCCAAGCACCTAATAATCTATTAATAATTGTTTGGTTGGAATTATTCTTTATATTTAACGGACATTTCTTTTTCTAGAGTAAGTACAGACATTTTCTAATGAGAATCAGGAGGAAGAAAATCTTGACTGAACACAAACTGGTTTCAGCTCCCACTTTCCAAGAATTCATTATCTCTATTATGTAAGTGATAGCGGTTGTTATCTTCAGGAAAAAAGAGAACTTTCTCATACTGTAACTTGGAACAGGAGGAGAAAAAATATTCAACTTTAATTTGATTACAATCAGTTGCATCATGAAATACAAGGGAAAATATTCTCTCATATTTCACAGCCTGGCTAGCTTACATGGTTAAGTAATGTGAGGAATGAGCTTATCATTCCCTGCCCTGGCATCAGGGATAAGTTTTATATGAATTCTTTTCTAATAATAAAATAAAAGCTAAAAATGACAGGAGAGATATTCTTGATCTGGCAACTGAGTCCACTCCAAAATCACAATTTTTATTAAGGCCATCACAATTATCAAATTATGCTTGGTGTAACACTCTTGGAGGCAACCATGGAGCAGAGAGAAAAGGGGAAAGGCAGAGAGGACGGGGTTCTAGGGTCTCCTCTATGTCCCTATTTTTTCTTAGCAGGCTTTTGTTTTAAAAACTGGGCTTTTACATAAAAGTTTGAATAAAGGGTCAGCTCTGCGCTCAGTGGGGAATCTGCTCAAGGATTCTCCCCCTCTCCTATTGCCCCTCCTTCCGCGCACGCTCTCTCAAATAAATAAATCTTTAAAAAACCCACCAAATTTTTAGACCATTAACATCAGCCACTTCAAACCAGTTACTAACCCAACTGACAGTATGACAAAGTTGAAAAATTAAGAAAAAAATTATTACATCACACATAAACACAACCATATCCAGAATCACTTTTAGCATGTACCATTCAGCATTGTGATGAGAAGTTGAAACCATCTGTGGAAAGTCAATCATGGTGATGTGGTCATCTTTATCCAAAATGAGATTAAATTCATTAAAATCTCCATGAATCAGTCCATGATTTGCAAGTTTGACAATTAGTTCCATAGCTTCATCATATACTGATGCAGGATCTTCAACATGGTGTATCTGACATCTGAAAGTATAAAAATAGGTTATTTGTATTCATTTATAATTTTCATGAAAGCAAGCATGTGTGTGTATTATTATTTCCATTCCTTAATTCCCTAACAACTTTCTCTTCATTTCTATCAGCATACAGACATGATATAACAGCTCCCACCTATTTAAAAACAAAAAAGAAGCTATGACCTGCCTCAATTCTGTATCCTCTTTCTACTATAGATTTTCTGTGATAATTACAGCCAAACTCCTCTACATGCACTTTCTTCATTTTTTCCCTCCCATTCTAATGAACCCATTTCAAACATTTTCATCCACCTTGTTCCAAAGAAATAGGTCCGGTCAAAGCTACCAATGACTTCCATGTTGTTAAATCCAGTAGTCAGTATTTGTTCTGTCAGTTAACCTCTTCACCCTTGTTGAAACATTCCTTCACTTTACTCTTGGCACACCAACTCTTACGGCTGTCCTCTTTCCATACTTATCATTCCTTCTTAGTCTTTCTTACTAGTTCTTCATCTTTCCTTGACCTTTAGATTTTGGAGCTCCTTGAAGGTTATTGCTAGGAGCCTTTATTTACAGTCATTCTTGGTGATCTCATTCAGGCTCATGGCTTTAAACACTATATATACACTGCCCTCAATTTAGACTTCTCTGAACTCTAAGGCATCTCAAACTTAACTATGTCCCACACTGAACCTCTGATTCTATTTCACCCTCTACCTCCACGCTGCTCTTCCTATAGTCTTTCCCATTTCTGTAAAAACAACTTTGTACCTCCACTTAATTTGTTATTCAGACCCAAACCTTGGTGTTATCCTTGACATTCCTCTTACTTCGTATCAATATCCAATCCCAAACAAATCATGTTGGCTCCCTAAAAAATATATCCAGAATCTGACCACTTTTTATCACCTTCAAATCTACAACTCTGATCTAAACAACCATCATCTCTCTTCTCCAAAATCCTCCATAGCTTCCTATCCCAATCAAAATAAAAAAGCCCTTGTGCTAACTATTGCTACATTGGCAATGACATTGCAATATATAAATGTATGAAATCAACATGTTGCACACTTTAAATTTATATATCAAATGTATTAAAAATTCCTTGCAATGGCCTATAAAGCCTAAATGATCTAGCTCCCTGCTGCCTCTCTGATCTTATCACTTATAATCTTTGCCCTCACTCACTCAACTCCAAGTACACCAGCATCGTCACTGGTCCCTGAACATTTAGGCATGCTCCCATCTCAGGACTTACGTACTTGCTGCTCCCTCTATCTGAATCTCTTAGATAGCTGCATGGTTTTCTCTCATTTCTTTTAGGACTGCGCTCAAAAAACACCTTATCAGTGAGACTCTTCCTGACCACTTATGTAAAAATAGCAGCTTCTTCCACCTACCTCAGTACTTCCTGTCCCCCTTACCTGCTTTATTTTTATCCATTGCATTTTCTACCATCTGATAATCATACATTTCTTTCTTTAGCTATTTATTGCACGTCTCCTTCCAACAGAATGTAAGCTCTATGAAGGGAGAGATTTTGTTTTGTTCACTGCTGAGCTTTGGTATATACTAGAACAGTGCTTGGTATATACTAGATTGCTAATAAATATTTGTTGAATAAATCACAGAGATTACATAATCCATACTGTCAGAATGAAACTGAATTTTTAATTTGCATGAGACTACAGCCTTCTATTAATTTATCTCCTTGAAGCAATATTCTATTTAATCAAAAAAATTTTTTTGAAAACTAAACCTCACATTTATTAGGATCCATAGTTTCAAGAATAACAAATACTTACAGAGGATAGCCATTTATGAGTTCCATGACCACTGCATGGCGATTATAATCAATTGGTTTTGGTACTGGGAATTTCCTCTCATACAATGCCTAAAACATAGCAAAACAGGTATAAACTAATGAAGAGGTCATTAATTTTTAGGGAAAAATAAAGCAAATGTACCTGCCCACAACCAGAAGAAAAAACATACAAGCCTTTGCAAAATTACAGTTAACACATGCTTATTTATGTATGGCTTATTCACAGCACAAAATAAGCTATACATAAAACAAAATTTTAAACCAGTTTACTTAATTCACCTTTTCACCAATCATTAATTTACTGAACATTTACTAAATATTATTCATGGTGCTAGGGTTACAGAAATGAATGCTAAAAAGTCTGTCCCCAAGAAGCCTATAGTCTCTTAGACTATATCTTCTTATTGTTAAGTTTCTGCTATTAATTGGGAGTGTGCTTAAAAATTCCCATGGAGGGCGCCCGGGTGACTGTCGGTTAAGCATCTGCCTTTGGCTCAGTTTGTGATCTCAGGTTCCTGGGATGGAGTGCCACATCGGGCTCTCTGCTTGGCAGGGAGTCTGCTTCTCCCTTTCACTCTCCCTTTGTGCTCTCTCTCAAATAAATAAATAAAATCTTTAAAAAAAATTCACATGGAAATAAGTTGTGATTTGGGAAATATTCTTGTCTTCTGGCAGATTAGGAAATAAAATACCCAGATTAGGCATTTTAGTTTAGAGAGCAATGACCACAATATAAAATATAAATAAATCGATTATGTGACAAATACATACACAGTAGTGGTCTGAGTCAGATGTTACTTCAGATCATCCATAAATCCATTCTTTCCCCATATGCTTTATTTTTCCTATCCTATTGCTTACAAAGTCCAAATATCTTAGATTTATGCCCTCTGCAATTTAGAATGCTACCATTTCAAAGTAGACCTTTGTTACTTATACCTGTTTGCTCCAACAGTGGTTCTAGTTCTTGCCACCATATCTAGCCTTTATTCTGTGTACCAATACCAAACTAAAATACTTATATCAATGCTCCATTTAAAAAAAAAAAATCTACAATGTTTGTAAGTATTGATCTCAGACTGGAAAACTTTTCCTAGTTTTCAAAACTCTCTTTAATCTACTTATCCAGTCTTAGTTTTCCCAATACTCTTCTTAATAAGCACTCTGGAGTACACACAGGGCTTACATCCATATTCATGTCTCTGCCATAGTGGCTCCTCTGCAAAGTACAGTACACTGTCTTACTATCTTCTCCTTAGAGACAAATTACATGCATGCTTCATGACTCTACTCAACTCCTACTCATTTTATGAAAACTCCTTCATCAACTATTCTAGTCTACAGAAGTTTCCCTAAACGTAACATATAATTTTTAAACTATTCTTTGTATATATTTGTGTTGTATTCCCAACTTTAAGACACTGACTGCATTACTTATTCCTTTGGTATCCACACCTTCACCCCACTGTATGCCAGGTACTTAATACAGTGGTAGGCATACAAATAATATTCAACATATATCTATTAACAGGGTTAGTTTTATAAAGCTGTTTACTTCCTACCTTCTTTGTTAGAGAAACTGAATTACTTCCCATTCCCCAAAGGTTTTTGTTTGTTTGGCTTTAAAGATTTTTTTTTCAATGCAAGTACTTTTGAACATGCCTTGGCAGCTCAACAGTGTATAATAACCTTAACTATTGTCAGAGTGGTCTAGCCCTTGCACTATGGCTTAATCCTTAAGCTATTGCCTAATCTACTCTCTAGGAAAAAAAGAGAAAAATTTAAGGAGCATATTTATGCACAACCAGGTTCTATTCTAGTACTGCCATATAAACATCTGAGAAAACACCTAATGAAGTTTTGGGAAAATGTTTAACAATCCCTACCAAACTGCCTACTTACTGATTATCTATCATAGGTTACAAATCGTTAGTGTAAGACAAGAAACATCTATCATGTTATGGTATCAACATCACTTACATTGTCTTGAGAATTCTTCCCCCATCATTACTAAAAATTTAAGCACATGAATTAAAATAACCTACTCAAAAAACACCAAACTGAAACTCCTAAGAGTTTCATATACTGGCCATATACTAGAGTGACTTCTTTTTTTTTTTTTAAATGTATGTATGTATTTTTAGTCATCTCTATACCTAACGTGGGACTCAAACTCAGAACCCCCAGATCAAGAGTTGCATGCTCTTTCAACTGAGCCAGCCTGGTGCCCCTAGCATGACTTTTAATAAATCAAAATTTTAAAAAGTGACGATAAGTAGTAACAAATAAACACTATTATTACTGGAGAATAGTAATAATACAATACTATTTTCTGTTTAATTAAATGTTATTGAAAATATTTAATTTGGTTATTAAAGATATTTAACAAATCTTGGGGCATCTGGGTGGCTCAGCCGGTTAAGTGTCTGACTTTGGCTCAGGTCATGATCCCAGGTACTGGGATTGAGACCCACATCAGGCTCTCTGCCTAGCAGGAGCCTGCCTCTCCCTCTCTGTCTGCCACTCCCCCTGCTTGTGCTCTCTCACTCTTTCAAATAAATAAAATCTTAAAAAAAAAAAAGAAAAAGATACTTAACCAATCTATCCTTAACTTAAAAATTAAGTTGAAAGGTTAAAGGCTAAAGATTTTTACCATTCCTAATCTGCATGCTGTAAATCAACATTTCTTCTCCATTACATGAAGGAAAAATACTAGTCAACTTATCTGAGACACTAAGGTTTCCACAGATAACTACTATAGGTAACTCCCTGGGATTTTCAATTAGAGACAAACATATGCGTATTTATGTATATTGAAGAGATACATACTCACACATTTGTGAGGCAATTACATCATTAATTATTAAGGCTACTTGTTAATATTGCACAATATTATCTCATATTATAAGATAATATCTTATTAACACTGTAGAACACATGTTGCCTTAACTTGCATTAGTAACAATGAAAAATGCTTTCACATAGAAAAAAAGTCACCAGAAAAGCAAATAACAGAAACAATCATTAATTAAAAGTAAGTGAAAGAATTAGGACTGGGGTAGAGAGATGTGGGGGCAACAGACTGATAAATGCTACTGTATCTTTTCAACTACATGTACTATTTTGTTAAGAAATACAAAATTATTTACCAAATACCTTCATATAGGCAAATTCTTTCATGGCAGAGAGACGAGATAAATAAAGCCAAGACATGTTATGCCTGTGTTTATGATAATCACGTTTGTTTTTCAGATTTCGAAAGGAGGTTCTTCCCAATCTGTGAAGCTTTAATGCAAATTGCTGCCCTTCTTCATTTGCAACAATGTAAATATCTAGAGCCAAGATTTAGAAAAGATCATTATTATACTATCATTCCAAAAAGTTCAATTGTAATTTCTGAATTTTGATTTTATTTGTATCAAATTTTCTTTACTAATAACCAGGAATATTTACTACCCAGCAAAATTCTTTATTTTAAATACAATCCAAAATAAGATTAACATGTATTAATATCTACTGCAAAAGAAAACAGGGATGTAGTGTGTCAAAGGTTATTGCTCCCAAAGGTGCTCAATACTCAGTTCAATTTAGTGGCAAATTGTCTTACATGTCCTACATGTATGAGAAGTGATTTAATATCTTCTTTTTCAACAATATGAAGTTCAATTCTTCAACTGCTCCAATAAATAATATTCAGCTGTTAGGATATAATCCTATAGGGGCGCCGAGGTGGCTCAGTCGATTAGGTGTCTGCCTTTGGCTCAGGTCATGATCCCTAGGGTCCTGGGACTGATCCCTGCATTGGGCTCCCTGCTTGGTGGAGCCTGCTTCTCCCTCTCCCTTTGCTGCTCCCCCTGCTTGTGCTCTCTGTTAAATAAATAAATAAAATCTTAAAAAAAAGAACATAATCCTATAGTAATCAGAATGGAGATCTTCCCATAAGTATTCCAATAATCAAAAAAAGTTGCTATTTGAAATACTGACATTTAAAGCATGTCCTAATTATTCATGAGAAATTTTAATTATTACACATCAAAAAACTTACACTGGCGGAATTACAAATTAGCGTAAACTTTTGAAAGGAAATTTGGTATTACCAAATTTTAAATGTACATAACTTTTGCACTAATAATTTCTAAGACTGTAACATAAATGCCCCTAACAACTGGGAATGGTAAATCAATTACTGAGCACTAATACTATGTAAAACTCTGCAACTATGAAAAAGACCTATCTGTTAACATGAAATGGTATCAGAAATGCATCAAGAGGCACCTGGTTGGCACCTAGCGCATGGGACTCTTGATCATGGGGTTGTAAGTTGGAGCCCCAGGTTGGGTGTAAAGATTACTTAAAAAAAAAAAAAAAAGCATCAAGTGGAAAAAAATCAAGGTGTAAAATAGTTAAGTAATGTTTGCTTTCACCTGTGATTAAAAAGATATGTGAATGCATATACATACATTTTTGGTACATTATATACTAGTATTAATATAGAATATTTCTAGAAGGATATATAAGATATCAATCAACAGTAACAACTTTGGGAAGTAACAACAGCAAATTGAGACCTGGGTTAGGAGTAACATTTACTTTATATTTTACTTTCTTTTGTGCTATTTATCAATTCCATGCAGTGAAGTTCTTAAAAAAAAAGCCATTATTTTTTTAAGTAAAAAAAAATCGGACATAAAAAAGTTAAGAGGCACATCTAAAAACAGGTGTTTCATTACCTCATTTTATACATTTCACACACACACAGTGCTATATTTAGCACTTATTTGCTCAATGCTATCTTAGAATGCTTTTTTCTGTGTTCTACACATACCTAACTTTGCCATATTTCTATCATGGAAAAATGTGTTTGTGGCTTTTAATATTCATTGTCTTCTAATAATCCCTTTAGCTGCATATTTTAACTATTACAAATATCCATTTATCATACATAAAATAAGAGCAAATAAAATATTTCCCAAAGATGTTATTAGAAGAAAATTACTTCTTGCTATAACTGAATTTTCAGTGAGACTTACAAAAAACGATAACCTACTAAATTAAGGGTAATTTCCTCATCTATATTGTTTCCAACCAACTTTTCAATTTACTGCTCAGTTGGAAAAAATGGAAAAATTAAAAGATAATGCTTTCTCAGGGAGAAATATAAATAGAAACTAGAGCGAAGAAAATGAGTTCAGTAGTACTGTTAGCACTTACCAGATTCTTTGCCAACACCCATCTGGTTTCCAACAGACCCAACTACCTGTCTAGAAGAAAGCGTTTTCAAAGCTAGGTAATCATAGCCTGCATTTGTCAGCCGGTAGCCCTGGACAGCTAGACAAAATAAAACGAAAAAGACTGTATTTTACTTACATTGTACAATCAAGTCACATTAGTTCAAGTCATGAGAAGAATTTAAACATAAGAAATCTTAGTTGGAATGATTAGCTTACCCAGTCTTATGAGTTTGGCATTTCTTCCTATAATTTGTATTTTTTTCTCTAGAGCAGTGTTACTCAAAGTGTGACTCTCAGACTGACACCAGTCTCTAAATATTTGTTACCAGTCTGTGATGAGACACAGAAACTGAAACGAAGTGGTTACCTTAAGAAATTTTTATATCACTTTGACCAACTTATTTTATGTCTTCAACTCTAATAAGGAATCTGTGCCTGTATTTTATCAATTTTTAAATTCCATTTTTCTAGTAATTACTTTTTTATTGTTATTTTATAAAAGTATGGATCCATAATAGGTGGAAAAAAAGAAACTCATCCCTCACCACAGATGGTTTGAGGATTAATGCTTTAGAGTAGTGCAGTAGAACATTATTTGCCAAAGATAGAGGCAGTAATTATCTCTATCCTACTTGCTCTTCTGCCAACTGGAACTTGTTAATCCCGTCTCAGGAGATGGAGGCTATTTCTCTACTTGATCTGGGTGGGCCCTGTGAAAGCTCTAATAGAACATGGTAAATGTATGCAGTTTTCAGGTCTGGAAAGAGTACTTTGCTGGTCTGGAAACTTTCATTTTCCACCTTTCCCGAAATGCCTGCTCTGGGGGAAGACAGTTACATGAAAAAATCACAAATGGTGCCATAAATACTTACTTTTGGTACGCTCCCAAGCTATGAGTTTATGTTTCACTAATTCTCTTAAAACTTTATTACAGCCACCATGTTTAAGGCTGGCTATAGAAGCAACTAAACTGCAGGGAACTATTTCATGGTTCTTCATGCCCATTTCAACCTGAAATTAAAGGAATCATATGTAATCATAATCAACACAGAGCTGCTATCAAAAT
Organism: Zalophus californianus; assembly: GCF_009762305.2. NCBI lineage: Eukaryota > Metazoa > Chordata > Mammalia > Carnivora > Otariidae > Zalophus > Zalophus californianus. Next base: position 75,213,834 of record NC_045599.1, read on the forward strand.
CTTGCTAAGAAATTAACTTCTTCACATTTCTCTGACCATGCAGTTCCCCAGCCAATTTTGAGATGTAAGTACTACCTTCTCTGGACATATTTCTAATCATAATTTGATTATAAAATCACAGATATTCATATTCTGCCTCTCTACAAAACTCTAAAGGTAAAAATTGCAAGTAATTAACATTTACTGACGTGGCAAATACTAAGATATTTATTGACATCTAAATATTTATCTTTAAAAAGTATAGGTATTTCAGGGGTGCCTGGGTGGCTCAGTCGTTAAAAGCATCTGCCTTCGGCTGAGGTCATGATCCCAGGGTCCTGGGATCAAGCCCTGTATCGGCTCCTTGCTGAGCTCTGCCCCTCCCCCTGCTTATGTTCCCTCTCTGTCTAGCTATCCGTCAAATAAATAAATAAAATCTTAAAAAAAAAAACTATAGTTATTTCAGATATTCATTAAGAAGGTATTTAATATGAAAGTATCATATGCAGGCATGATGGAAGATTAAAAAATATATAAAAATACTCTACCCCTTGAGAATTAATTACCTAATTGTGGAAATAAGAACCTACACATCTAACTTTATTAGAAGACAAGAAATGGTAAGGGCTAAAAATGAAGTGGCTCAGGGCTGAACAAAAATAATTCTAGCTGAGGGATCAGTTTCAAAGAAGTGGCACTTGAGGTGTACTTTGAGATGCAGGAAAACCGAAAAAAACACACAAGGGAATATCAGAGAAAGACAAAAGATTTGGACATGGCACATAGGCAAGAAAATACAGAGCAAAGCAACAGCTAGTACAGTGGTAGCTCAGGTGCAATGGCAAATAGAATTCATGAAAAGGTGGATGGAAAACGCTTTTGAGAAAGGTATGGAAGGCCTTGAAATGTAGACCAAGGAGTTTAGATTTCTTGTTGAGGAAAACTGAAAACACTTGAAGGTGTTTACGCAAGGGAGATACATGAACAGAGATGTTTTAAGGACATTAATCACAACTCAAAGTTTTGTAAGGTCTTTCAAATGAAATTGTTTAAGGTAATTTGGAAGGATGTATCTATACTCAGGAATGAAGTCATAATTAAAGGATAAAATTGTCAATTATTTGACAGAGGTAACAGATAAAGCCATGAAGTGGATGTGATCATCAAACAAGAGATAATGGAAGACAAAGGAGGGTTGAGGGACAGAATTTTGGGGGAAGTTCACATTAAAAGGTAAGGGCAGCCAGTCAAAGTATGATTACTGATGTAGGAGGTGCCTGAGAAGTAAAGGAAAGAGAGAGTCAAGGAAAGGTGGCTGCTGATATCAAGAATGGTTAAGACTCAACAGAGACTGAAATATATTTAACAAGTAGGTCATAAGTTGGTGAGCTTCAGAAAAGAACTTAAATATTGCAGAGATGAAGTTCTGGAAGATAAAACGGGCACTATTTTGATATCCCAACCAAAATCTCACACCTTAACTCATTTCCCTTGTTAGCCTCTAATATTCTTTCTTGACTCCCTTGTTTCTGTTGGGCATTAAGGAATAAATCAATGTGCTGAGGAAGCAGAGAAGGAAGGTATCTTTCAGAAGTGACAGTAGGTGTTTAGAGAAAGTGCAGATGAATTAAGTGCCTTCCAAATTTCATACTGAATTTGCATTTGATACTTTCATCTTTTAAGTATTGCCTATTTAAGCAAAAGATAATAGCTTCTAAAAAATTTATTGTTTTATTCTGGAAATGCCTAACCTATGTGTTGTTGATCTTTGTGCTTTAAGACTACTACCATTGAAATCAGTTTTTGTCACTTCCCTGCTTAAAACAGTGGCTCCCCTATATCTAGAATATATCCAAATCCTTTACCAAGCCTGCAAGACTCTATAGCACATGATCTGTCTCACCTTGTCCAATTACATCTCCAACCAGTCAACCAAACTTGCTCACTATGCTCCAGCCACACTGGCCTTTCTTCAAAAACTGTTTCTAGCTCAGAAGTTTTTCACTTAGTACAGCTGTTTCCTCGGTCTCCAACTCTTGCCGAGAAGTTCACTGGACTGCTTCCTTCTCATTCAGCTATTATTCCCCCCTCCCCTGCCAGTCTTTCTTTTACTTGGCAAATATTTATTCAGTACCTACCAAACGCAAGGAACATTTTTAAAAGGCCTTAACACTTCGGTTACAACAGTAAACAGACAAGATTCTTTAACTCTGGCAGTCTTCTCTGACTACACAATTTAAAGACAGCATTCATGCTCCCCACCGCAAACGTGCAGTTTCTATTCTATTATCCTCTTTATCATCTTTACAGCACTTATTATCTGATAGTCTTCCTTTATTTACTCGCTTACTCAATGATCTGTCATCCTTGTCTTGTACCCCTCTGAATTCCCTAGAACTGTCACTAAAAACCAGACAAGTGTTGATTGAATGAAACTGAATACATGCTATGTGAGGGAATCTGTGAGTGAGGAATTCAGTGCTAACAATTCTCAAAAGTCTTAAACCCTTCTCCGGGAGTCGGAAGCCCGGGGTCAGAGAAGCGCTCCAGGCCAGAGGTGCAAGTATAGCTCTGGAACATAAGTAGGGGAGCAGAAAGGAAAGAAATGATTAGAAGAGGGGACTTTGCTCTGTTTGGGGGAAGACAAAAGCTTCCGAACAAAGGCTTCTGAAAAATCTGACTTGTCGGGTCTTCTCTTCCTCATTCCGAGCCTGGGTCTCCTAAGAGGGCCTACAGCACGCTCAGCTCTCAGCCGAGTCGCCGGAACAGGAAAACGCGCGGTGGGAAAGGACTGGGGGCAGGGAGAAACGGCGAACTTCTTACCGCGGTCAGGACCCTGAAGTCATCCCGGCTCATGTAACGCAACTTGGCCACATTCACTTTCCCCATGGCGGCTCAGGATCAAGCCAGGAAACTCCTCCACAACAGCTGGAGAGCACAAGGTAAACCCGCACACTAACCTCTCCGGCGCCTCACAGCCGCCGGGTGGCTTGCGCGTGCGCTCCTCCTCACTGCAGGTCCTTGATGATAAATAGAAGAACTATTCTGTCTGGCGTGGGAAAATGAAACGTCTTCTGGGTTTTATGATGCACATAGCATGGAACAACGCAGAATTTTTTTTGTAAGGGGATTTTGTCATGTAAGTTAACGGACTTTGAGTGTCTACAATATGTCATTTTGTTTTTCATATCTGTCAGGACTAGCTGCCTAAAGGACGCGAGCTGCCAGTGAGAGCAGAACGGTAACAACAAAACCCGAGGAGCAAATTTCATCCCCGACCAGCAACTCCTACTTTAGGCAAAGTGAGTTCCAACAAGAGAAGGGAGTGAAATGAACCCAAGAGCGTCCAGACAAACAAGGCAGTTAAAAATAAAAACAATAGTAATCCTAACAGCGCCTGCTTAGAAAGGAGGAAGGCGTGGCTAAAGAGCGCTCTCTTGCGCTTGCTCAGTATTGGCTTTGGGTTGGTTCGCGAGACTCGGGAGTACGCCTGCGCCTGCGCCTGCGCCTGGTGGGGCCGGCGTTTAGGCTGTGTGGAAAGCGTGCTGTCGTGATTGCATCTCCCGCTCATTTCCAGAGAAAGCGGGCGATTTTGGGGCAAGTTGGAACGGAGCTATGGGGATTGTTTGTCAGAGGCCAAGTCGTGATTTCAGGGCTTTAGGAGAGCTACCCACACTGAACCTGGAACTCCTCTCTACGTCAACAAAAATGGTAACTGGAGCAAGACCTTAACTTGCTCCTCAGAGGGTGGCTACTCTACTTTCCCTACAAAAGCAACAAGGGTAACCAAACTTGTGTGATAATGTTTGTGTTTCTGTCTTGTTTCATGAACTACGTTTTAAACCTTTAAAAGACAATTACCTATTTTGGTACACCCCTCACACCTTAGGTGTGGATACGACATACGGTCACGGACTTCAGCTTTGACTTCATTTCCAGCCACTGCTCTTTAGCCTGTCTCTGGGTTGAGTCTCAAAACTTTTAAGTGTAAACTTTGGAGTTCATTATTTACAGAGTCCATTTTTTTCCTGCTGGGGTTCTACTGGCCGATGTGCCCATTTTCCAGCTCTCCAGGGCCCTACTGAGTATGTTGCTTTGTCCAAACACAGAGTTAGTTTTTTCATAAAACCTGGCTGCAGTTCCAAGGCAAGCAATTGGATATGCCCTTTCTTTCCAAGTCAGAATAGTTAATACTGTGAAACCATAGGCTGCAGGCAGCAGAACAATCTTCTGTGCCTTCTACTACAACCTTTGGCTTCATTTTTTACACTTGAATGCAGTAAGCCTTTGATTAACCATGCTCAACTATTGGAAACCTCCACTGAAATGGACTTTTTCTTTCTATACTTCATGTAAGAAATAAAAATGAAAAGCTTTTATGGAACAAGAATGAGATGGGAAACACAAGTCATTTGGCTGTTTCCTAATCCAACATTCTAGCAGACATTGCTAATCTGTTAAAGCACAAACCTTGTGTTACTTCTAAGCTCTGCTCCAGACAACCCCTACTAATTGATTGGATTTGGCTACAGTTGTTGTCCTGTTTCTGGAGCATTCCAGAGTCCAGAATCACACTGAGCCCAAATCTCTTCTACTTTTAATATTTATATGTATTTTTAATACAATCATCTTAATCAGACCTTTGAAGAGTAAAAGTTATTCAGGTATTGTTCAATATTCTGATTTACTTTTCCTACCACGCTTAGTAATGACAAAAAATACACAGTATTTTTTATTCACTCATTTATTATTTATCAAACATATATGCCAGATTTTTTGCTTGGGGAAAGAATCCTAACCCTTAAGTCTTGAGGTGGAAGGAGATGAATAGAAAATAAGAGAATAATATGACAGAGGTGTGCAAAGGATTTAACACATCATTATTACCTACTCCCAGACCCCCATCTCTCTCTCTCTCTCTCTCTCTCTCTCACACACACACACACACACACACGTTCTCACAAGTTGCAGAGGATCTTGACTGTCTATAGATGGAAGTTCAAACTTCTTTTCTTAGGTTAAATTAAACTTCTTAGGCTGGCATTCAGGATCTTCAATAATCTGTATCATTGCTTACTTTCAAGTAACATATGCTCTTGCTTAATTGAACCAAAATTCAATCAAATACAGTTCCCTTGATTTCCTGTATTACTGCCATTTCCCTTCATCTGTAATGCTTACCTTCCCACCTCCTTTTTTCCCCTTCTTTCTAGTCACCACATATGTAAGTCTTGCCTACCATTCATAAAACACTATGCATCCCATAAAACTTTTCTTTATTATCCCTCTGTTATTTTCCTAGGGTTGCTGTAGCAAATATCCACAAACTTGGTGGTTTAAAACCATAGAAACTTAGTCTTTTACAGTTCTGGACCATGCTCCCTCCAGAGGATTTAAGGGACTATCTGTTTCTTTCCTCTTTCAGCTTCTGTCAGCATTTGGTGACTACTGGCATTTCTTGGCTTGTGGTTGTATCACTCCATCTCTGCCTCTGTAGTCACATTGCCCTCTCCATTTCTGTGTGTGTCTCCCTCTGTTTCTGTCTTATAAAAATACATGTCATTGCATTTAGTAGCACAAGAATTGGACTGTAGTGGACACTGTGATGTACCACCAGCTGTCCCCCTCCAGGAATGAAGGACTTACTCCCCCCAGCTCCTGGAAGTGCTGCTAGCAGAAAATGCTCAGTAGCCAGTCTCCACTTGGATTGCCTAGGTTGAAGGAGCTACCTCACTGAAGGTCATACTTCCTTTCTGGGTTTGCCTGGATCCAGTGACTGATTGACATAGATGTCAAGGGCTCAGATTCTTTGCACCAGCTCAGCATAACTCAGCGTAACTCCAAAGGGTCATGCAATCTTTAAAACTCCTTGTAGAGTCAACTGCAGCCTCCCTTGGTATGGCATTAGAGTTCAACCTCTTCCTTTGCTTACTCCTGCTCTTTCCCTGTTCTCTTCCAGGCCTTGATCGTAAGAGCACTTCTTATTAATACCCTAATACAGTTCAGGTCTGCTTCCTGAGGAACTTAATCTTTACCATTGTTTTTCTGGGCCCTCAGCTTAGTATTAATAGGACACTGCTATAAAAATGGGATAGGCAGCATAAGACCCCCAACTGAGGCTTAACTCTGCCACTAACTAGCTTTTTGAGCTTGGCTACACTCTTTAACTTCTCTTATTCATACAAGTTTTCATTTTGAATGTTTATTATACAACATATTTTGGTAAACAAAACTCAGTTCCTTTCTTCAAGGAGCTTATAGGTCTAATGATTCTTAGGTTGTTTATATTATGAAAGGACTGAACCTTTTTGTTAATTTTGTTAATTTTAAGTCCCCATCTCAAGCTCCATAATCTCCACTCCACCCAGGTTGAGAATCACTCTCTTCTGTATCCCTAGGAACCAAGAATATTTGGTTAAGATTTATTTTATGAAAATAAGATTCTTTCATTTTGCAAACAGAAAATTATATAACGTGATAATAGATATGCCTTTTCAAACTGTACCTCTCAAGCCTTAGTGATTTTGATAGCACCTGAGGAACAGTCACTTTGAGTTCAGTCAGGACAGAAGCCATATTAGTTATTTAAACATAGAAGTTAATATTAAGAATCATGAATTTGGCATAAAGCTAAATAGAAAACTGAAAAACGGGAAAGAATACTAAAGCACCACAACTGCCACTACTAAGGCTCGAGCAACTAAAATAAAATTGAAGTGACTTAGAAGCTTAGGGAAGAGTTCCCATGGACCTGAGACCCAGACCTCTGAGGAGGGGTACTGCCAGGTTGGTGATAATAGTTCTGGAGCTGGAAGACTTCATAAGACTGGTTTGGCAAGTTTGGAACAACTGCAAACTGGATTCAGATGTTGCTATGGAAAGATGCTGCTGGGCTGAGTATTAGGACAATGCTAACAAAAATGGCATACCTAGGAAGCGTGGAGGAAGCAAACGGGAAACAGGAACAAATTAATTCTTCCTCCTTTAGGATTACTTTTCAGCAGAGTCCAATGTGGAGCCACCTGGCAACGCAGAAATGTGGTTTACAAGGTTCCAGCCTTAGCATCAGAAAGGGGGGTTAGAAGTCTTGGTTTTGGGGGTGTCTGGGTGGCTCAGTCGTTAAGCGTCTGCCTTCGGCTCAGGTCATGATCCCAGGCTCCTGGGATGGAGCCCCGCATCAGGCTCCCTGCTCTGTGGGAAGTCTGCTTCTCCTTCCCCCACTCCCCCTGCTTGTGTTTACTCTCTCGCTGTGTCTCTCTCTGTCAAATAAATAAATAAAATCTTAAAAATAGAAGTCTGGGTTTTGGAGCTTAGAGACAATAGCTTAATAACTGGCACAATTTCTAAAAGATTTTTGAGATTTAATATTCTACTTGACTGCTTGTAGACCTGCACAGGGTAATTATCAAGTGAGAATCTTTACGGTTTGCCTTTTTTTGGTGTGTTTTCTTTTTATGTACCTTGATTCAGAGAATAAATAACTTGTTTCAGATTTTCGGTCTTCTACTTTATTGCTTTCCTTGAATTAATGGATGTACCAATTTTAGTCCTGTTGTTGTATTGTTGTTGTTATTTTGTTGTTTATAAGAATTAAAAATAATCCCATTATTCTGTTATATATTTTTAATAAATAAGCGCTCTTGGGTTCCCTAAAATAGTGTAATTGTTTTGATTACAAGTTGGAGCACTTGGCCTATTATTCCAAGTTTCTCTTCCAAATTTTAAATGTTTCCACACACTAAATTTTGTTTAGTTTTATGATTTTTTTCTTTGTATAGTGAATCTGGGTTTTAAAAACATTTTTCACACTATGGAGCATTTAACTGGTCTTCTGTTAGAATAGTTTTTTTTAGGCTAAGCTACTGCTTGAATTCCAAACTTCGTTCAACATTCTTACTGTTCCCCTTTTAACATGGTTTAATATGCTACTCTTTAATGTGAAAACATTATTTCTCACAAGGAGTTCTCATGAAAGTAGACTTTATATAAAATGTGGTATTAAACATAGTAGGAAATGATCAAATAAATAGAAAATATTAAAAATGAGGTTCAAAAGTGGAATGGTGGTTTAATTAGCTGAAGAGTACTTAAAAAATGTCTGTTGACATTAACAAACATATGAAAATGTAGTTATTTAGTCACTTCTGTTTATCAGTTGAAACTTTATTTTAAAGAATAATCAATGAAAACAATTTTATTTTCTATATAAAATATATGTGATGGTCCAAAAATACTCATTCTCTAAGATCCAAATTGTGAAAATGGGTTCTAGTTAAGCTTAATGAAAGGTAGTACTCATGCCACACCCCCAAATACTGCAAATTCTTTTCCATAGGTAAATTTATAAATACCTCAACATGCTTGCTGAAAGTCCACCCTGAACAGGGCAGTTCATATATGGGTTCTTTAATTCTCATTTTGGGAAATCAGTGTTCTTAAGACATGTTCAAATGGTTTTACTTTATTATGCAGTTGTCCTCCTTCAAACAGGACTTCCAAGGATAAGATTGTTTAGTTCTCTTAGAATTCTCAACTTTGTTAAGCTGCCACCTATAGTCAGAGAACGTCTGGAAATGTTGGAATTAGCTTTTAAAAAGTGATTGGGGTTACCATAGTCCCCAATACTCTGATACTCCAAACTCATTTATTAACCTACTAGAGAGTTCCTGTCAAGGAAGTCAGAACTTGGCTTTAACTGATCTGGTTGCCTCCTGATTATTAGTTCATGTTGAACTGATTTGTTTTTCTGAACATATCTAACATATGTTAAGCCTTATGGAATAAAGCTCACACAGTGTAGCTTAGCCAAAAGTAACCTATTGGCTGGTAATTTTTAGAACTTTCACTATTTCTATAAATAGTAGAAACAATGTATTCTAGTATTTAATATGTGGCCTCTTTACAGCCACTGAAGGAATTATTTAGTTTGTGAATAAACTCAACCCCTGTCTTGGGTTTTTCCTTTTTTTTCCTGCTCTTGTCATTTTCCCCACCTGTTTAACTCTGGGTAGGTGGATAAAAGTGAGGTGAAACAAAAACTATGCTATTTTTATTGTTTTTTATTTTATTGGCTCAGCTAAAATATTTCTTAAGAGTTTGAAGGCATTACTTTGAAGGTCCTGGCTTATCTAAGGATTTTTTTTCCCACTATTTTCCACTATTTCTCTAGATCACTGAAAATAGATCTCAATGATCTCAACATTAGTTTCTTAAATGTCAAGATAGATTATAATTTATGCATGTTTGAGGTATTTTAGGACTAAATTTTTAAAGAAGCATTTTTATTTTTAAAAGTATATTCAGAATGTAGCATTTCATGTTAAACTTTTTCAGTAATTTCTGTTTCAATATTCATTTTTAATTTTGAACTTATTTATAAGACTTGTTAGCAGTGTCTGCTAATTATCCCCAATGCCCATTCTTCCCTTTTCCCTTTTAGCAATAGAAGCTGCTGATTTTCAGCTGGGCACATGGCCCCTAAGCTAGAAATGATGTTTCCCAACCCTGTTAGAACTAGATGTGGTTACACATCTAAATTTTTACCTATGGTGAGTGAGTAGAAATTATAAATGTACCTTCTGAGTCTTGCCTTTAAAAAATTGTGTATGTAGATCCCTCTTTTATTCCATTCTTCTATAGACTGGACCTTAACTGTCGTGGTAATGAGCCAGCTTCAACCATGCAGATAAAGGCAGTACTCTGAGGGGATGTCTGAAAAATAATGTGGAAGGGCCTGGTCCCTGGGTGACATCAAGGAGCAGTGTGCCTTCCAATTTCACTCCACTAGCCTAGCTCTGAATGTTACATGGAAGAGCAACAAACTTCTACTTTATTTGAGCTACTGTATTTGGGGGTCTTTTGTTAACAAAAGATTAGTTCTTAACATAATAATACAGACAGGATTTTAAGTAAATATTTTTCTGATGACTTGGAGTTTCAAAGGAGACTCTAGAGGTCAAGGCTTTTATAGACTTGGTAAAGGTGAATTGTCTATCCATTTCTTAGCCACGTATTTTGAAATTTCCTTATGGTATGAATGGCTCTGCTAATGGTGAAGAACCAAATGTTGAAGATATATGTGAAGAGTTTGAATAAAGTTGTTTCATCAAGCTCTAAATGGAACAAAGCAGTATTTCTAGATTTCTATGTAATGTTATATGTGATTTAAGTATATAACTAAATTTAATGAATTTCATATTATTAATAGGTGTATGGTGATTCCATATATAGACATAAAAGTTTATATATTCATTTTGAAAAATAAAATCTTTTTAATTGGATTTTCCATTGAGAAAATAGGACATCACTTTATATTCAGGGTAGCTTTATATCTTAGCTATGTATGATGGCACATAAATGTGTCATAAACCATAGCTTACTTAGGTAAGGAGGCATAAATCAACATTTTTCTCTCCTTTTGATACTTAAATATACCAAATAATACGAAATTGAGGTCTCTACCTCTATTTTTCATACCTCTGATATAGAATGTGTATCACAAAAATATGGTTAACATTTTAACAGTTCTTATCCCTTGAATTTCTTCCGAATGGCGGATTATGTATTTCTGGGATTTAAATAGCTGGCATTTAAAACTAATTTTGATGGAGTACTTTTTGTTTTTGGATATTGCATGGTTGATAATAGTTGATTAGCTTTTAAAATACCTTTTGAATAATGATCTTTTTTTTTTAAGAATTTATTTATTTATTAGAGAGAGAGAGAGAGAATGAGAGATAGAGAGCACGAGAGGGAAGAGGGTCAGAGGAAGAAGCAGACTCCCCGCTGAGCGGGGAGCCCGATGTGGGACTTGATCCCGGGACTCCAGGATCATGACCTGAGCCAAAGGCAGTCGCTTAACCAGCTGAGCCACCCAGGCGCCCATGAATAATGATCTTTCTAATTTGACTTGTAATGAGACACATTAGCTTACTAATCTGAATCTTTCATCATTTTTTACTTTAATTTTATCTTTTAGAATTTTAATAATAATTTAGAAATAAATGAAAATGCTTTTAATACAGTTATCTTACTGACTGAAATATTGTAAATGTGTGTGTCTGTCTACCTATCTTTATAGAATTTCTAATTGAATCTTTTCAAAATAGTTTCTATTTCTCTGTAGAGCTTCCCCATATGTTTACTTATCATGTCTTTAAGTATTTGAACATATTTATAACAGCCTCTTTAATGTCTTTTTTGCTACTTCCAACATCTGGGACATTTTGAGACCTTTTTCTGTTGACTCCTTTTTATCTTAATATGGGTCAGGTTTTAATTTTCTTAAATGTAACATTTTTTAAATTTTATACTGGACATTGTGGATGGTAGGTTGTAGGGATTCTCTATTATATTGTCTTCCTTTGGGTGTTGAGTGTCTTTCCTCTGGCAAATAAATTTGGTAGTTAAATTAGTAGAAGATCCGTTTACTTCTTAGAACTAGAATTTTGGTTTGTTAGCGTAGGTCTATTTCATTCTTGTCCTTAGTCCTAGATTTGTCTTTTCTTTAAGGTTGTGGTTCTTACTGTTAAGGAATACCCGTTTGGGTATGGCAGAGTTGCATCTGAGTACATGAGGAACTCTGCAAAATCTTTTCATTCCCTTTGGCCTGAATACAACATTCTCTAGGTTTGTGCAACTTCCCTTTTTTCCCGTTCAACTATTAGCAGCTACTGTCTGTTGACCTCATGGAGTCTCAGTTTGAAATACATGATTTGCAGGTTGGCCAAAGCCCTGAGGAAACGCCTATTCATGCTTTTGTATAACCTCTCAACACAGCTTTGTCCTTCATAAATCCTGCCCCATAAATTCCAGTTGCTTCAATACCTCAACCTCCAGTCTTTGCCTGTCAGCTCAGTGAGGCCGATACTTTGTACTGGAGCTCTTCCTCACTGCACTGTGGTACAGAAAGAGCCCCAAAGCTCCCCTGATATGTTTCTTTTTTGTATTACTGACTGTCCAATTTATAAAAGCAGTAAATCATATATTTTTCCCAATAGATATATGTAAAATCTTGTGAAGCTTTTTTTAAAATTTGCTCTTCTTTAACAAAAGGTAGAAGAGGAGGACAAACTTTCCAAATCATTTTATGAAACCAGTTATTACTTGACACCAAAACCAGATAAAGATATTGCAAGGAAACTACAGACTGATACCTTTGTGAATGTGAAGCCCCAAATTCTTCCACAACATGAATTCAGCAAACATATAAAAAGGATTATACACTGTGATTAGTGGGGTTTATTCCAGGAATGCAAGGCTGATTAGCATACGAAAGCCAATCAGTATAATAGACCATATTAATAAAATAAACATAAAGACCTGTGATCACCTCAAAAGATACAGAAAAAGCATTTGAAGAAAATTGAGCACATTTTCATGATAAAAATACTCAACATACTAGAAATACAGGAAATGTCTTCAACTTTATAAAGGGCATCTATGAAAAATACAAGGCTAACATTTCACTTAATGGTGAAAGTGTTAATTTTACTCCTAAGATTAACAAGCAATGTCTAATCATTTCTGTTCACCATTGTACTGAAGGAACAAGCTAGGACAATTAGATAAGAAAAAGAAATATCAGTCATCCAGATTGGAAAGGAAGAAATAAAACTACCTGTATTCACAGATGACATGATGTTGTATATAGAAAATCCTAAGGAATGCACACACATACAAATTATCAGAATAAACGACTTCAGCAAGGATGCAGTGTACATGATCAGGACGTAAAACTCTATTCTGTATCTGTTCATTTAGCAATAGATAATCCAAAAACGAAATTAAGACAGTTTTATTTATTGTAACATAAAAAAGATAAAATATTTAGGAATAAATTTAATAAAAGACGTGTGAGATTTATACGCTGAAAACTATAAAACATCACTGAAAAAATAAAAAAATAAATAAATAGAAATACATGAGTTGGAAGACTTAATATTGTTAAGATGGAAATCCTTTCTAAATTGATCAAGAGAGTGATGTAATCCCTTTTAAAATACGAAGATAGACATTGGGGAGGGTATGTGCTACGGTGAGCGCTGTGAATTGTGCAAGACTGTTGAATCATAGTTCTGTACTTCTGAAACAAATAACGCAACATATTTTAAGAAAAAAGAAAAAGAAGAAGATAACAGGAGAGGAAGAAAAGGGGAGTATGTCAGAGGGGGAGACGAACCATGAGAGATGATGGACTCTGAAAAACAAACTGAGGGTTCTAGAGGGGAGGGGGTAGGGGAATGGGTTAGCCTGGTGATGGGTATTGAGGAGGGCACGTTCTGCATGGAGCACTGGGTGTTATGAACAAACAATGAATCATGGAACACTGCACCAAAAACTAATGATGTACTATATGGTGATTAACATAACAATAAAAAATTAAAAAAAAATACAAAGTGCCTTTTTTGCTAGAATTGACAGGACGGTCCTCAAATTCATATGGAAAGAAAAGGGACCCAGAGTAGTGAAACAATGTTGAAAAAGAACAAAGTTAGAGCAGAGACACTTCTTAATTTCAGAATTTACCTCAAAGTAATAGTACTCAAAACTGTGTGAGACTATATGAAGATTGACATACAGATCAGTGAGAGTCCAGAAATGTGCTGGGACAACTAGATATCTATATGCATAAAAATGAAGTTGGACCCTCTACCTTATATACAAAAATTTAACTCCAAAATGTATCGAAGACCTGGATGTAAGAGCTCAAACTATGAAACTGTTATAAGAAAAAATAGACATAAACCTTGGAGACCTTGGGTTAGGTAATTGTTTCCTAGGGTTGACACTAAAAGCAGAAGTGTAAAGGAAAAAGATACATAAATTGGATTTCATCAAAATTATACAATAATATTCATAGTAGCATTTCTTATAATAGCCAAAAGGTGGACACAATCCAAATGTTCATCACCTGAAGATTGGATAAATAAAATGTGTTATATCCATAGTATGGAATAATTTTTTGCCAAAAAGAAGAAGTACTGATTGTGCTATAACATGGATGAATCTTGAAAACATACTAAATGAAAGAAGCAGACATAATAGAGTACATATTGCATGGTTCCTTTTGTCAAAAATGTCCAAAATATGCAAATCCATGGAAACATAATGTAGATTAGTGGTTGCCAGAGGAAGGGGAATGTGGAATGACTTCTAACTGATATGGGTTTTTGTGGTATAATAAAAAATAAATATTTGCTGTTTGTCCTGTGTTCCTAGCAGAGAACTCCTAAAAGTCTTGGAATTTACTCTTATTAAAAGAAAATTCAGAGCTTTACTTGATATGAATATTATATTGGGTGAGAAACACACTCTTTGTAAACAAGGAAACCTCAAAAGTGGTATGAAGCTCAGAGGCATGACATTACAGGATGGCTTATAAAGTGAAAATGAGGAAGTTGTTTAACCTTAACAATAATTGATTATTACAATGGAGATTTCCAGATGGCAGGGATTGGTTAAAAGTGATTATACTATTTTAGGAAGATGACTTAAGTTTTATTTATGATTATCTGAGGCATTTGCAAGAAATAATCTAAATTAAATTTTGCTTACATTCATGAAATAAGCTAGGTTAAGTTTTGCTTATGTGGTTTTGTCTGCCGCCTGAGGGAATCTTCAACCTGGTCTCCATTTTATTTTAGTAGAGATTGAATTCAGTCAACAATGGCCAATGATTTAATCAACTCTGCCTACAATATAAAATCTCCATTACAGATCGCTAAATAGAGTTCTGAGAGTTTCTGGGTTGGTAGACACATTGATGTGCCGGGAACGTGGCATCCCTGAGAGTGCATGGAAGCTTTGTGTCAGCCCTCTCCCCTGTACCTTGTTCTGTGTATCCCATTTGGCTGTTCCTGGGTTGTATCCTTTATAATAAACCAGAATATGTAAATAAAGTAGTTTTTTGAGTTCTGTGAGCTATTTTAGTGAATTATTGAACATGATAGGTTATGGGAACTTCTGAATTTGTAGTTGGCTAGGCAGAAGTGTGGCATAGCCTGAGCACCCCATTTGCATCTGAAGTAGACAGTATTGTGGGACTGAGCTCATAACCTGTGGGGTCTGTTGGACACCCACTTGGTGTTGGAGAATTTGTTGGTGTGGAGAAAACTCTACATAGTTGGTGTCAGAAGAAAGAACCACACGTTTCATTTTGGGATGGTGAAAATGTTCTGGAATTAGAGGTGACCATTGTACAACTTTGAGAATATACTAAAAGGCACTGAACTGTACACTTAAAATTACTCTGCTTTATCATTCATAACACAGTCCCTGGTGTATAGGGCACTTACCAACCCACCTGATCCCTTCATGTCCTCTTGTTCTAAGGCCTGTAAGGACCATTTGACACCTAGCCTGGCTGTTCGCAGGCCCTGGGTTCTGTGACCAAGCCAAATACTTCTAGCTCTTGTGTGTGAGATGAGGCAGTGGTATAATTTCCACCTGGCCCTGTAGGAGTGGTGCTGTGTACCCATCCTTTCCTCTTTCTTGACATCCAAAAACAGAAATAAAAATTTCTCTGCTTTGAGGATGCAGGAGCCAACCTGAAAGAACGAATAGTCAAAGATGGAATAATTTGAGCAACAAAATAAATAGCAATAGTATTGAATTATAATCCATAGAATAAAATAGATATTTGTGAGTCAATACTGATACAAATAAATAATTGAATAAATAAATGAATGAAGGACAAAGGACAAATATTTTTTACAAACCAATTCCAAATAATAAATGTAAAAATAATGAGGGAAATAGAAAATCATAGCACAGCACAGTAATGATTCACGTACTGATGAAGGCTAAAATTAGGGGGCAACACTATAAGGAGAAACAGGATATTTGCATAACCTGAAAGTATCTCTTCCCAAATATTTATTAATTATTCTGGTGACTTAACATATGTATACAGATGCTTTGATACTCCTCTCTCTGAGGTTGAGTTTAATTCTCCCCCCTTCAGGGTGATCAGGATTTTAGGGACTTACTTCTAATAAATAAAATGGAAAGGGAAAAATAGTAATTTTATTATTAAAAAACTGGCTGACATTACTTTAATCAAATGATTAAATTTACCATCACTAGATAAGTAATGTTGATATCATATACCTTGTGATATCATATGATGATAACCTCTATAGTAGTCACAAAAATTCCTAACCCTGATATAGTCATGAGAAAAAAAGCAAGCAAGCGCAAATTGAGGAACGTTCTACAAAATACCATACTGGTACCTTACAAAAGTATCAAAGTCATGAAAAACAAAGAAAGACTAAAGAATTCACAGATACTGGAGGAGACTAAGTAGACATCAAGACTTCCTTGATATCCTGGTTTGGATCCTGGGACAAAAAAAGAGCATTACTCAAAATGATGAAATCTGAATTTTAGTTAATAGTGTTGCACCCATTTTGACTTCCTAGTTTTGATAAATTTATCATGTTTATGTAAGATGTTAAGATTGGGAGGTTAAGGGAAGTTGTACCTTCTTTATAATATTTCTGTAAATATAAACTTTTTTCAAAATAAAGTTTTAAATATTACTATAATTTTTATGCTCTAAATTTCCTCTTTTTCTTTATCGGGTAAATCCCTCAGAAAGAATCCTCTTAATAATACATGACCAGGGCCATCTGGATGGCTCACTCCACATCGGTGGGGGGGGTCCCTGCTCAGTGGGGAGCCTGTGTCTCCCTCTCCCTCTGCTCCCCTGCTCCTGCTCTCTCAATCGCTGTCTCTCATCTCAAATAAATAACTAAAATCTTAAAAAAAAATTGTGACTAAAAAAAAAAAAAATACATGGCCAACCCTGAATTCTAGGGCTATTTATTTATTTTTGTTATGTAAAAGAATAGTCTTTACAACCCTCATCAAACTAATTATTATATTTTAAAACCTGTAACAATGTATTTCTGTTCCCATGATTCCCTATGTTTGAAAAATTTGAGTGTTACAGAGTTCTTGTTCTATTAAATAATTTGAACATATATTTAAATTCAGGTGTCATTTTCAATTTATTTTTTATTTAAAGATTTTATTTATTTATTTGAGAGAGAGCACAAGTGATCACAGAGGAAGAGGGAAAAGTAGACTCATTGAGAGAGAGCACAAGTGATCACAGAGGAAGAGGGAAAAGTAGACTCATTGCTGAGTGGAGAGCCCCATGCGGGGCTGGATCCCAGGACCCTGAAATCATGACCTGAGCTGAAGGCAGATGCTTAACTGGCTGAGCCACCCAGGTACCTCTCAATTTATTTTAATTTAAAATATAATGTAGATTATTCTGCCTTTCAATAATGATAAAAATCAGATTAAACTAATGTTATGCTATGAGAATTAATATTTATTTACATTTTGTAGTCTACCAGTTTCCAAAAGTTTCTTGAATTAGGTTACAGTAAAAACACACACATAGTTATTTAAAAGCCATGTTTGAGAAAAATATTTAGGGACATGGAAAGGTAATTGTTACATTAAAAATAGTTACACAATTTCTATAATATTTTCATAGTTTTGTTAGAATAAATATGTAACCTGGAAGAACATATACCAAAATTTTAACAGGAGTAATCATCTTTGAGTTGTATTTAAAATTTTTCTTTTCCCTTTCTGCATTTTCAAAAGTATGTACAGTGTATGTCATTACTTTTGCAATCAGAAAAACATAATAAATCTTAAAAACATGTCTGTATACATATAATAGGATAGGTAATGACACATTGGAACACAGAAAAAAAGTAAATACACTTTGTTCTCCTGAATAAATGAACCTAAAATTTACAAGTTTGTTCACTTCCTGTGGCTCATAAAACAGCTACAAATTGTTTATGCTTAGTGTTTAAATTTACACATACATACTCAAACACAGATAAAATCTCACAAATGTCTACATTAATACAATAGATTCATGCCCTATATTTTGGGCAATGAGTTCCTCAAGTTCTCAAAGAAATTATACTGAATATTTTAATATATGACTGGCCATTATATTATACAATAACACCCCATTTAGGCAGTGTTTTAGAGATAATACAGAATTTTAAAAATAACTAGACTTAAATCTATAAATATCGAAGCTTTTGTTTTAGTTTTTTAGAATGAGAATACTTGTATAATGCTTGATTGGCTCCCCTTACTTAAATCCTATTTAAATCTCAAATATTGAACTAAACTGTGATGCATTGACACATTGTTGAGTATACTGTATTATCATTCATTAAAATTGAATGCCTTCAGATTGTTTAGGAAACCTGAAGAGAAAACAAAATCTGGTCTACTCTTTCTAAATGGTCTACCAGCTTTTACTTCTCACTGGCTATTGGGTCCACATATAATACCATGGCATGGTTTACTTAATTGTTGGAGTCTACATGTAATTCTGCTTGTTCATGGATTTCATGATAGGCCTTTCAGACTTTTTTTTTAATTTAATTTTATTATATTATGTTAATCACCATACATTACATCATTAGTTTTTTTTTAATTTTTTATTGTTATGTTAATCACCATATATTACATCATTAGTTTTTGGTGCAGTGTTCCATGATTCATTGTTTGCGTATAACACCCAGTGCTCCATTCAGTACGTGCCCTCTTTAATACCCATCACCAGGCTAACCCATCCCCCCACCCCTCCCCTCTCGAAACCTCAGTTTGTTTCTCAGAATCCATAGTCTCTTATGGTTCATCTCCCCCTCCAATTTCCCCCCCTTCCTTTTTCCCTTCCTACTATCTTTTTTTTTTTTAACATATAATGTATTATTTTTTCAGAAGTACAGGTCTGTGATTCAACAGTCTTACACAATTCACAGTGCTCACCAAAGCACATACCCTCCCCAGTGTCTATCACCCAGCTACCCCATCCCTCCCACCCCCACCACTCCAGCAACCCTGTTTCTTTCCTGAGATTAAGAATTCCTCATATCAGTGAGATCATATGATACATGTCTTTCTTTCTCTGATTGACTTATTTCACTCAGCATAATGCCCTCTAGTTCCATCCATGTCATTGCAAATGGCAAGATTTTGGGGTTTTTTTTTTTGATGGCTGCATAATAGTCCATTGTGTATATATATATATATATATATATATATATATATATATATATATATATACCACATCTTCTTTATCCATTCTTCTGTTGATGGACATCTTGGCTCTTCCCATAGTTTGGCTATTGTGGACATTGCTGCTATAAACATTGGGGTGCACGTACCCCTTCGGATCACTACATTTCAGACTTTTTTTTTAAGCAGCTTTTAGTACAGACGAGAGATTGTCAGAGGTCTGACCTGAGATAAGTGGAAGCATTATTGCGTTTTTACAGCTACCTTGTTTTAAGAAACATGACTGAATAACTTGAGAGTAGTGCTTGCTTGTGATCTAAAAACAAATTTTTATATTTTTGCAAGTCTTTATTGCAAACACTTTAGTTGAAATACATGTAGTGAAGCCTTTTATTAGGCGTCATACTTGGCTCTTCTGTGGTAAGGCACTTAACTTCTCTTGTGGAGATAACTGCACCTATCCTGTAAGGTTTTGAGGAAATTAAATGAAATGTAAATGCAAAGTGTTTAACACAGTGCCTGGGGCATAATAAATGTACAATGATTTTTATCTGAGAAAGAGAAACTGATAGGAGGTCAGTGTGGATGGAGAGTGAGGCAGAATGCTGTGCCATTGGAGGAGGAGACGTAGGCAAGGGCCAAGTCAGGCTGTGTTCGGATTTTTGACTGTGTTCTGGGGTAAGATAAGAGACACTAAGGGTTTTAAACAAGGTGTGACATAATCATATTTGCATTTTGAAAAGAACATGCAGGCTGCTGTTTGGAGATTGGAAAACAGAGGAGCCAGGGTACATGGTCTTTTCCTTGGATTGTATGTTTATGAGTTGGACATCTTTCATTTATTTTTTTTTAAGATTTTATTTATTTATTTGACAGAGAGAGAATGAGAGATAGAGGGCACGAGAGGAAAGAGGTCAGAGGGAGAAGCAGACTCCCTGCTGAGCAGGGAGCCCGATGTGGGACTCGATCCCGGGACTCCAGGATCATGACCTGAGCCGAAGGCAGTCGCTTAACCAACTGAGCTACCCAGGCGCCCCGACATCTTTCATTTAAACCAATGTTTTTAAATCCTTCCCATGAGTACACACCTGGAATCTTAGCTTCTTTTTTTTAAAAAGATTTTATTTATTCATGAGAGACGGAGAGAGAGAGAGAGAGAGAGAAGCAGAGGGAGAAGCAGGCTTGCTGCTGAGCGGGGAGCCTGATGCGGGACTCGACCCCAGGACCCCGGGATCATGACCCGAGCCGAAGGCAGATGCTCAACCATCTGAGCCACCCAGGCACCCTGGAATCTTAGCTTCTTAACTTATTTTGACGTAGTCACAGCACACTTGCAAGCCATGCAGCAACTTTGTCGTTGCTTCAAGACTTTAAGTAATCTCTACACCCAACCTGCAGCTCAAACCCACACCCCCAAGATTAAGAATTGCAGGCTCCACTGACTGAGCCAGCCAGGCACCCGTTATTGGTATTTTTTGAACAAACTTGTCAGTGTGGGGCCATCCACATTTGGTAATGGATAGGCAGGATGCCAACAAAGCAGACCAGCCTTTCATGTGGCTCTGCAGTATGATGCACACTACTTTTGATTTCCTTGTTCTGCACCCCTGGAGTCTCAGGTAATGTCTGCCTTTTGCATGGAAGCTTTATTTCCTCTCCAGGTTTTATTACTTTAGTCCCCAGGGAAGAAATGCCAACTCAGTAACATAGGTGCTATCATTTGTGTATTCCCTACCCATCTTGGATTTTTTTCCCCTCCTTGGATTGTCAGAATCCTTAGAAGAGCACTCCACATAGCTAGCCAATTGTTGGAGTTAGCAAAATAGGAACCTATTAACTTTCCTGATTCAAACATTTGGTTTACTGCTGGCATCCATGTGATAACATCTCACTGCTGCCTTTCTTTGCATGCAGGTCCTAACTAATTGATCTGTGTCTCATTACAGCTGCTATAAACATCTTTGTTTTTACCATCTTTTGGTGTGCAGCCTTTGCCTTCTTACAGTTCATGTCAGCTCTGGTCTCTCGCATTCCGTCTTCACTTTATCTAATTAACTTCATTCTGTTGCTGTCCACTCACTAGGTTGATCATATCCAGGTCATCCTGAATGTCTTTCTTCAGGGGTAAACATGTAGGGCGAAGCTGAAATTTTAATTGGTGAAATAATGTGGTATGTGAGATTTGCATTTAAATACTCTAGTAAAACCATTCAACAAAAGAGTGGTAGAACCAAAGATGAAAATGACATGCTAAAAAAATGACAGAATATTGATACTTGTTAAAGTTGGGTGATGGCTGTTATACTATTCCTTTTGTATATGTATGGATTTTCCATAGTAAAAAGTGAAAAAGACATGTGGAGGATACTAACTTGCAAACAAGTAGAGATTCTGGATATGTGGGACAGAAATATTGGAAGCAAGTTCATTAAGGTGGAAAAGAAGGTGTTCTGTGTTTTGTCAATGTGTGAGATAGGCCAATCCTGTTGCCTTCTCATATATTGCTCTTTTCTGAGGGATTCTTTATGGAGATCACTATCCTTTGTTCAAGTAGACTCCACTATCCTGGTTATAGTTGACTGACCCAGGGATGGGGTCTTAAACAAAGGCAACTATCTTAAATAGCAGGGTGTCTCAACTTGGGCTCTATTGACATTTTGGACTATATGATTTTTTATGTGGGTTCTGTCCTCAACAGTGAGGATGCTTAGAAGCATTGAGTACCCTGTAGATGCCAGTAGCACTTCCTCCCCTATTTCCAGTAGTGATATCCAAAAATGTCTCCAGACATTGCCAGATGTCCCTGGGGGGCAGAATTGCCCCTTGTGAACCAATGAAATACAGGGATTTTTAGTTAGATTCCATCCTAATGTGTACTGGCTGACTTGATTTGGGTATTTAGATGCCATAATTTTTCCATGCTATATTAAAAGGCTGATTGTAAGTATTATAAATAAATAATAACTTAAAAATAGAAGACTTCAGGTCTCCCTACATGTTTGCTACAATAATATAACTTATTTTAAGCCCAGGCCCCCTGATTTTTCATCTTTATCATATGCATTCTAATTTTTTTTATTTACAATGTTGTTAAGATCATCATTTTCCCAACTTCTGCATATTTTACAAACTCTCTAATATATTATTATTTTCATCATTTATAGAATACTATTTTTTCTTTTTTTTGATTTTCAGATACAATTATGTAGGGCTAATTTTTATTTTTAAAATTAATGTAATTTTACAGTGTCTTTGGAAATGTAGCCTTCACATGGATGGGAGAGTCTGGAAATTTATTTGATAAATTTTGTGGTTCTGGGCACAGTGTAAATGAAACATTTTCAGGTGCTACAGTATATAAATAAATGAATGTTTTTCCTGGCGCAGTTATGTGCCATAACTAGCCAACAATTCTTGTATTAACTTCTTCAACTGAATGGAAGCGTACTAGTATATACTTCTGATTTAATAAAATCCTCAAAATAGGTTTTTGTGCTAATATATTTATAACATGCAGGTGTTTGACACAGAAACATAAATTACATGTGCATAAAATTGGTTTGGGGAAATACTGAAATGTGCTAGGGAGGATATTAAAATATATATTTGAATGTTTATTTTATAATTCAGCTTGAACATTTTTCAGAACTGTTAGAGTTCATAGCTCTATTATAAGATACACTTTTTTCTATTAAAGAGTTCTAATCTTATGATTTTGATCATTTCTCTATTTTTCTTTAAGTGATTTAGTCTGATTGTTTAATTTCTTCTTTTTTTGGAGCACACACAGGATCTGATTAGTGAAAAGTCCATATAATTATTCCCAAGAATCGTATTTATCAGCTTGTTTTATTATGCATTCCTATAGAAACTTGTATAGTTTATGGTTATCTTACTCCACAAGAACCAGAAACCTGCTGGTCTACTTAGAATAACAATCATATATGTCTGTTATGCTAAAAAATATAGGTCACATTTTTAAGTGATTTTAGAGAGATTACACCATTAAATGCATTATTTTAAAAGACCATTTATTTATTTATTTTAGAGAGAGAACAGGGGGTGGGTAGAAGAGAGGGGGAGGGGGAAGGACAAGCAGACTCCATGCTGAGTGGGGCTCAATCCCAGGACATTGAGATCAAGACTTGAGCTAAAATCAAGAGTTGGATGTTTAACCAATTGAGCCACCCAGACCCCCTTAAATGCATTATTTTTAAAAGATAATTCAATTCAGTGAAGGATCATTTCTGAAATTTAAGCATCCTAATTTAATTTCCCTCTTAAAAAGTGTTTATTAAAAATAACAGTTATTGAGTGCTCACTCAATAACACTGTTCTTTTTGATCATTGTTTCAGACCCATGACCTGAAATGGATTTTTCAAGTAAGAAAGAGTAAGAAAAAATTGACATGAGGAAAAAGAGGATTAATAATTAGGGAATTAAATAGGATAAATATAAAATTAATAACATAAATTAAGAAAATTACTGAATATGCATTTATTTTTAGAATAATACCACATAGCCAAGTTCCTCGCCTCCTTCATGTTTTTACCTAAATGTCCTCTTCCCAGACACCTACTTTGATCATCCAGTTTGAAATAATTCTCATCCCCACCCACCCTGTACTCCCAATCTTCCCATAGTTTACTCTCTATTTTAATAGCATTAATCTCTTGCTGAAATACATATGTATAATGTTTATTATTAATTGTCTGTCTCCTGGCTGCATTCCCCCAACTCCCACAAAATATAAGCTCTTAAGGGAGTTTGGTCTGTTCAATATGCTTGTCAGGCAGATGCCTGCTACATAGTAGTTCAGTGTATTAGGAGGATCTTTAATTATCTGCAATTCTAGAAGTTGGGTCTCTGTTAACTGCCATTTCTGCTATTGTTTTGTTGTTGTTTTATTATCCATTCAAATAAGAACTCTGAAAGATCTTGAAGTATGACCTCATGAGGCAAAAAACACCCAAAACTTGGTTTGGAATGGATTTTAGGGTTTAGTATTTTAATAAAATTATTGTTACTTCAAAATGATAGTAGTTACCACTTTTGACCAAATGCCTATGCCATGTACTTTACATGTACTTTCTACAGGTCCTCTTGCCATCTCTAATGAAGTGGACAGTGTTACTCCCAGTGTTACTCATAAATGAGGAAACAAACTCAGAGAGGTTAAGTAATTCTAAATGGCAGAGTTAGAAATTAAACTCAATTAGAAATTAAACTCAAGTCAGCTTGAATTCAAAGTCGATGTGTTTTTGTTTTTTTTTAAGCTGACTAATTGAAAGGAGACTTCTCTATTAATAGTATTCTTTAACATATATATATCCTTTAATTAATCAGAAATCCTATTCCATGACCATATTGAATAAAATATTTAGCAAAGTTTACAGTATAATTATTAGATAGTACACAATATTCTTACTTATTTTACTCATTTATTAAAATACTTGTGTCCTACCATGTGCTAAGTACTGGGTGTGCCACAATGAAAAAAGCAGACATGGCACCTGCTTTAAGGAACCTGTAGTCTCCTGGGGAAGACAGATGTATCACTACAGATTCAGAACTCCATCCCATCCCTACCCCTTACCCCATGTTATCATTAAAAGTAGAAAATATTCTGATAACGTCTAGATTTTATCGTGTTTTTCTAGAATATTTGGTTAAATTTTTGTTTTATCAAGAGGTACCATCAGGATCATATGGTCTGATGACCCCCCAAATCCTTTCTTTTCACATTCTTGAGTCTTCACACATCCTGGATCTATAAGGAAAAGTCCAAACAATAGCAGCCATTTGTTTTTAATGCTTTCTTTTATTCTATTATGATGAGAGCAAAGTTGGTTGTATTATCTGTTTCTGAAAACAGAATTCTGTACTAATCTGTTTCTGAAAATATCAAATCCTGAAACACCAGATTGAACTAAGAACAGACATGCTGATCATTTTTAGGTCATTCACACAATGGTCTATTCAACCTGTTTGTGATAGTTTATTAATAATTTGATTTTGAATATGTTTAGTTTTCATCAATTCTTTAATTTATCTTCATAAAACTTTTTCAAGGTCAATATTGTCATTTGTACTGTATTTTAACCAAGTCTTATACTGAGATGAATTCTGAGTAATGGGAAAAATTAATCATGAAATGAAGAATTTAATAAAAAATTCTTGATTTTTCAATCCAATGTAGTATCCCAAGTTGCAGTGTACTAAATGATATACTTAGTTTTAAGATAATTTGGTATTACTTTATTTCACAAATATCCCATCTGTTTATTCTTCCTATGAATCAAAGATAAGTAGCAGGAAGAAAATCCAAGGCATTCATCATCAGCTTTTGAATAACTGATATCTTTGGCCACTTTTCTTTTTCTCTTTGTGTTTGCATAAGTGTAATCCTTTCAGAGTTTAATTTGCTTTAGAGATTATGGTTTTTAAAAGGACTTTTAAATAATCTCTTGTTAATAGAATGTAAATCTTAAAACTGGAATATTTTGATAATGTAGACTTTGACATCCAATACACAATTCAGATCATATAGTCTAATAGAGTGTTTTATCTTTGTTCCTTTAGTGTAGCTTAATATTGGAAGGACTTCTAGTTTAATGTTCCTTAAGAACCACATGAAATAGTAAGGAGAAACCCAATAAGGGTCATAAGGGTTTCTTTGCACATGCATCAGGGTTTCCCAACCTGGGAAATTCAAGGGTTAAGAAAAAATACAATTAAACATCTCAGTAGTTTTGAGAAGTATTAATTTGAATGCTTAGATCCTGAATTCCCAAATTTCTAGTGCAGAGATCAGAGAGAACTATAGTGTGGAGAATTTAAATAGCCAGTTGGTGTGTTGAGTCTGGCCTACAGAAGTATTTTGTTTGGCCCTCATGGTGTTTTTTAAAAGTGTGAATTAATGGGGGGTGTTTAACAGCTGAGAATTTTCACACAAAAATTCAGATTTCTAACCTCTGGGAAATTAGAATATCTGACATAGTGAGCCTTCTTCCCACAAAGCAACAATTAGCTGAGTTGAGTGAGGGCACCTTTTGGATCATTTTCCAGTTTGTCATATCACTCCCTGTTCTCCATGCACAGTGACATATCTTGTCAGTTACCAGTTATCATTGTGCATGTAGTGTCACTTTTTCTTGTATTTGATCTCTCGTGATGAGTTTGCATCCCCTATCATAGAGGGTATGTTCTTTCTGGAAAGTCTTTTCCCAGAACCCTCTTCCCAATCTTCACTTAGGCCCTCTCTTCCCAGTGCCCCTATAGCACCTTGTTTATATCTCCCTTTAGTACATACCATATCTTACAGTAAGTGTTCATTTGATAATTTTCCTTGCTAGGCATGACCTTTTTTAAAATAAGTATCTTATATTATGTTGTTTCCTCAGGGGATTCAGTAGTGTCTGGACACTTAAATAGTGCTGAATTTATGCTTGTTTCTTGATAAATGAGGTGGACTTTGTTTCCTAGAAAAGATAGATTCTAGGATACAAGAGCATTTCCAGGAATAGTTTCATATGAGGCTGTAATATTTGTTATTAAAACTCATTGAGAGGTCTTCTGATGGCTGTTGCTGAGCAAAGCCAGGGCTAGGGGGAGGCATGAGAGGTTCCTAGGGTAAAAGTTTAAGGAGGCACTCCCTTTCAGGGTCAGGCAAGTGCCTCCTTAAATTTTATGCCATAGGAACTTCTCTTGCCTCCATATTACCAGCACTGTTTCTGAATTTTAGCTTCTAGATTAAAAATAAAATATTTGTTCTGATTGGAAGGGCTATAGAAACAGGAACCTAGATTGTTTTTAAATGAAAAAAAAGACCACAAGAGAATATATTTTATTATTTTTAAAAATTTATACTCTGGATGCTTTAAAAATTTTCTCTTTGTCATTGGTTTCTAAGCAACTTGATTATGATGTTCTTGGGTATAGTTTCTTTATGTTTCTTTTGCTTGGGGTTTGTTGAGTTTCTTGGATCTTGAAGTTTATAGTTTTCATCACATTTGGAAAAATTCAGACTTTATTTCTTCAAATATTTTTTTTAAAGATTTTATTTATTTATTTGATAGAGAGAGCACAGCGAGAGAGGGAACACAAGCAGGGGGAGTGGGAGAGGAATAAGCAGGCTTCCTGTGGAGCAGGGAGCTAGATGTGGGGCTTGATCCCAGGACCCCGGGATCATGACCTGAGCTGAAGGCAGACGCTTAATGACTGAGCCACCCAGGCACCCCCCTTCAAATATTTTTTCTGTCCTCTCTCTTTTCTCTTTAGAAACCCTAATTACACATATATTGGGTTACTTGAAGTTGCCTCACAGCTGATACTCCATTGTTTTTTTTTTTCAGTCTTTTTTTCTCTTTGTATTTCACTTTGGATAGTTTCTATTGCTATGTCTTCAAGTTCACTAATATTTTTTTCTTAGATATCTAATCTGATATTAGTCCTAGCCAGTATTTTTTTTTATTTCAGATAGTTTTTACATCTAGAAGCTTGATTTGGGTTTGGCGTATCTTTTACATCTAAACATAATGTGCTCAATTTTTCCTGTGGTTTCTTTATATATGGAATATAGTGATGGTAGCTATTTTAATGTCCTTTTTTTCTTAAATCTGTCATCTGTGTCATTTCTGGGTTGGTTGTGATGATTAATTTTTCTCTGTGTATGGCTGTACTTTTCTGCTTTTTTGCCTGTCTGGTAATTTTTTATTGGATGCCAGCCAGTGTAATTTTAGCCTGTTGGGTGTTGTAAATTTTTGTTCCTAAAATAGTCTTGAGATTTATCTGTGACTCAGTTAAGTTTCTTATAAATAGTTTCATCTTTTCTGGATGACATGGACATTTAAAATGGTGAATGGAAAGGAAGGAAATACCAGGGAATAAAGTTGTGAGAAGAGAATTATCTTGGAAGCTAAGGGGATAGTTTTAAGAGATAGAGAAAGTATATGGATCACATGCTGTTTTACTGGATGCAGAGAATATCCTGCAATCTTGTGAGCAGAAATAAGATTAGAAAGGGTTGAGGAGTAAGTGAAGGGATGTACTGGGGTGGAGTAGATGATGATTTTTCTTCTTCTTCTCCACCTCCTCCTCCTTCTTCCAGTCTCTTAGATTCTCTTTTTTCTTCTATTTTTCTCCATTCCTTTAACAAATAGACTAACAACCTTATGATGAAATATACTTTATTTTTAAAACATATACTTTTTAAAAAAATTCAGACATTATTGAAATACCTCTACTTTAGGGGGTTATAAGTAACTACCAACCTTTGTTTAATTGGATATATTTTTAGAGATTGGAAGAATTTATATACCTTTAGCTTTAGGTATCAAACTATAAAGGAAAATCCTGAGTATATTTCTCATTGTTACTGTGTGCAGAGTTTCCTAGTTCAAGTCTGAAACAGCAGCTTTGGTTCCTTTCCATATAACACATTATTATAATTTCATATATAGCATCAGCCTTCACTGTTAGTGGTAAAATAGGGATTGGTGACAGCCATAGAAGACCAAAGCATTCCTTTATAGATTTCTTCAATAAAAAATATAAAAACTTTTTAAATAGATATGCTAGAATTAATAAAAGTGGAATTTCAAAAATTTTAGGGTAATTCATCAGATAGTGCTTTCTTTTGATAAGGAAACAATAAAGAAGATTTGAGCATGGTCTTGAGCATGGTGTAACCACATAATGTGTAGTTTATTGAGAATGTGTTTATAATAAGTAGTGAAATTAGATCTGAGGAAATGGATTCACTAGTGTTAGAAATAGTTCTGAAAGCAACATTAATGAGTTTGGCTTCTGACTTTCTTCTAATCTTTATCAACCTGTGATCTTAAACAAGTTACTTAAATTCTCTTGGGGAACCTAGGTGGCTCAGTTGGTTAAGCATTTGACTCTTGATTTTGGTATGATCTCTGGATCATGAGATTGAGCCCTGCATCAGGCTCCGCTCAGCCATGGAGGCTGCTCGTCCCTCTCTGTCCGTCTGTGCTCCTCCCCCCACCTCTCTCTCTCTTTCAAAATAAATAAATAAATAAATAAATAAATAAATAAATAAATAAATAAAAATCTTTAAAAAAATTCTCTGATCTTCACTTTCCTTACTTGTAAATTATAGTAAATTTTCACCTTGAAATTCATAGCCTGGTCTTGCAGAGCAAATGATAAAAGTGTGACATTTCTTGAAGTACTAGATGTAGTTGTGGTATTTCAAGCCATTAAATATCATCTGTCATTACTGAAACTCATTGGGTTCTAATTGTTTTATTAACTTATTTTATCCTGAGTAACATCCAGTTACTGAGTTTCTCTCCTAAAAGTACAGAACAGGGTTATTTTAAGATAACAATTCTACTTGGAGAAACTATGGGCACTGCAGAGCTGTTCTGTATGTGACATTATTGAGGAATAAATGGGGGCAAATTTGAGGCTTTGGCCACATTCTTGAGATCCTTGTGATCAGCCACTTACAAAATAGAATTATAATCTCATACCGTATTGAGAATGAATAAAGATAATATTAGTGAAATAGAAATGTTGATTGCTTTGTTATCTGTGTACATTCTGTGAAGAAAGTAGAAATAAGGAAGAAGGAAGTGGTGATATTAGACTGCTTTCCTGGTAAATAATTTGTTCTTGTGATTTATTTTGTAACAGAAAGATTTACTTTGATAATTTTCTATTATGTGTGCTTTCTAAAGCCCATTCATTCCTAGTACTTTGAAGAATTGCAAAGAATATTTACTAAAATTGTAAATGATGAATTCTTGTATTATAAGAAATTGAGAACTTAATGTTACAGAAAAATGAGGATTGCAGAATTTTATGAGGATATGTTTAGATTAGAAAACAAACAAACAAACAAAAAAAGAAAACAACACTGGTATCGCATAGAGCAGATCTTGCGTATGTTAATGTATAGTAAATGAGAAAAGGTAGATGTTGTTGTGGATAATATGAATGGTCTATTGTGTATTTAGAGCTTTTATGGAATAATATTCACAATATTTACCAAGAAATCTAAGTTATTTTGTTGCTCTGAGAGCAAAATATAACTCTCATTTGATTTTTTTACATGATAAAGGCAAAAGTGTAATTCCTTACACTTTTACAAACATCATGATACCTTGGAAGTCAGAAATAACAGAATTTCACAAGCCTAATAAGATAGACACCATAATGTCAATATTTGTGTACTGATGAATGTGAGTTGTGAAATTTGGCTCCAGTTGCCTGATGCTTTAGAGCCTTGCAATTTAAAATTACATTAGTAATGAAAACTAATGAACACAATATTTCCATTTTTGAAAATCAGCCCTACCCAACTTGCACCATTTTACAGAAAAATAACTTTAGTTTTGGCTAGTGCTGATTAAATATTTGAATCTGATTTTGTGCACATAGGGCACATTTTATTCATTACATTAACCACACAGTAAATAAATGAATACTACAGTCATTTACTATGCTTAGTATAACTAAAAAATTAAGTATTAAGTACAATAAATACATAGAAATGGAAAAGTAATGAGGAATCCTGTGCATGAAAACCTAACATTCTTGTATCTGCCCTTTACATTTTTCTTGAAATTTAACTTAATAATCCCAATTTTATTTCTTCTCTTTAAATTTAAATTCAATTTAGCTAACATATAATGTACTATTAGTTTCAGGGGTAGAATTTAGTGATTCTAAATTCTACATCAGTTGTATATAACATGCAGTGCTCATTATATCAAGTGCTCTCCTTAATGCCCATCACCCAATTACCCTATCCCCCCCACCTCCTCTCCAACAACTCTTAGTTTGTTTCCTATAGTTACCTCTGAAACAAATACTACATTATATGTTAAAAAAAAAAAAAAGAAGAAGATAGCAGGAAGGAAAAAATGAAGGGGGGGGAAATCGGAGGGAGAGATGAACCATGACAGACTATGGACTGTGAGACACAAACTGAGGGTTCTAGAGGGGAGGGGGTGGGGGGATGGGTAAGCCTGGTGATGGGTATTAAAGAGGGCACAAACTGAATGGAGCACTGGGTGTTATATGCAAACAATGAATCATGGAACACTACATCAAAAACTAATGATGTAATGTGTGGTGATTAACATAATAAAATTAAAAAAATAAAAAATAAAAGACAAAAAAAGTCTCTTATGATTTGCCTCCCTCTTTGTTTTTATCTTATTTTATTTTTCCTTCCCTTCTCCTATGCTCATCTGTTTTGTTTCTTAAATTACACATATGAGTGAAATCATATGGTATTTGTCTTTCTCTGACTGACTTATTTCGCTTAGCATAATATCCTCCAGTTCCATCCACATCATTGCAAATGGCGGGATGTCATTCTTTTGATGGCTGAGTAATATATATTATATATTTATATGATATATATATACCACACACATATATATTTACACACACACACACACACACACACACACATCTACTTTACCCATTTATCTGTCGATGGATGGACACCTGGGATCTTTCCATACTTTGGTTATTGTGGACATTGCTGCTATAAACATTGGGGAGCATGTGCTCCTTCCAATCACTATGTTTGTATCCTTTGGATAAATACCTAGTAGTACAATTGCTGGGTGGTAGGGTAATTCTGTTGTTAACTTTTTGAGGAACCTCCATACTGTTTTCCAGAGTGGCTACACCAGTGTGCATTCCCACCAACAGCATAAGAGGGTTCTCCTTTCTCCACATCCTGGCCAACTTCTGTTGTTTCCTGAGTTATTCATTTTAGCCATTCTGACTAGTATGAGGTAGGTATATCATTGTGGTTTTGATTTGTATTTCCCTGATGCCAAGTGATGTTGAGCATTTTTTCATGTGTCTTTTAGCCATTTGCATATCTTCTTTGGAGAAATGTCTGTTCATGTCTTCTGCCCATTTCTTGACTGGATTTTTTGTTCCAATTTTATTTTTTGTCTAATTATCTAAAATGTAATGGTTTTACATATTTTTTACTCATTCTCTCATTTCCTTCAAGTATTTGTTCATATATCCTTTTAATTTCTAAGTCAAAACTTGTGCTTAATTGGCTTTGTTCATAACATTTTAAAAAATAATATTGAGAGAAGCTTTAATTGTCTATCAGTGACATAGATCGTTTTCCTCCTGACATAAAACTATTTTAGATATTATTACACATTTGACAGTAAATAACTAAATCACAATTTTAATGTTACATAGAAGTAATGTATTACCTGAACTTTAATCAAGTGGCACTTACTTATGTTGTTTTCTCTCTTTTGAATGTTTTTTTGTTTTACATCTTTTTGGCATATATATGGAAAGGAATGAGAAGTACGCCTTTGATAAACTTCTGGGCATAGATAGGTAGGTTCTTTTAGTCTTCCATTAAAACTGAAAAATTAGGATTTCAGGTGACATTTTCATTGATAATTAAATTTCATATTTACTGCTTTAAATAAATTTATGTGTAGTTTTCACATAAAACTAAAAATGGTTAGATGATACCAAAAGCACAATAATGGAAACTTTGGTGTATTGGACCCCATTGAAATTTAAAACTTCTGCCTGTGAAAGACTCTGTTAAGAGAATTAAAATACAAATTACAAACTGGGAGAAAATACTACAAATTACAAATTTAACAAATGATTTATATTTAAATAGATAGCCCTCAAAACTTACATTAGAAAAAAATCCAATTAGTATATGGGCAAAAGACATAGAGACATTTTACTAGAAAGGAGATACAAATATCAAATAAGCACATGAAAAGATGATCAACACTGACTTCATATCTATTAGGGAAATGCATTTTTTTTTATTATTATGTTATGTTAATCACCATCAAAATGGGAGATGAGTTATTTGGAGGGAAGATTGGTAGCTATAGTTACTGAATGCAAATAAGATAGATAATGTAAAATTAAATAATGTAAACAAATAACATCTAAAATTTAATTGATGATAACATATTAAAGAAATCTAAACAAACATGCATGTAGTATTTTTTATCTCTGTAGGAACCACAGATGATGAACTTTCCTTTAGGCTCATCACATAACTGAAAGACTTATCAGGACCTTGATACTTAGAGAAAACGTTAAAATTAGACACATTTCCTCATCCGTTTTCGCTGATAGCCATTATTGGAACATAGCACAGTATATGGTATATACCTTTCTTTTTCTGCAGTAATTAGAAAGAACTATGGTTCAGTAGTCCTTTTTGTTTCGAATGTCTATAAAACTTTTTGGAAAGGGTGAAGTAAAAAACATCATCTTTGCTTTTCCTTTTAGGATGAGAATTGGAAAATATGGCCTGATATGAGGTTGATGATCAGAATACATTATGCTTTAAAAATTTCCCATGGAGGGGTGCCTGGGTGACTCAGTCAGTTGGGGATCTGCCTTTGGCTTAGGTCTTGATCTCGGGGTCCTGGGATCGAGCCCCACATCAGGCTCCCTGCTCAGTGGGGAGTCTGCTTCTCCCTCTCCCTCTGCCCCTCCCCACTGCTCATGCTTGCTCTCTCAGTCTCTCAAATGAATAAAGAAAATCTTTAAAAATTTTCCTATGGAATGGAAATGGAAATGATTTAGTATGAAAAACTTAAATCTGGAGTTGAGTTCTTAAGGCAAAAAGAAATTTATTTTAAAAAGAGTTGAGTGGAATACCAAATCAAAATCATACCAAGAAGCTATGTACAGTTTCTATTTATTTTAATAAAATGTATATATATATCCAAGCCATTTGACAATGTATGTCCCAAAGCAGAGGTAAATTTACAGTTAAAATAATGAAGTTTAAACTTTAGGGCCTCTTACTTAAGTGGGCTTTTTTCAAGGCTGACATGCTGGAAAAAGAGTAAATTAGCATTTTGTCAATAGGAAATGATATTTCAAATAACTGATATTTTAAGAAGTGGTCAGAGAGTATCAGCCAAAAAATTTAAGGAAAAAAATGAATTATGGCAATTGTCAGGTAATAAAAACTATTATTTAACTCAATTTTTGTGAAGTTTTTGTTTTATTTTTCAGCTTTTTAAAATCTCTGATTTGTTTTGCTTTCTTTTCTAATTCTAAACAAATGTTATTTTGTATAAAATTCTGTATTTGTTACTTTTTTTTTCATTAAAGAAAGGCCCCTGTATTGTAAAACTTCTGGCCTCCCAAAGCCATCAGATAGTTGATAGATTTAAGAATGGGGGAATTTCCAAAGTCAAATTCTCATAAAATATGAGTTACATTTATTTTTAAGTAGTTTCATTTATGTGGATTTTAGTTGTCCAAATGTAGTACCAGATGTGCCATTTTAAATCAAACTGTATGATGCCACCTTGAAACACATAACCTTTTTAGACAAATAAGTAGAATGATTTCATATTGCAGGTTCAGATTTGTGTACTATTTTTCCTAATATGGATATGTTGTTTGTATTTCCAAAGGTAAGATTTTTGTTTTGCTAATTAAGGGTGATATTTTCTGTTTTTACCCCAGGTTAAGTTCTTTCATCTTTTTATGCTCCCTGTGTTACTTTTTTTTTTTTTCCTATCTTACTTTTTCAGTTGTTTGAATTTTTAAGAAATTTTCAGGAATGATGAAACTTACTTTAGGAGCATAAAATATTGTCACAAGTACAGAGGAATTAGAATCATCTTGAAAAGACAGAGTTCTTCATTAAATTCCAAATGTATAACATCTTTTCTCTATTTTGAATCTTATATTAAGAATATTCATAGACAATCTATGTCTTTCAAATGTTTCTTCTCTTATATTGTTCTTCAAAGAATTTCTAACCATAACATTTCACTTGCATCTCTTTCTAATTATTTAAATTTTTTTATTTTTAGTTTTTAAATTTTATTTTATTATGTTACGTTAATCACCATACATTAATTACATCAGTAGTTTTTGATGTATAGTGTTCCATGATTCATTGTTTGCGTATAACACCCAGTGCTCCATGCAGAACATGCCCTCTTTAATACCCATCACCAGGCTAACCCATCCCCCCCACCCCCCTCCCCTCTAGAACCCTCAGTTTGTTTCTGAGTCCATAGTCTGTCATGGTTCATCTCCCCCTCCAATTCCCCCCCCTTCATTTTTCCCTTCTTACTATCTTTTTTTTTTTTTTAACATATAATGTATTATTTGTTTCAGAAGTACAGGTCTGTGATTCAACAGTCTTACACAATTCACAGTGCTCACCGTAACACATACCCTCCCCAGTGTCTATCACCCAGCCACCCCATCCCTCCCACCAAAGAACACTAGCCTGGTGGTGTAAAATTCTTAGGGCAACTTGCTATGAAGGGGAAATCTTTGCAGTATCCTGAGGGTCTAAGTATGCCACTTTTCCTCACTAGACTTTTTGGGGAGGCATTTCGTGGTAGTTGGGGCTTACAACCAGAATGCCTGGGTTTAAATCCTGGCTTTGCCTCTCATTAGCTGGTGAATTTAGGCAGATCATTAACTTGTCTGTGCTTCTCTTCCTCTGATGTAAGATGCCAATAATAATCATACTCTTAAGATTAGTTAATGTATTAAAAAGTGCTTTCATAATGTGTGACACATAGTAAATACACCGTAGACTTGAGTTATTATTATAATGGTACGAGAATGATAGATAAATTGGGGAACTTTGTTCTCAGCAGGGGTGGTACCAGGCCTCGTTTCTCTCCAGGAAGCTTCAGGTATTTTTGGAACATTTGTATATCATTTCACCTGTCATGCAGTCAGCAGACATAGAGGATTTGATCATATTTAGGAGGAACTTTAAAAAGCATGATTACTTTATGAAAATGATTTACTGAAGATAGTTAACATTATTAAGTCTTCCAAGTTTGTGTGAAAGAAAATCATGGATAGGATTTGGATTGTGAACTAGATTGTGATAACTAATTATTGATTAACTTTTAACATTTCTACTCTGAAATTTTTTTTTTTTTTGGTGGAAATTTCTGGTGTAGAATCTTACTCTTATCTAATTCTATGTTTCTACTAAATGTATTTTTGCTTAGTTATATCAGACATTTTAAGTAAGAAAGTTGTATATAAACCCTATTATATGAAGACAAATTATTTGGCAATAGACAAAGACGCAGTCATTGAGTTGAGGAGAAGAAAGTAGGACCTACCAAGTAGGCTTGCAGGAGAGGATAGGAAAGGCAGGAGGTGAGCAATGAGGAAATTTGGCTCAACTGGATTGGCAAGGGTTTCTAAAGTGCTTGCTGATTTCAAGTTCAGGGTAGTAAGCAACCTTTGTGAGCATCAGAAGAAAGTGGAAGAGACATTCTGAGACTTATTCAAGAAGAGTTTCATTTCTTCTGTAGTGGTGCCGCCACATATAGTAACTGCCTTGTGGAGAGGGGATGAAGACAAGCTGGGATTGTGTGGTAAACCTGATCAATTTGGATTCTTTTTTTTTTTTTTTTTTGGTTTTAGAGGTAGAATTTAGTGATTCATCAGTTACATATAACACCCAGTGCTCATTACATCAAGTGCCCTCCTTAATGTCCATCACCCAGTTACCCCATCCCCCCACTCACCTCCCCTCCATCAATCCTTGGTTTGTTTCCTAGAGTTCAGGGTCTCTTATGGTTTTTCTCCCTCTCAATTTTTCAATTTGGATTCTATGACTAATTGAGTACAATTAGTGTAGTTTGTGTCCTAAAGTTCCTAATGCACAGGTCAAAGAATCTTTGCATTCAAAACAAGTGACTGAGTATTTTACAATATGGTTGAATCTCTAGATGCGAAGAAGATTGTAGTTTCGAGGTCCTATCCTAAAGAGTAGTTTAATCCTTTGCTTGTGGAAAAACAAGAGGCCAACCAGAAACTTTTATTCACAATTTTCCTTTATAGTTCATTAAAACCTCTCATCTTTCTCTTTTGTGATACATTTGTAGTTCTGTAAATATACCATGACATTTTGGAATGAGATGGAAGCAAGAGGTGCATCTCTAATTAAGACAAGTCAGTGTGAGATGGCTGGTACGTATGCGCTGAGGAAGAAAAATGCTACATTACACAAAGAAATCTTCTGTGTCATATACTGTGCTGAGACCCCCTTTGCAAAATGCTCTTCTATTGTGTATTTTTTTGTAAGAGTCTTCTACAGTGGAGAATCTATGCTAAAAACATATAATGGCCTACCCTGTTTTCATACCTTTGCTTCAGACTTGGGTTTATATTCTTTAGGATCTCTCATTTTAGGAACTAGTCTGAGGCAACCAGACCCTTGCTGCTGCCACTCCTGGAGAGAGAAAAGCAAAGGAAATAGAGTTACACAATGTGAAAAGGGAATTTAAGGAGACCAACAGTTTTCAAGCTACTTTAATACCTTCCTTCCTTCCTTGCTTCCTTCCTTGCTTCCTTCCTTCTTTCCTTCCTTTTTAAGATCTGCAACCATTTAGGTATATGTGGAACCCTAACAGGAAGACAAGAGAAAGACTGCTTTGGTGGAAGCATGATGAGGCAGCGCTTTATCTTCTTCCTGGTTGTGATTCTGGGAAAAATAATTTGAAAACTGATTAATTATATTTAAGAACAAAACCCAGATGTTTAAACAACTTGCTTCCATTTCTGATTTTGACTCCTAGTCAAAATTTTCACAAAGCACAATGTGAGTGTGCTTAAAACTCTTCTGGTAATGGGGAAGTTCTTGATATGGATTGCCAAATCTAGCCATTGAAGTTTTAAATTTTCTTTTATTTCTCACTTGCTTTTAAATTACCTAAATATTAAGTTTGAATATGGTAGCAAAGTTATATGAGTCAATTTTGTTACATGAGTCAGTTTTGTTATCCACCTTTCTTTATAATTTAATATAAGATCATATGTATTGTGCACATGGTTCTATTGCTGTAGAGTAATTGAGGAAAAGTCTGGTGGATTTAAATTGACACACTTTAAGAAAAACCAAAAGCTTTTTATTTTCTAAGGCAAACCTTTATTGCACAACTACAGTGCAAATACATTAGTTGAAGGTTTATAAATTAATGCACCAAAAATTGAAGATTTATCAAACTCTTAAAAATTCCTAAATTTCTGAAAAAAAATTTAGAGCTTCCTATACCAAAGCTATTTTCTGTTTCTTTTCTATGCTCTAAAGAAGAACATAAATCTGTAATTAGTAGGACAGTGTGTATATAGTAGCATTACATTATCATGAAATATTTGCCTACTCTAGAAAGCTCTTGTTCCTCTAGAGGGCAATGCTTCACTTTTACATCACTAACCTAGGGAGAAATTTAAAACATCTTTCTTTCTTAAGAGACTAGAAATGTTTCATTCTGCTCGTTCTCTCTCTTTAAAAATATATTGTATAGTTGAGAGATTTAACAAGACATGCTTTTAAACAAAATATCCAAAATAATTAGAACTTCCATAAACTAATATTTGATTTGGAATTTTAGGGAAGATTTCTTTGGCTTTCCTTCTTTATTTTCTAAGAAAACATAGAAAGAGCTTGACCTATGCTCTAATTTTAGTTATAATTGAGTTCTCTTTTTCTGCAAGATAAACTTTCTTTCCCTCTTAAAAAACATTTTGAGTTAAGGTTCTGGATTGACCACTTGACTTGCTAAAAAACAGAACAAGACAAAAACAAAAAACCAAAAAAGAACCAAAAGAACGTTCTTCTTTGTTCTGCTTTTCTATTTGTATTTTTCATGCTACTTTAAATTTAATACTATTTCTCTTTTGCCACAACCTTCTTTTTTTGTGGTATTTTCACAAAACAAATAGATTTGATAAGAAAATAAAGGTCTTCTCCATCCCTTACAGCCTACTTTTATCCTATCTTCTTTGAAAGCAAAACCAAATATATTAGTGTGGTAGGCAGAACTCCAAGATGGTCCCTAAGATTTCTGGCCCCTTATGTACATACATTCCTTCACCCTATTATTCAAACACTAATCCAGATACTGCTGTGAAGGGATTCTGCAGATATAATTAAGATGCCAAACAGTTAATAAATCTTAGGGAGATTATCTGGGTGGGTCAGACCTAATCATATGAGTCCTTTAAATATGTGTTTAGAGATCAGAGACAAGTCAGACAGATTTGAAATGTTTGAGGGATTGAATTCGAGAGAGGTTCTCCATTGGTGGTTTGAGATGGAGGCGGCTGTAGTGCAAGGGCCTGAGAGTGGCCTCTGGTTTCTGAGACTGGTCTCCTGTTGATAGTAAGCAAGAAAACCAGGACCTCAATCCTACAATCACAAGAAACTAAATTCTGGAAGTAGACCCTGAGTTCAGATGAGAATGAAGCCCAGACAACATCTTGATTTTAATTTTGTGTAGGGAACCAGTCAAGCTGTGCATATACTTCTCACCAACAGAAGTGTAGGATAATAAATGAGTGTTGTTTAAAGGCTCTAAGTTTGTGTTAATTTGTTTTGCAGCAGTATTAAACTAATAAAATCAAGGTAAGTAAATACCTTTAATGTTGTTTTAGAGAGTTAACTTGAAAACTGAAAACTCTCATATGATCTGATACTGAAACAGTGATGTTCAACATTTGGGTATTTGCCTGTTATAGTGGTGGCCAATATCCATGCTCTCTTTTTCCTGGTAACATTCCTTATTGGGTTGACCTCATGCCTAACTTCAGAGGTGAGACTCAGCTCAAGTCATTTAGAGTGTATCACCTGAAGATAGCACATGTGATCTAAACTAGTCCAATAAGAGTAAAACTGAGGAAGATTTTGGTGGGAATACAAGGGCACATACTGTCCTTTCTTTTCTGAACTTGGTGATGTATTGAGGTTTACAGGTATTGATGCTCCAAGGGAGATCTTGAAGTTTCTCAGAGCCTGTCATATATAGCTTAAAGATTAAACCAGAAAGCGCAAAGCTAAGAAAAGGATTCTGGTTTTGCTTGAGACTTGGATCAAGCTGTGTGTGAATATAAATCTACTCCATGACTGTTCAGTTATATGGGCCAATAAATCTTTCCCTTCCTTTAAGAATTTTTTTGTTTGAGGGTGTCTGGGTGGCTCAGTCTGTTGAGTGTCTGACTCTTGATCTCAACTCAGGCCTTGTTCTCAGGGTGGTGAGTTCAAAGCCCCATGTTGGGCTCCATGCTGGACATGGAGTTTACCTAAAAAAGAAAAGAGAAGAATTTTTTTCTTTAAGCATTGAGTTTGTTGTTTCTTATAACTGAAAAAATCCAAACTGATAGGTCAGTCATTATCTTATTAATTTTCATAATAGCTTTCTTCATCTTTTCATAGAATATATTCTAGACTAGTAATCTCTTATCATCTAGACATATTTTCTTTTGTCTTTGTCTAGACTTTTAGGTCTAGAAAAAGAAATTGGTGAAAAATTATAATAAAATATTATAAAGTTATTGTTTTATATTATCCAATCGGCAGTTCAGGAAAATAGGTATTTTGGCTTATATAACATTTCTATCATAACACGTTTGAAGAATATTAATTCATTATTGGCTTTGCCTAATATTTGTCCTTTTAGAAATGATGTCAATAAAGTAGAACCAATTCTGTTTAGAGGTTTTCTTTCAAGCTAATGAAAATGCAAACCGTACAATTCTCATTGATTGCCATTATAATTGCCTATAATTCTGTTGGCAGAAACATGTTGAAGACAGTTTTACATGAAAAAAACCCTAACATTCGTCTTACTTAAAGATGAAAATAATTGGTTTATATTGCTAAAGTTAGTATTCAGTGCTTCTAATAACAATCTTACTAGAAGTGAATAGATTCTATGATATAAAATGTGATATTGAAGAATAATAGTTCCTTTTTAATAATTCGACTCAATTTTTGTGAAGTTTTTGTTGTATTTTTCAGCTTTTTAAAATCTCTGATTTGTTTTGCTTTAAGTTTGCTTTAATAATTTAAAGTACCTTTGAAACGTGTGTTTTAAATATATGTATGTGTGTATTGAAAGCTTTGTGGGTTTTTGTTTGTTTGTTTACTTGCTTTTTATGCTTTAAGGTCTTTTCTTTTGCTTGCAGGCATTATTTTGCCAGAATGTAGTTGTGACAACTGACCTTATTAGTCTTAAGCCTTTCCTACCTGAGCTAACCCTTCCCTGAGAGTATCTTAGATATTAGTATCTTAGCAGGTAGAATTGACTCAAATAGAGAATAGCAAAAAAAAAAATTTCCATTTCTATAAATACTTAAAAGTAATTTTTGGGTGAATAAAATGTACATGAGGTATTTCACCTATTTTTCAGATTTCTTAAGGAAAGACCATGAAGGGAATTTCTGGCATAAGAGATACATATTTTCATTATATGAATTTCAAAATGAAATTTGGCTATTCTTATAAAATAAAGTGAAATACAAGTTAAGTGGAGAAGGGTTTATTATTGATATAGGAATTAGGAGGAGACAAATAGTTTTCTTTTCTTTTTAATTGCAAAGATGGATTTATAGAGGAAGATTTAATTTAAAGAGGGAATATAGGGTGAATTGGAGTGGCATGATTGAGGGTGGAGCCTCTGCAAAACATCCCTGAGGTAATGGATTTGATTAAAGACATGGCAAGAAAGACAGAGGGGCAGAAGGGATGACACCTAATGTGTGTCTTTCAGATCAGGGAAATTGCATGAAGTGATAAAAATCCATAACCAAGAACAAAACATGTTAGATATTTATTGTGGTCAGAGAACAAGAATCATTGGCCAAGTTAATGGATCAAATAATGAGATGGATTTTGTATTAGCTTGCTAGAGCTGCCATAAGAAAATGCCACAGACTTGGTGTCTTAAATAATAGACATTTATTTTCCCACAGTTCTGGAGGCTAGAATTATGAGATCAAGGTATCAGCAGGGTTGCTTCTTCTGAGAGTCTCTCTGTGGCTTTCTTCTTCCAGTGTCTTCACATGGTCTTCCTTCTGTGGGTGTCTTTGTCCTATTTTCTTCATATAAGGACACCAGTCGTATTGGATTAAGGTCCACCCATATGACCTCATTTTATCTTGATCATCTCTTTACAGGCCCTACTCCCAATACAGTCACATTCTGAGGTACTAAGGGTGAGGAGTGTTGAAAATATTAATTTGTGGTGGGAGGGGATTACAGTTCAGCCTATAATAGACATGTTTACTTCAAGTTGACTATGAATTTAGCCTAATATGTCGGCTGTGGGAATAGAAGGGAACAGATTAGCCAATAAAAATAAGAATCATTAAGATGAATTATTTAGAATGCAGGATAGATGTATCTTTTTAAAACTTTTAAAAAAAGGAAAAACCTTGTTTTGAACAGGAAAATATATTTGAACCTGTTACTTTTGAGGCAATGAAGGACTTCCAGTTGTTCCATAGATAAATGGTATTGGAGGCCTGGAGAAATGGATCTAGGCAGATTTAAACAAAGGGCCTCCTAAGGAACATTATACTTTCATTTCTTCTAGCCTCACAGTGAACATTCAGGAATATGCTGGAGCTATTAACGCCAGCTCGCTTGCATAGCAAGTGAGCACAGAGAAGAATCATTTGAGGTAGTAATGAGCATGGCAAGGCCGAACTACTCACCCTTCTTGAAACTCTTTCTTGTACTATTTGTTTTTATGGGGACTTGGGGGTATGGGAATCCTATTCCTTTATCTGTGTTATTGCTCACCTTGTGTCACTTTCTGTAAATTTCCATATTCTTTGATGGTTAGATTTTATATTTCTTATTTTTTTTAAGAGAGAGAGGTGGAGAGGGGCAGAGGGAGAGAGAGATTCTTAAGCAGTCTTTAAGGCCAGCATGGAGACTGATGTGGGGCTCGATCCCACAACCCTGAGATGATGACCTGAGCTGAAATCAAGTCAGACACTTAACTGACTAAGCCACCCAGGCGTCCCTCTTACATTTTTCTATTGGCATATTTTTAATCAACATCTCATAATCCCATGTAACAAACATGACAGGCTTGATATTAGGCCAGAATAGGAGTCATTCATTTAAGCAAACACTCACCGAGTGTCAAATGGTACCCATTTGAAGAGTACTCTTTGGTAGGTAATAGTGTAAGAATATGAGTTGTCAATGGAAATTAAAAAAAAAAAAAGAAAATTTAGCTCCATGGGATGACTTCACTGAGGAGTGGTATAAAAGGTCTCAGATCTTTTTATAAGGCACGAAAATATCTGGGATTGTGGAGTGCCACCTAAACTAAGAGAGTAAAAATCATGAAATACTGGCCAAAGAAAAATTAAGAGGATTTGGCAAGTAGGAGTTCATTGATGTTTTTAAGACAATACTTTCTTGTGTGATAAGGATGGGGATGTTGGGGGTTGCAGTCAGTATATGTTGAGATGGAGAGGTGTTGTAACTAGTGAGAAGAGGTTCAATTTTATCCTTCACAAAATTTATCATGATCTTTTCTAAGATGTCTAACATGCTCATTTGTTTTTTATAGCTTACCAAACATTTTGAACTACCCTTGTATTTCAGTAGGCTATAGCTCATATTTTAAATAATATTTAATGATCAAATTATGATTAAACCAAAAACTGCAGTTGTGCTTTTCATTGGTTACTTCAAAATTCCGTGCTTGGGTAAGCAGAGAGAACATAGGAATCCTTATAGTCTCAATCCATGTCTAATTTTTTTGGCTCTAAGCCTTATTCAAATCTCTTTCCAGGACTTTGGGGCTAAACATTTAATCCATGTTTATTTCCTTGAATAAGTGGCAGTATAAATTTTAAGGTAGAATCAGTTCAAATGGAAAGGACCAGAGCCAGGTATGGGATTACTACCCCAACAGTAGTGAAGTAGGGCCATGGTCTGCACGAGAGGGGAGACCCAGGTACTAAGACTTGATCACCACGGAGAGGGCTTTCTCTAGCTGAGGATGATGCCAGAGGGCCTGGTTGTATGACACCTTTTCTTTCATGAGAACAGAATAATTCTTCTTCTAGATTATTTAAAAAAAACTAATATCTGATTCTGTTGTACTGCAAAGTGTTTTCAGTGGAATTATTTTCCTTCTTTTAATTTTTACTTTTATATTTTAGTTATTAGTTTCACAATTGTGGAATGTGCCAGGCACTGTTTTACATACTTGGTGAACAACTATGAAAATCTCTACCAGACTAGAGCTTACACTCCAGCAGGGAAGAAAAATGATAATTAATAATATAATAATACTAATTTAATATAATATTATAATGTTATCATATTAATTAACATAATTAATTATTTAATTTTTTATAGAGAGAGTTAATAAGTAAAATAATGTAGTCTGCTAGAAGGTGTTAAGTGCCGTCACCTTCTTTGGTCACAAAAAGGTGAACTTTATTTTTCTAGATATAAACCTTGATTTGGAACACTATGTTGGCAAATAAAATATATGGTATAAAGTTA
Source organism: Zalophus californianus (assembly GCF_009762305.2). NCBI lineage: Eukaryota > Metazoa > Chordata > Mammalia > Carnivora > Otariidae > Zalophus > Zalophus californianus. Next base: position 75,258,212 of record NC_045599.1, read on the forward strand.
AAGCAGCCCATTTTATAAGCATGAGCAATTGAAACCTCGTGATGCTCTTCGATGTTTATATTTACTCCTTACAAACAATTGGTTTTCAAATTCAGTAACCTTCTTCCATATAATGTAGCTTGCATCTATTAGTTTGTCTTTTTAAACTACCAAGTCATTTGCCCAACTTTCTAGTTAACCTGAACCTCTGTTTCATGAGATCTTTGGACACTGAGGCCTGCTGGAAGGTTCAGGGTGCTTTTGAATATTCACCAGGATATAATTCTCTCTTCACCTGACAAGAGATGGGGCAGATAAAGTGCCTTTCTTTTTTCCCCTGGAGTCATGGTACAGCAGAGCCTTTACAATTCTGCCCTAAGAGAAAATTGTTGCCTGTGCTAAAAGAGAAGTATAAGGAAACAAACAGCTCTATGCAAGTCTTAAATTTCTCTCCTTCTTTCTCTCTGGAGTCTACGTATGCATGCTATCTGAAATATTGCTGTTAGAAAAAAACAAAAACCCTGATTCCTAGTGTCCTGATTGGGAAAATGAATGTACAATTCCCAATCCGTCAATTCCATAAAGCTGAAATCCTTGGGAAGAGATGTATTTTAGAACTCAGAATTTTTTACCATGTAGAAAGTGATATAATACCTATACTAGATATTTGTTTTGCAGTACTCTTCATTTAAAGTTTCTAACCCCAATTCTTGACTTTAATACTATTATTGGTGGCTTATTAACCTTACTTACTTGGGGTTTATAATTCTTCAAATGCTATTAATTTAGCAAATGCAGTTAATATTTAATTACTGAGTCAAGAGTTTTTATACCTTCTAAACAAATAGTGGAACACAACTCAGCATTACTAGGATATGTAGAACATTGTATTTTTATGTATGGAATATGTTTATATATAATGTATATATATGTATGTGTATATCTCAGTTTATAAATATCCTGAAAGGCTTAGGTATTTTAGATGTAACAAGCTGAGTGGGTAAAGTAGGGGAAACCAATGATTATCTACTTAATTTATTTAAAAAATGTATATTGTTTTGGTAAACAATAAAAAATGAGCTTTTTTCCCCAGATTCAATTACATTAAATAAAAAGTCAATACATTTACTCTTTTACTCCTTAGGGTTTGTGCAGTTAAGAGTAAAAAAATCATGTATGCAAGCAAGTTTTGAGAGCAGTAGTAATTTTTTAGATTAGAAAAGGCTAGGTCCTCATTTACCTAATGTTTGGCTCCTTTGCTTAGAACTTCATACTTGGTCATTCTAACCACTGAATGTTCATGTTTGCTAATAAACTTTTAGCCTTTAAACTGAGATTTGTCTCTGATCGTCAGAGAAGTTTCCAGATGTTGCCTTATCATAAAAGTTGGTATCTAGCAAGTTTTCAGAAAATATATCTCCTCCACCAAACCTTCTATTTTCTTTAAAGTAATTCAACCAAATAATGTGGCCTATTAAATTGTTTCATCTTAATTCAGAGACAAAAGAGGAATGCTGCTCTGGAGGACGCTAGCATATATCAAGTATTTTCTCCTTTGCCAAGTGTACAGTTCATTGTTCGGTCACCTGTGTCTGTCTGTTTAGCACATTTAAGGCAGTTCTCAACCACCCCCATTTTTCTCTAAAATTTACATGGAGGCTTCAAACATTGTCTGGCTCATTATTTCCCAAGAAAGGTTAAGCCCTTTACTGTCAGACCGGAACCCCTCACTAATTAGAGCCCTTGCTTTGGCACTGAATGTGTCATATCTACGAGCCTTCCCACTGTGATCAGGGGCATGTTGCTTGCTCACTAAGTGTCCAGCACTGGGAAGAACTGCCTGCTATTTTTCATGTGACAAATTTTTAACTTGCTAAAATTCTAACTCCTCTTTAACAGGCTCTAAGAAGAATTGGATGAGATATTCACTAGTTCACCAAGAAGATTTTGCTTAATCCTACTCTGTTTATCTTCCTTAGTTTTAGTAACGTTGAGTCCACACTAGAATAATGAAAAACTTTCAAATGTGGGGAAAAAATGGTAACATTTCCCACTCTGTTAAAAATGAGTGTGTCAATATGTCATGTTAGGTTGACACCCCGCCCCCAAAACAAAACTTTGGTTCTTTTCGATTCAATTAGTTACATAACCCAAGAGTGGTTTAAACTATTAAAATGATATCATAAAACCACATTACTTCTTTGATTTTTATCTTTGTTTCAGGTAATATATAATTTATGGTTCCTTTTCCAGTTGATAGGATTTTTATCAGCTGCACAGATAGAAAGACTGAATCCGCTGGCAGGTCTCATGCCTTCGCATTGTCAAAGAATGCTTTTGGGTGTTAATTCAGGCTTCTCCATTTGTATTCATAGAAGTGCTCCCTTGCCTTCTGTTTGATCATTGCTTCTTTCTTCCATTTCCAGCTTTCCTGGAGCTAGTCTGAATGATGCAAGTGTCTTGGTGTTTGATTTTGTTATAAGTTAGCTTCTTGAAGAAAATTCTCTACCGTGGATATAGACTATACTCTTGTATTTGGCTAGTTGATTCACAGGTTAGTTTTACACACAAGATTAGCTCTACAAGCTTAGTGCATCTTTCCTTTTGAAAGAAAGTACATTATAAAAGTTTTTCAAAAATTATAGGTCACTTATTCTTAGGGAAATATACTATGTATATTTATTCATATTTCATGACTGTCATGAATGTATTGAGATTTCATTATACTTATTCTATAAATAGATTGACATCTTAATTTTATAATTTATAATTTTATAATTTATGATATTTTTGGTTTTAGTAGTCCATTCCCTTGTATAAAAATTAAGTGAAGGCAGAAAAAGCAGATACAGTTTAAAGAAAAAAGGAGCTATATCAAATGTCAGAATTATTGAAGACCAGGGGAGAGATACTTTCTTTCTCATCAAAAAGGAGTTTTTGTATGTTAACTTTTGGGGGGAAGGGAAGGAAGAGCTAGGAAGCTATAGGAATGGTTCAGAGAAAGCTCTGAAATTACAAAAAGCAACATACTGGTTAAGTCAACAACTTTTAAACTACATAAAAAACTAATGTACTGTGTGGTGACTAACATAACATAATAAAAAATTATTAAAAAATTCTCTGTATTGATGTTTCTTGAAAGACTGCTGTAATAAAGATTCAGTGACTTTTTGAAGTATAAATCAATTATAATCTATCAGATGGATTAAAGCTGTTTTTAAATATTTGTCTCTTTGGGAAAAGATAATTCATTGTTTTTTTTTTGTACTGGGTTCTGAGTTTTTGTACTTCTCTGCTTACTTTACTAGAACTGAGATTCTGTTTTACCAAAAATGTATATTTCATGTTTATACACATGTATACTTTTTGGAGAGGGGTATAGAGTGAGAGTGGCTCTTTTTAAAGTTGTTTTTCTCCTGATTTTTAAGAGATAGATGTTCATTGTATAAATTTTTTAAGAAAAGGAAGGGGAGAAATCTTACCAGTAATCCCACATCCTGAGGCAACCAAAACATATTAATTTTCCAATTTAGTTAGACATTTGTTTTCCTTCTTTTATGAATATTTGATTTGTGTTTCTAATTCATTTAACCATTAGGGTTTTAATGTTTTTTAAAAAAGTCTATTTGTATGAGATAAGCATAAATATATATATATATCCTCTCTCCCCACTGATGTCTTTTAATCTTTATGTCAAAATTTTAAATATACTGAGATTAATATGCCATGTAATATTTAAATTTTATATTACTTAAAATATATATAATTAGTATATTTAAAGTATGCTAATAATCAGTTCCTCAGATTATTTTAAAATTTAGAACAATTTTAAGCTATACTTGCCCATTTGTTCTCCCAGAATAATTTAGATTCCAAAACAAAATTCCTCAGGTTCATTTGAGTTTTGGCCGCCTCTGTTTTATATATATATACACATATATATATGTGTATATATATGTATACATACATATACATATATATATATTTACTTAAATGGGCAAGTCTATTCATCTTTTAATTTTCTTCATTGATTTTTATGGTGATAAAGCCCATTCTATGATTTATATTCACTACTATGTTCTTTTTGACTCTTAATTACTTTTTAAATTTTTCATTGTTTTTGATTTATTTTATTTTATTTTTTAAGATTTTATTTTATTTATTTGACAGAGAGAGAGCACAAGCAGGGGGAGTGGTGGGCAGAGGCAGAGGGAGAAGCAGGCTCCCCTCCAAGCAGGGAGCCTAATGTGGTGCTCCATCCCAGGACCCTGGGATCAGGACCTGAGCTGAAGGCAGACACTTAACTGACTGAGCCACCCAGGCACCCCAGTTTTAAATTACACTCATAATACAAGAATATAGTCTCAGAAAAGATTTAGATAGTACCCATGTAGGTTCTCTTTTTTCTGTTTTTCCATGCCCATCCCCTACTGATTTTTAACCATGGTCACCAAATTTGTGTATAAATTTCCTGACACTTTTCTTTGCATTAACATATGTGTTAGGCTTTTGAGTGTGGGACTTTTCCCATTGCTCTGGACTAAGGAACAAAACGAAGGACTTATTGGACAGCCGGTATCTGATATTCTAAAGGGAGCTGGAGTGTGACAGTCCCTACAGTGCTCAAACCAGAACTGCAATTCCTAACCACATACCAGACCCTCCTTTTAACTCTATGCCCTTCCAGTGTATATAAAAGAACGCTAGGGAGGGAGGACATATATATGAATATATCTGGAGAGAGAGAGAGAGAGAGAGAGAGAGAGAGAGAGAGAGATTATATTTGGCTTCCAAGTGAATTGCTTATAGAGAAGACAAATTCCTGGCAGAACAGTTGGCTTGCAGCTGACTGGCTGATTTACTGCATCCTATTTGAGCAGGGGGGAGACAATGGGCAGACAGGGGGCTGAGGAGTCACCCTGTATTCCTGTGGTTTGATGTGGCAGTGATCTGTGAACATTCTGTGGGGCAACTGGATACCATGGTGGGTGGATGGGCTTAAGCCACCCTTTCAGTACCTCATCAGAGGGTGGTCTGCTGGTTGAGGAAACTGCTGTGACATTCAGCACTCAGGTAGTGAGGGAACCCACTTGATATAAGTGCCCTGTGCTAGAGGGGCAGGGTATGGGGCCAGAGAGGAGGGGGAGCTGGAAGAAGATAAAACCACCCTAGACCTCCTAAGATCAGGACCTACCACCTTTATTGAATTATCCTCTCTCCCCACTGATGTCTTTTAATCTTTATGTCAAAATTTTAAATATACTGAGATTAATATACCATGTAATATTTTAATTTTATATTATTTAAAATATGCTATAATTAATATATTTAAAGTATGCTAATAATCAATTCCTCAGATTATTTTAAAATTTTAAACAATTTTAAACTAACTTGCCCATTTGTTTTCCCAGATGAATTTAGATTCCAAAACAAAATTCCTCAGGGTTCATTTGAGTTTTCACTGACAGTGAGAAACTTGGCTCCCATTATAATTGCCATATCTTTGTTCAGTTTGTTCACTCCCTCTGGACATAACCAATGTCTCTTTCTATGTGGATGCCTTGCTCACCACATCCATGTTCCAACACTCCAGGCCGGGTCTTAGTATCCAGAACTGAGGGGGCCTGGCCAGTACCCCTCAAACCCCCATGCTCAGGCAACACTTCCTATCAACCTCACCTGTTCTTGCTCAGGCTCAGAACCCCTGTGCCTGATTGCGACCCTTTTTGCCCTCCTCACTGGCTTAGGTAGTCTGATCTCCATACCAGACCACTACTCTTGTATAGATGTCCTCATCACAGCACAGGCTCAGACCCTCTACAGGGATACCCTCCTCACTCTGCCTGGGCTCTGACACTCCATGCCAGGGCATTCTTTACCCAGCTAGGGCTCTGAGTTTGGTGGATGCTCCCTTTACTCTCTTTGGGCTCTGATTCTTCACACTGGGCTGCCATAATCCATGTATTCCTTCCTCACCCTGCTTTGGCTCTGATATCCTACCTTGGGTTGAACCTCCTGTAGGAACCCCCGGTGTCACCCCAGCTTCTGACTCCCTCTCCCAGGTCACGCACTTACTTCACTCAGGTACTGAGTTGCCTGAACAGCCCTCCTACCTGGACACCTTCCTCACCCTGCTTGGGTTTTGCACCTAGATGCCTGTCTTGTTCTGCCCCACATAATAATGGTCTGAATTGTTTGGAAAAGAAAGAGGAAAGGAGAAGGGAAAGGACTATATTTGATTTTTGTATTTTCTTTTTTTTTTTTTAAGATTTTATTTATTTATTTGAGAGAGAGAGAGAATGAGAGATAGAGAGCATGAGAGGGAGGTGGGTCAGAGGGAGAAGCAGACTCCCTGCCGAGCAGGGAGCCCGATGTGGGACTCGATCCCGGGACTCCAGGATCATGACCTGAGCCGAAGGCAGTCGCTTAACCAACTGAGCCACCCAGGCGCCCTGATTTTTGTATTTTCTTTTCTTCCAAATATATTTATTAAATGCAGTTAAAAGGCAAATAAGATAAAGTTACTGCCTTTTAGAGGTTTACTTCTAGAAGTGGGGATAAACATGTAAAGATATTATTACCATATAGTATGATAATACAGAGCTTTTTCCTAGGATGCTGTGGTGGCAGGTTGGAAGTAAACCTTTCCTGCATAGCAGAGGAATTTGGGGGATTTTGATGAGGGTTTAGTCTTTAAGAAATAGGGGAATCTAAACAGGTAAGAAGGAAGCCAGGGCAGGTTGATGAGCCCACACTAACATTTACATCAGACTCTAGAAATTTAAGTAAGCATCATATTAAAAGTGTTAAGATTACTAGGAAAATACAAGTAGATTTTATTTATTTAAAAAGCCTTTATTAATGATAAAAATCTCATTACATGAGGAGTTTGGACCTTCTCTGACTTTTTGCAAAACAAGGAAATTGGTTTAAAAATGAGTTCATGCTGCTTTAAGGGCCTGAAAACTGCCTGAATATGAATTACTAGAACCACAAAAAAGAATTTTAAATGAAGCCCTAAATATTTTATAATGGGAATGCTTAATTTATGCTTGGAGTAAGCATGACAAACTTCTGAATAAGAAGGAAAGGAAAATTATTCTTTATCTATAGAATGCTCTTCTTTTTCTTTTTAAGTTAAAACAAAATCAGTAAAGAATATTACTGAAGGGGGTTTTCCCCACTGTGGTGTCTTTGAGCTTACCTCTGTGACCATGTTATATAGCCAAGAGGTTTGGCTTGGGAAGGACATCATTCACTAGGTATGAGAATCATGTTTGGATATGAGAGGCTGATGTGTCTGAGGAGAGGCCTAAAAATGGGACTAGACATTCTATCCCTAGAAGATTTGGAGGGGAATACATGGTTAGTTCTCTTAACTTGCCTTTCCTATGCACCTGAATTCGGATATGTATATTTTTCCTGAAAGAAAAGTTATGCATAAAATAACTTATTAAAATCAAAATTAGATGAATTATGGAAGGTTTTCTTAGCATGAGAAAACAGAATTACTTCCAATAGTGATTTTGTGATTTTGCAAGGCTGAACATAGCTGGTTTATAGAATGCATTCTGTTTTCATTTCTTTTCAGAACACCATTGAAAGTGATCTTCAGTGTGGGGTGAAACAGTTTTGGTGGTCCCGATCTTTTGGAAAGGCCCAGGTGGTGGTCTTAAGTATCTGTGGTGGTTGAGGCCCAGTGCTGCCATTCATAAACTGCATGATCTTGGGCTAGTTACTTAACATCTGTCAATCTCAGTTTCATCATGTACCTGACATGAATAATAATGTTGAAAAAAATTATGTCCTTTCCCCATAGCATGTTATGTTGTTTGCAGATTACTAGACTCAATGAACTGTATGTATGATCCAATTTCTCCACACACACTCTATGCCCAAATAACTTTATTTTTAAAGAAATCACTATTAATGCACCTACTTCTTTGCAGTGAGTAATTTCAGAATTAAGATAATTTTACCTTTGCAAAATGTAAAAAATAAAACTTCCTACAAACTGACATACTAAACAAAGAAAACAAAACTTGTGTTTTACCTCCTCAGTACTTAGGATTCACAGGAGTAGAGATAATATTTTCATCTGTAATTAATGTTGATTACATAGTGAAAAATAGCCATGTTGGTCAGTAATAGATTTGCCTGAAAATGATGCTTAAGTTACATAATATTATTTTTTAAAATTTTTTAAAAAAGATTTTATTTATTTATTTGACAGAGAGAGAGAGAGTGGCAGGCAGAGGGAGAGTGAGAAACAGACTCCCCACTGAGCAGGGAGCCCGACGTGGGGCTCAATCCCAGGACCCTGGGATCATGACCTGAGCTGAAGGCAGACGCTTAACCAACTGAGCCACTCAGGTGTCCCTATTTTTTAACTGTTCTTACAAATAGTGACATTGCTCCTTCTTTGTGTACTGAAATTATGTTATATAAGACATTGCATTAAAGAGATAACCAGCTGTAAAAACATGATTCTATTAATTCAACAGTTATAATATTTTCAAAGAAATACTGAGTCTAATAATCATATTAGGGTCAAGACCACCAACACTTTTGGAAAAGTAATTTGCAGATGTAATAAATTAGGGCTCATTCCTGTTACTTCTTTGGGAAACAATTTTATTTTTACAAATATAGCTCTTTGTCTAGCTATTGGAAAATCTTTTGTTTAGGCAATTTTCTTCTAAAATATTCCAGGTTGCAGTATATCATTCAGTTTTCACGGCTGCTTTTATGGTAAGTGTTTCTGCTAAAATACTTTACCAAGTGGAAATGCTATCAAACTTTAACACTAAGTGAAAATAGGCATAAAACCTCTGCAAATTTAGTTTGATTTTTTCAAAAAAATGCTTAGATTTTAAAAATAGAGCTTCTTACTAAGAAAGCATGCTTTAAGATGTTCTTTCTCTTTGAAATTACTTATTTTCTTTAGTCACAAAATACATGACGAAATTACGTGCTATCTATAAACCTGAGGAAAAAGGTAAACTAATTTAATATTTTAAAAAAGCATGCCATTTAGCACTGTATAAAAACATAGTAAACTTCCCAGAATACAGAGTTTAAAAAGATTATTCCACTTTGAGATCTAGAAAAATTATCTTTCCTTTATGGATTTCCATAAAGAACTGAAGATGTATAATTATAAAATACATATTTTCTTTGGTTACAAGTAAATTTATGTTTGTGGGGAGAGGAATTAAATGCATGAGATTTTAAGATAGATACACAGATTAGTACTCACCATTGTTAGTTCAATGTGTAGAGAAAGCATTAAATAAATATCTGTTGGATGCATGAATGAGTTTTAATGACAAATTAATTATTGTGATCAAATTTGAAGTTTGCTTTGTACAAGTATAAATAACATAAGCTGGATATACATCTTTTGTTTTCAAAATTAATTATATCATCATGATGAACAAAAGACAAATAAGCTCACCTAAGATAAATTCATACATGGCTGCCATGTGCTGTAAAGTTTCTTTCCAACAGTCTTTACTATGTTGAACTAATTTGGATTTGTATGTTAGTATGTGTAGTTGTAGGTGTTTATGGGTTTTTCAGGTTAAAAAAAAACTGTGTTTATAATATGGTTTTCTTCCTGGAATATAAAAATTTGATAAATAACTTTAAAAATATTTTGGAATAAGAAAGTTTGATATCTTTTCATGGAAAAAAGTTGATGGTTGATTTTATTTTTTTAATTTTATTTATTGTCAGAGAGAAAAAAAGAGAGAGCACAAGGAGGGGGAGGGGCAGAGGGAGAGGCAGGCTCCCCAGTGAGCAAGGAGCTCAATGTGGGGCTTGATCCCAGGACTGTGGGATCCTGACCGGAGCCCAAGGCAGATGCTCAATGACTGAGCCATCCAGGTGTCACAGTTAATGATTGATTCTTATGCCATTTTTTTGAAAGGTCTCAAAAGTAGCTTTTTTTTTTTTTTCTGGTTCTTAAGAAAAGAAAAACAAGGGGATCACATGTAAGGAAATTATTCTGGGCCTACAGCCTATGGAATTCCCAGCTGATGAATCATTGCTTGTCATTTATGTATGGGTATTTTCTATGATTTTCTAGTGATAGCTGTATCTCAAGATATCATTTATTTTGCCTGAAAAATTTTTATTTTCTCCTAAATTTTAACCTTTAATACTTGGGGTATTGCCGAGGTACTAATTTTCAATCATGTTATTTTACCTTCTGTGCTTTGTATTTGAGTTGGCAGGTAGGGGTGACTTTGTGGGACCTGTCTTTCTATTATCTGTGTCGATTTTATGCCACATGTTGATCTCCTTGGTTTTGATTCTGTCTTGGCCTCATGACCTCAATTTCTGATTTAATAGCATGTCTGACAATTGGGCATTCTTAGTCTATTCTAATTCCAATTAACCTGGCTACAGCTGTTCAGCAGTAAAGGCCCAAACGTCCTCCCTGGCATCTAGAAATAGCTTCTTTAATTTACCATGTGATTTGGCCAAAATGAGTTCTCAAATTGCCCATTTGGAATTTTTTTTTTAAGATTTTATTTATTTATTTGAGAGAGAGAGAGAGTGTGTGGGGAGAGGAGAGGAGGGGGAAGGAGAGGGACAAGCAGACTCAGACTGTGCTGAGCCTGACACGGGGCTCAGTCTCACAACAATGAGACCATGACCTGAGCCAAAACCAAGAGTCAACCATTTAATCGACTGAGCCACCCTAGAGCCACCATGTAGATTTTGTTTGCTCTTTTTTCCCCCCAGATATTAATTCTCCAAAGTGTTGACCAATTTGTAGGAAATTTCATACTTAACTAGCAAATTATTTTCTAAATGTTCTATAAATGCTCTAGAGAAGAAAGTACTTGGTTCATAAATGTATGAAAAACACTGTATAGTTTTCCTTTTCTCTCCAAGATTCATGGTAGTCATTAGTTTTCCAGTGAATAAACCTGTTAAAATTTTTAGTGTAGCATTTTTGTGAGAGGGCAAGTTTGACTCTTGTTGACAATCTTTGAAGTCATTTTTCTGTGCCTGAGGAACTTTGAGTCTGTTGAAACCTTGTTATTTAGGGGTAGGCGTGAAGGTTATGCAATGTCCATGTTTGAGGTTTGTGGTCCACTAATATTCTTGACCAGTTGCTTTCCCTCTATTGCTGGAGAGACTTGGATGAGGGAGGGTGGAGTATGTTGGGTGAGTGAGTTGTAAGGTGGTGGGTTAAATAAGTGAGATAAATAGCTTACTTTTTTCACTTTGATTGGTAAGTAGTCTGGTGTCATTTCTCCAAATAAAAATCTAAGCTAGCTCCCATGATCAAAGCCAGTGGCATGTTATCCAAGAGTCTATTAGCTGAACAGGCCTTGTGCTTGCTGAGCTGGGATGACAGAGGGAGCTGCATGGGCATGGGCTAAGCAGTGTGAAATTGTGATGAGGGTTGATAAGCAAGACTTTCTAAGCCTGGAATAACATTTTCATGTTATAATTAGTATATTTATTCTACTATGCCTTCATCTTCCACCAGCTCCTTATGGTGGAGTTGGCTTTATGTGGATCCTTTGAATAATCCAGAAAGTTTCTTAGTAAATTTAGACTCCTGGGATAATTTTTAAAAAATTACTTTATATATTCTATTAAGAAATAGTACAGTTTTGCCAACTTATTTGACCTTAAAATTCTTTTTGTGCTTAACACCTATTAATATCCCATAGAACTAGTGTGCTGTGAAACACTCTTTAAAAACTGTTAAAGTACCTAAATATACCTGCTGCTCATTTTGTGGTTTAGCTAAAATATAGGAGATATGTTTTCAAGTGAGCATTATTTCTAAAAATAATGTACATTTTTTTAGAGGGGGAGAGGGGTGAGGGAGAGGGAGAGAGAATCTTAAGCAGGCTCCACACCCAGCCTGGAGCCCAAGGCAGAGCTCACTCTCACAACCGAGATCATGACCTGAGCTGAAATCAAGAGTTGGACACTTAACTGACAGCCACCCAAAGTTTGTATACATTTTTGCTTATTTTTGATGCATAGAGATTCATGAGATCAATAAGTAATATATTTAGTTCATAATTATTGAATTAGTTTTCTAATGTTGCTCTAACAAATTACCATAGATTTGGTGGCTTAAAACATCATAAAGGTAATATCTTATAGTTCTACAGATCAGAAGTCTTAAAATTAAGGTTATCAGCAGGGCTGCATTCCTTTTGAAATTCTGAGGATAAATAAATTTCCTTGCCTTTTTCAGCTTCTAGAGGTCACCTGTATTCCTTGGCTAGTGGTTCTTTCTCTGTATCACTCCAGCCTCTGCATCTGTCATCACCTTTTCTCTCTGTGACTCTGACCCTTCTGTTTCTGTCTTATGAGGACTCTTGTGATTATATTGAACATATCCGGATAATCTAGAATATTTTCTGGATTATCTCAAGGTCCTTAATTTAATCACATCTGCAAAGTCACTTTAAAAAAAGATTTTATTTATTTATTTTAGAGAGAGAGAGAGAGACAGCAAGAGAGAGTGGGGTGGGGGGAGTGGGGAGGGCAAGAGGGAGAGGAGAGAGAATCCGGAGTAGACTCCCTGCTTTCAGAACTCAATCCCAGGACCCTGAGATCATGACCTGAGCCAAAATCAAGAGTGGGAAACTTAACCGACTGAGCGACCCAGGCACCCCTGCAAAGTCAACTTTTGCTTGTAAGATAACATTAACAGGGTCCCAGGATTAGGAGGTAGACATCTTTGAAGGGCCATTATTCTGTTTACTACAGACATATAGTTCCATGAAGTATGGAACTACTAATCTCTGATCTAAAGCTTCTTATGGTAAGTCAATTTCATCATTGGAAATGAAACAATCTTTCTTACAGATTTTTTTAAGGAACGTCAACTGCTAAAAATTATACAGGGGAATATTATTATAGAATATGTTTACTAGGAGATCTCTCTTAACTAGATTATTTATTTTTGTTGATATCATAACATCTTCCTAAATATAGTAGCAGAAATCTCTGAAATATAAGAACATTCTCTTCTATAGCCCAAATAACAGTGTTCCTTTTCACAAGCAAGTATTAGAAATTTCTTTCTAACTCTAGCAGGAGGAATATATTAGATATAAAGTAATTTTCCTTGAGCAAATGATCATTGTGATTGTTGATCATACAGATATCCAATAATATAACTGACCTCTTTGTACTTGACTATTAGGATGCTTAGAACAAGTTTATGCCCCACATTTGATATTTTTATTATTTATTTATTTTTGCAATTGCTTTTTTTTCCTGGTTTCCTCATTTATATTTTTTCCATCTCAATATACTGCATATATCTTTATGGCTTACCTTAAATCTTTTTTAGAATTTATGTATACATAAATAGGAAAATATTTCCTGTTTGTACTTTGGAGTAGTGTTTTCTGAGGAAACAAATAGAACCTTTATCCTTGTAAGTTTCTTAATTTGGTTAGGATGCCATCAGAATATTTTGAGTTGGAGTTCTGCTTAGGCAAGATTTAAACATCCATTGACATTTACCTTGATTCCTCTTTGTCCCCTCTTAAGAATAATGGAAATATGAGTTGTTTTCCTTTTGGGTTTTATTTTATATTTTAAAGGACGAGAAGAACTTATGCAGGATCACTGATGTAAAAATATCTCTTATTTGACTCAAAATACCGAGATTCGCTCTACTTGAATGACAGCATCCAAATGAAGGAATTCTTACGTTTTCTGAAAAAGAGTTTGCAGAATATGAAAAAAATGGTAGAAAGGGGGTTCTGATGGTAGGTAGCAATTTATTTTTGATACATTAAAAAATACTGTAATACTCATGCAGTTCTTTACAATTTTTCTCTGTGGTGCCAAAGAGTCCAAAACTGTCCCGAGGAAGGAAGCATATTACTTCCTTTGCCCTCCCCCCAGTTTTCTGTTTAAATCCTGCTGCTGCCAAGTTTGAGTGGAAAATCATTCCATTGCCAGTTGGCGACTTATATGACTCTTGGCCAAGAAAGCTATTTAAGGACTTTGAAATCTGCTTAGATTTTCATAGCTGTGTGTGTGGTGCAACACCAGTGTTCCTGGAAAACACTGGGAGGCATGCCATCCTCCCTGACATGCTCTCAAATATGACATAAGTTTCATGTCATGGATGCCAGCATAACAGAAGAGCTCAAAGGAGAGCCTTAATTCCATCTTGTGAGCTTCCTGACATAAATCCGAGGGGGTACTATTACTACTATTATTAGCACACATTAATTAAGCACTAACTGTAGTGCTAGGGATTGTGCTAAGCCTTTAAGTGATTTTTAAATTTAATCCTCACAACTGCCTTCTCAGGGAATTGCTGTTATTATTCCACTTTATGAATGAAGAAGCTATGACTTAAGAAGTTAAGTCACTTGCCCAAGATCACATGGCTTGTTAGAATTGTGACTAAATCATATGTGTGTTTGACTTTAACCTCCAGTGTTAACCCATATGCTGTGACCACTATATATGAGTTTTCATGTATATAAGGAACCATACTATATTGTTGCTAAGACTTGGCTCATGGTTAAAAAAGATGTATATTTTTTCTGATATGAGTGATATATAGGACTTATCTCTTTAAGTTAAAAAGAAAACCCACTTCATTTAATATTATTTTTCTGCTATCAACTAGAGATTGCCTTTACATTCTAAAAAGAAATATAACTTCAATATTATCTTGAGATTTATGTGGCATCATTGGAGCATAGCATTAGGGGAAAAAAAGAATATCTTTAAATCATTTTGATGGGAAATAGCATAACGAGCAGATGTAATGATGCTAGGAGTGAGGAAATGGATCTTATACTGTGATTCAACTTTGACTCATATTATGACTTTAGAGAACAACTCAGTGGTTTAATAGTTTTGATATCTTTTCCTTGAAATGAAGATATAAATAAATATAACATTGTGCTTAAGTGTGTAAGATACGAATTTCCTTTCTGAAGTAGGTGAACCAGCAACTAGATTGTAGGCTTATAACATCTAAGTTACTCACGTATGCTGCCCAATTTGGACTTCTCTGTGGACAGGGGAAAAGACCATTTCTTTTCACAAAGGGAGGAGGGAAGACTAAGCTTGCCCATGTTGTATACTGGTCTTTAGCTTATGCCTTCTTCATGCCTGGCTGGGTACTCATTCTGAGAGCTCAGAGCTCAACTTTGAGTTTGGTTTCCAGTTTGGCTCTTTTTCCAGACCATTCAAGCTAACTTGGTTCTATGCTTAGACTATGTTTGCTACACTCCTCACCCTTGCCCACTACTCTGATTTGGGGTATTGCCTTTTACCCCGTTTTATGAGTGAAACTGCACACAACATTACAAGTGCATGTCTGGCATTCTTGCTTTTGTGGTGAGCTACTCTTCACCCAAAGCTTAGTGCTTGTCTAACAGTCAAGTGTTAGATGGCTAAAAAGTCACTAGAAAGGAAAATTTTTAAAAATATTATTAGTATTAAAAAAATTCAGTACTTAAGGCACAGATGATACTTATTTATATTATTTTTAAAGAATTTGAACCTGCTATATTTATTTCCTCCTTTCTTCCTTCCTTCCTTCTTTCCTTTCCTCCTTCCTAGAAATTTCAGGAAAGTTTGAACTAGAAGGGTATTGTAACACTTCCACCTATCATAGTGGTTAGAAGAGTGTTTATATTAAATTTTTTTTTAAAGGCTAGCTGGGTAAATGTGAGAAGAACTCTCATAGTGTCTACCTCAAAACTGCTTTTATAATTGAGGTTTGACAAAAACTATAAAATTTAACAGAAAAATCCTAGTTTGCTTAATTTTTTATAACATTTTTATATTTACAAATATTTTTAATATCCAAGAATTCATAATGTATGATATTATCTAATTTATAATTGCTTGTCAATATTGAAAGTATTGAAATTGCCTTTTTTTACAAGATTTTTTTTTATTATTTGAGAGAGAGGAAGAGCACAGAGGGAGAGTGAGAGGGAGAAGCAGACTCCCCTCTGAGCAGAGAGCCTGACATGGGGCTTAGAATTAATGCTCTGAAATGCAGTTTCACAGAGCCTGGGTGGGTCAGTCAGTTAAGCGACTGCCTTTGGCTCAGGTCATGATCTCCAGGTCCTGGTATCAAGCCCCACATTGAACCCCACATCGGGCTTCCCGCACAGCGGGAAGCCTTCTTCTCTCTCTCTCTCTCCCTCTGTCCCTTCCCACTGCTCGTTTTCTCTCTCTCTCAAATAAATAAAATTGAAAAGAAAAGAAAAATTACCAAGATATCTGGTGGAAGAGCTAAGAATAACAATGTAGTTATCAAAGTTTGGGACACAGGAGGGGAGAGGTTTTGTGTAAATGAACCAAAGCCTTATCTCTCATACCAAAGTCAGTGGGGATGGCACCTCAATCTGGTAAATCGAGGAGAGAAATATACATATTATTTAGAATTGTGGGATTAACTACCAGAAGAACAGGAACAGAAACAGCAAAGTTTACCTATGGACTCTTGGAAGGAAGAGGGGCTGAATGGGATATTTTCAATTTTTATCATAAGCATAAGGATTTGATTTTTTTTCTATTTTCATATTGTACTTTATCATAGCTAAACTTTTTAAAGATATGATGGTCCTTCTTAACTTCTGTTTCTGGCTCTTCTTTTTCCCACTTGTCTTTGTCCAGAACTTCAGAGTCATCTGACCATTTTCCCTCCCTTATCTCAAATTCAAATCACTTACCAAATTCGACTGTATTTGCTTCGATCCCAGGTAACACTTCTTAAAAGTAAGACCTGAAAGAATCAAGTTGTTTCCAAGAAACTTAACTGCATTCCAGAACAAAGCTCAAGAAGATTTATAAGCATACGCAAATATTAAGTGCTCAACAAGGCAAAAATCGCAGAGTGGTATCCAATCAGAGATGGTCAGGCATGCACAGAAGCAGGAAGAGAGGACACATAATGAGAAGTAAAATCAATCAACTGAAACCAATTCAGAACTAATATAGATGTTATAACTAGTAGGACATTGACACCATTAATATAACTGCATTTCATATGTTCAAAAAGTTAAGTAGATAGAAGATATAGGAAAGATCCAATAGAACTTCTAGAGATAAAAACAATAGCTGATGAAAAATACAAGGGTTGGTGTTTTATGGTTCTCTAGAGAAACAGGATCAGTAGGATGTATGTGTGTAAATATATATATTATTTATTTATAACATATATAATCTTAACCTATAATATTATATATTCTTTATTTATAATTTATTTTAATGAATTGACTCATGTGATTGTGAGGGATAGCAAACCTGAAATTAACAGGACAGGCCAGCAGGTTGGGAAATTCCAGCAGTAACTGATGTTGCATTGTTGACACTGAAGGCAATCTGGAGACAGAATTCCTTTCTCCTTGGGGGAATTCAGTTTTTTTCTTCAGGTCTTCAACTAATTGAATGAGATCCACTTACATTATGGATGGGAATCTGCTTCCCTCAAAGTCTAAAAATTTAAATGTTAATCACATCTAAAAAATATCTTCACAACAGTATCTAGACTGGTGTTTCACCAAACAACTCAGCACCATAGCCTAGCAAAGTTAACATATAAAATTAACTGTCACAGATGGGATTAACAACAGATTAGACATTCAGCAGAAAAAAATTAGTAAACTTGAAAACATGACAATTGAAATGATTAAAACAAAAACAGAGAAATGAGAGAATAAAAAGAAAACAAACAGAACACCAGAGAGCTGTGGGGCAAGTTCAGTCAGCCTAAGTATCTGTAGTTAGAGTCCAATGGGCAATTTTCAATCCTTATTAACTTGGCCTTTCAGCAGCATTTGACATAACTCCTAACCTGCTCCACTCCTACATTTCCTGTTTTGCTGAATTTGTCAACTCCTCTGGCCAAGTCAGAAATCTGGGCATCTCCTAGACTCCTTTGACTCCTTCATTTCCTATCAGTGACAAAGGCCTGCTAATTCTAGCTTCTGAATATTTTCTAGAATAGGCATGTTCCTTTTATCTACATTGCTACCAGTTTAAGCTAGAGAGCTGATCTTTCTCTTGGCTTATGCCAAAAATATCCTAATTGAGTCTCTGTCTGTAGGTTTCCTGGTTCTAATCAGTTTGCTATATAGTGAAATGAGAATCTGATGAGGTCATTCTTCTTAAAACCATTTTAGTGGCTCCTACTTCCCTTAGACTGAAGTTGAAATTCATTACAAACATCTGTGCAATCTCTCATTTATCTTTTACCACCCCTTTCCCACCCTATTGTCTAAGTTATAGCCATACAGAACCTAGAATATAGTTACTGAATTGAATTTAAAATACATGGATAGGCTTCTGGGTCTACCTAAAGCAGTTTTCCAAAATGACTTGTGTTTGTGCATTCTCTTCCTGTTTCATCACGTTCTTTAAAGTTAAAGAATCTGACTCAAGGGGCTAGTTTGGTATGGCTGAATTCACTCCATGCTCCAGTTTCTTTATATATCCAAACCTTTTCTTCATCCTTTTGACTTAGGGAGAGTAAGGATAGTGCAAGCTGATGAAGTTCTGACTGTGAAGAAACTTCTCCCAAGGCAAATTAAGGCCTTCATTAGCTTGCATGAGGAGGACTGTGATAGTTTCCTAACTGGTATTTCTGCTTTCTGTCTTCTCCAGTCTTTCCTACAATCTTTTGGCAAAGCCATAAAAGTACAGGCCTGGTCATGTCATTCCTTATTTAACACTCTTTAATGGCTTACCCTGATCCTGAGAATGAAGTGCAGCCATTTTCACTGTGGCTGAGTTACTCCCTGGTGTGGTCTCTCTGCCTACTTCTCCGTCCAGAGCTCTTACTCCTTGCTTCAGCCACCCCAGGTGCTTGCACTTCCTCTAAAAGGCTCAGTTATTTTGCGCCTCTGTTTATTCCACTTTTTTGACCCTCTTTTTCCATTACCATTTCCTTCTTTATGCGTGTTCCAACTTCCATCTTGGGGCTTGAAAGACTTGGGTGCCTGACACATAGGAACTGTTGTATCATGTGGCTTCTGAAAGACTGATTAACTAACTGACAGACCAAATGAAAAGATAAGCATGTGGAGTCCATTCCCTCTTGGAAACCAAAACTAATTTGAAATCCTTTCCTTGACAATGCTTACTCTGCCCTCATCCTAATTTTCTTATTTTCAATTTGGTAACAACCTCTGAAAAGAGTGATATAAAGTCCATTGCTTTTGTTTATTCCTCAACCCTTTATAATCTGGCTCTTCATAATTTTACTGAAATTATTTACTTACCATATCCATGCATCCTTCTTGCTATATTAAGTGCCTTTCTCTTTTGTATTCTCCTTACTTTCTCTCCTTTTGCATATCCTATCATCATCTCAAACTCAGCATGTCTAAAACTAAATACTCTTAAGATTCTTTTCACATCAATTTTCTACCTATGAACTTCTTTCTACAGTTGTAGAACTGGTCACCCAATCTCAGATCCTTGAGTTTAGTATCCCTCTCCTTATCCACTGAACTATTCGGTTTTTCTGTTTGTAATATCTCCTTTCATTCTGTACCATATGCACAGTTACCACATTAGTCCACAGTTCTATCATTTCACTGATGCATGTTTGCAATAAATGTCTAGTTCTCTAATGAAATATGAGACACATGCATAATTTTTTTAAAAAGATTTATTTATTTTAGAGAGAGAGAGAGAGAGAGAGAGAGATAGCGTGATGGGGAGAGGGACAAAGAGGGAGGGAGAGAGAGAATCTCAAGCAGACTCCCCACTGAGTGCAGAGCCCAACACTGGGATCGATCTCACAACCCTGAGATCATGATCTAAGCCAAAATCATGAGTTGGATGCTTAACCAACTGAGCTACCCAGGCTCCCCAACATATATAATTTTAAATTGTCAAGTAGCAGCATTTAAAAACATGAAAAGGTGAAATTTATTAATATATTTTATTTATCCCAGTATATCCAAAATAGCATTTCAAAATGTGATTAACATAAAAATTAATGAGATTTTAAATATATTTTTCCTAGTCTTAGGAATCCAGTTCATATTTTATACTTAGAGCACATCTCAAGTTAGACTAATACATTTCCAGTGCTCAATAACTACATATAACTAGTGGCTGCTACAGTGGATAGCACAGAGGCTAGCTGGTCTCCTTTGCTCCAAATTTTTACTTTTTCCAATGAAATCTGCATCCCGCCAGCAGACTAATTATCTTTCAGCACTATTTTCATCATGAACATGAAGAAAAGACTCTATGGTTACCTTCATTTGGGTTCCCTGGAAAGACCTGATCTCTTTGTGTGATTTAATGCAAGAATCTCCATCAATTCTTTTCATATAGCCAACATTATTTTCAGCTTACCCAACATTACTTCAATTTATTCACCATTATACCACCAGACACAGTTACATTGGTCTTTTTCAGTCACTATTCTGTGAACATGTCTGCCTCTTCAGCTTCTATTCCTTAACTCACACAGTTCCTGTTACTTGTCTGGTTTCCTCTCTTCTTAGCCCTCAACTCCCAGATCAAATTCTTTCTTTGCGAAGCTTTACCTGACTAGTACAAGTAGAGGGGAAAGTGTTGCTCTTCCGATGTGAGCATATCAATAAATTATGTAATTAACAATATTATTAAAGTATAGTTTGTTGCACTTTCTTTAATAAAATAAAATATTGACAGCATGGAAAAAAGTACTCTTCATTAAAGACTTATCAATAATTATATAATTATTTAATTGTAAATTATTAGCTAACACTAATTATTATTTACTATATACTAAACACTATGCTAAGTGAATTATGTGCATTATCTCATTTAATTCTCACAAAAATATGGGGACGTTTTTATTACCCTATTTTGTAGCCAACACATTTGAAGTCCAGAAACATTAAATTGTCTGGAAAGAAGTGAGTGCAGGATTTGACGCCTAACTCTTTGACTACTGCTTTTAACCACAAAGTAACAGAGCCTTTTCCATGAAAGTATATTCCCCCTAGGAGACTAAAAGAGTCTTCTAAATATAAGAATTATTGCAACTCCTTTCTCATCGGTAACCTAGACATCAACCCAGATACTTTCATTAAGATATTGCACATTTATTATGATACATTATCTCAACTAAGATCTGATAAACTTTTCTGAGATTGTTTCAAGGAAGCTCTGCATTTACAAAAACTAAGCTTTTTCAACTTTTACAATGTTCATTAATACACTTAATAAGCAGTTTAGAAATAGAAATACACATTTCAGATTCAATATGCTAGTAACATAGAACATTTAAAAACACAGCTTGGAAAAATTGTGTGACTTAATCTAATATTATCCTGTCCCCTTCTAAATATTCTCTCATATGACTAAATTCAGCCTATGAGTTAAATATAAGTTACAACTTATACAGATAAAATTCTTTCAGTAAAATTATTTTAGCCAAAGCATCCCATTTGTGACATAGATGGGGAAAAAAGAAATAGGTCTAGAAATCGATCTATTTTAGAGTAAGATGTATGATCAGATATCATGTGGTTACTGAATAAAAACTCTCATAAATAAACCTTAAAAATTAGTATTATTTATATCCTATGTCATTTATGTCTTACAATTTGTAAGATGTTCTTACTTTTTTTTTTAAGACTTTATTTATTTATTTTAGAAAGAGAGAGGTAGAGAATGCAAGCAGGGGGAGGGGTTGGGGAGAGGGAGAGAGAAAATCCTAAGCAGGCTCCATGATCAGCGTGGAGTTCCACGTGGTGCCAGATCCCATGACCCTAAGGTCATGATCTGAGCCGAAATCAAGAGTTGGATGCTCAACTGACTTAGCCATCCAGGTGCCCCAAAATGCTCTTACTTTTTTTTTTAATTTTATTATGTTATGTTAATCACTATACATTACATCATTAGTTTTTGATGTAGTGTTCCATGATTCATTGTTTGCGTATAACACCCAGTGCTCCATGCAGTATGTGCCCTCCTTAATACCCATCACCAGGCTAACCCATCCCCCCACCCCCCTCCCCTCTAGAACCCTCAGATTGTTTCTCACAGCCCATAGTTTCTCATGGTTGGTCTATCCCTCCGATTCCCCCTCCCTTACTTTTAAACAGATTGTAGTTTCCAATTTGATACACAGAAAATTCCATTACTCCTTCCTTTACAACAAATGGGAATGTATCATTAAACTTTAGCCTCCTCCCACTTACTTTTTATAAATGTATCTGTTGCAAAAGAATATGTAGTTGAATGACGTGTTTTCCAAACAAATGTCTTGTTCAAGTCATTCATATAAAGTGTGTGTTGAATATAATCTTTTGATATTCATTCATCACTGAACAGAAACAGTTCTTTTATCCTATTTTCTTAGGTCTTGAACCATTTGATCTTTCTTATCCCTATGTCAGAGCATTCTCCAACTTGCTTTCCTCTGAAAAGTGGAGTTCTAGTCAGTACTGGACAGATTAGAATAATGACTTTATTTTACATGGAGTACTCACTCCTTCTAATTGCTAAATGCTTCATCTTGTTTTTGCATACTTTATTACCACAATAGCCAAATTCTTGCTTTAATACTGACCAGAAGAAAATTCATTTGTTTATTTTACCGCATATAATTTTTCTTCATTAAGAGGGTATTTACATGTTTGAAAATCCTTTGTTCCAAAATATTTACAGTTTCTGCCACCCTAAATCATCTCTGGGTTTCAGTGGGACTGCATTAAAATGGTAAATTCAGGGGAGGGTTGAGAACTTTTATTCTTTTAGTTTCTTCCAAATTCTGTATACTTTAAGAGATGCTGGCTCTTTCTACATTAATGGAAATGAAATGTATTTGTCAGACCCAGATTCTGCACACATGGCATTAGCTATGTGTGCAGAGTGAATTAGCTGCAATAATATTAGGTTGGTTTTCTAATTTATTTTTCTACATTTTAAGTTGAACTGGAAAATCCAATGCAAAAGTTTTTAAGAAAATAGGTGCCTATATTATGAATTGCTTGAGATTTCCTTATAAAAAATAGAAATTTTGGAAAAGATGATGTCATTTTGTAAGTTTAAAAATACCTCTACCTACTTATTTTACGTTGATCCCAAAACTCTTTAAAGGAATGCAGCCATGAAACCAAATGGGTTTATTATTAATACTTTAAAAAGAAGGCTGCATTTATACTTCATGACACTTTATGGGGTATCTTTCTTGATAAAAGAATGTTAAGAAATAGATGAGATGTGAGAATCTGGGCAGTCTTTTCTATTCATAGGATCATAATCTCTTCAACATTATCTTGTTTTTTAAATTTTTAAAAAAGATTTATTTACTTATTTTAGAGGGGGGGAGGTGCAGAGGGAGAGGGAGAAAGAATCTCAAGTATACTCCCCACTGAGCCGGGAGCCCGACGCTGGGCTTAATCTCACTGCCTTGAAAGCATGACCTGAGCCGAAATCAAAAGTTGGATGCTCAATGGACTGAGCCACACTGGTGCCCCTGCAGTATTTTGGTTTTTAAAGTAACTATTTCTATTATTCCACTTTTCAGTGCAGAATTATAACTGTAATTGTACCTAGGTGGAGATAAAATTCCACCTCATTTCCCTAGCCCCAGATGGACTCCACTTTTCAGAGAGATGTGGTTTTGAAAGCTTTTTTACTTGAAGAACTTTTTAGAGCAGAGCTATGTATACATGCTTGTTAAAGATGTAAATTTTGTACAACCAGTCTTAGAAAATTGTTTAGTAAGGTCTTGTAAGCTTCTATTTCTAAAACATGTTAAATTATTCTTATTTAATTTTTAACTCAAGTGACTTCACTTAATTTAAGCCACCTCAAATACATAGTTTTTACTTAACATAGGTTTGTCATCAATGTTTTGTTGTTTCTGGAAACGTTGAGAAAGGAACTTAAAAGCCAAGTTTTATCTAAACCAAAACAAAGTCTTTATCGTCTTGAAATTTATTCTCTTTCTAATTGAATTGCTTGGAAAACATTGTTTTGTAGTTAATAGCTTAACCTCTGATGTATACATTATGCTGTTAATGGAATCTCTTTCCACCTATTTTACAAAAAGAAATTCTTAATTGGCTAGAAAAACCCAACTTGTGAAATTCCTGTTGCCTGATCTGAAGTAATAAAGTGTTGAAATGTACTAGGGCCTACAAAGTAAACTGCAAAGAAACTGTCAGGTACTTATTTTCTCTACTGAGATTGTGAGGCTCGGGTTTTATTTTTGAAATAAACTTTTCTTGTAAAAAGAATAGGGAAATATAAAGATGCTTAAAGCTACTATATTTGATTAAATCTAAGATGCTATGGATTATAAATTTCACTATTAATTTACACACTTTTAAGTAAAAAAAGCATTACCGAATAAACCATAACATACCCTAGTTTGAAAGTCTCATCCTAATTTTGAATTGTTAAAATGTGAAAAAAGTCATTGTAAAACTGTAGAGATACTACATTTTTATACAATCTCCTAATCCAAACTTTGAGACTTATCTCATTAAGATTGTTTGACTCTTTGGTTAAAGCTTAACTTAACAGAAATGCATGCATGATGAAATTAGAAACCCTTTTAATTTTTTTAAACTGAAAATTTAGTTTGCTTGATGATTTTAAAGTGAGAGAAAGTTTAAATGTCTTGTCCCCTTAAAAGAATTAGCTGGTAAATGCCTATTGACTATTCAAAGTGAGAGACCCACACTAAAGTTGTTAGGAACAAAGTTGGAACAGACTTAGGAACATTCATTTTAAAAAGTTAATTCCAAGGAAGGGTGCCTGGGGGCGCAGTAGGTTAAGCATCAGACTCTTGGTTTAGCTTAGCTTGTGATCTCAGAGTTGGGGAATCAGCCTCACGTTGTCAGGATCCATGCTCAACGTGAGTCAGCTTGTGAATCTCTCTTCCTCTCCCTCTGTGCCTCTACTTGTGTGCATGCTCTCTCTCAGATAAATACCTAATCTTTTTTAAAAA
The DNA here is from genome assembly GCF_009762305.2 of Zalophus californianus. Classification (NCBI taxonomy): domain Eukaryota; kingdom Metazoa; phylum Chordata; class Mammalia; order Carnivora; family Otariidae; genus Zalophus; species Zalophus californianus. Next base: position 75,283,143 of record NC_045599.1, read on the forward strand.
AAGTTAATTCAAAGGAGAGGCAAAAAGGCCCTCTAGATAGTTGGTGGATAGCTAAGAAGAAAATGGTATCTTGAATGGTTTATCAGTTCTCTTTTGGAATAGCTGAGATGATAAGGAGGTATTAGCAGCTATAATTCATGTTCCATAGGCAGACTAACCTCACTAATCTAAAATTGAGAGAGCCCTGAACTAGTTTGTGGATTAAGAAGGTGAAATAGAAAAATATTTTGAATGGTGGAAGGAAATGGCATGTTACTTAATTGGGATATGAGTTTTTGTCTCTTTCAAATCTTCTTTTAATTATTTCCTTTTCAAGAGTTATACATCATTTAGTCATGTCTATTTACAATATTTGTGTACTGGAGTAAATAATTTTGACAATTTATGGTGTAATTTGAAGCTTTTTCCACTTGGTGGCTACAGTGATTAAAGTTCTGATCAATTTTATTTTGAGAACTTTATTTAATTTAAAATTAAGATTTAATTATCAAAACTATGTTAAAAATCTTTATTATACCTGTTTATATTTTTCTTTTTTAAAAAAGATTTGAGAGAGATCAAGAGAGAGGAGGAGTGGGGGGGGTCAGAGGGAGAGGGAGAGGCCAACTCCCAGGTGAGCAGGGAGCCTGACTCTAGGCTCCATCCCAGGACACTGGGATCATGACCTGAGCTGAAGGCAGATGTTTAACTGACTGAGCCACCTAGGTGCCCCTTATTCTTGTTTATATTTTTCTGAACATATTATCACTATTGGCATCAAGTAGCTCATATTACATTCTTGGAACCACACTTTAGGGAACTTTTTTGAATTTGGGGTTTTTAAATATTAGAATATTTTCTTTCCATGTAGTTTGAGAGTTGAATTGAATCAAATTGCTGAAAGTAGCTAATATATCGTTTTGGTTTTAAATAATTTATGAATTTTCAATTTTAATATTGTGAGCAAAAAATATTCTACATAATATTTTGACTTGGGAAATGGATGAAAACATTATTCAAGTGTGCTAGAACTAGTAATATCATCTCTTTTGCTTGTTTCCTTTTAATAAGAGCATATTTATCTGGGAGCCAAATATAATTTTATAGAATAAACTCTGAAGGAAAAGCATCATGTTAATCTGATGTAAAGTCAAGTCCTTTCTCAGTCTAGCTCTAAAAATGTATTAAACACTACATCTTAAACCTTGTCTTATATATTATCATTATGTGTATTATTATCAGTATGCATCACATTTTTCTGCTTTCATGGCATATTTTTCATGGCATGTTTTCAGTCATATATTGCTCTAAGCTAAAAAACAGTTTATTTTTTTTATTGCTAAGCTTAAAAAGCTTCCTTTTTCTGGAAATATGGATGTGACTATTATGAAGTTATAGGATTTATTGTTTTCAATAATAGCATTTATATTTATGTGAAATTCATATGTTACTGACAATTAAAACAAAGGCCTTGTCTCCAGTGAACTTAAAATAAGATACATATATATATATATATTTTATGCAGTTAAGATTTCTTTCAATCAGAGGAAAAGATGGCAAAGGAGTAAGGGACCCTATTCCAACCAGTCCCCAGAATTGAGCTGGATATCTACCAGACCACTCTGAATATCCACAAAGTCAGCCTGAGATATAAGAGGATATATATTGATCTTTACAAAGAGAATATCGCAGGCAGTTGGTTTTGAGATATGAAGTAGGGAGCCGTGATTCTGTGGGCACATATCCAAAGATAAAAGGAAGGGGGAGAAAGATGAGCCATCGGTACCCTGTACTGCTGGGGAACGATAGCCTCCTGTGCTGGGGACAGGGCACAGACTCACAGACGGGTACGGCAGGTAAAGGACTTTAGGGCAGCCCCCCGGACTGAAACCTGGAGCCGTGGGTCCGTGCATGGGAATTGGGGGTGGCTGGCAGTTTTAGAAGCCCAAAGGGCAAAAATGTGCCCTGACCTGGAGGCAAGAACTGGGAGTACTGCTAAGGGGTGCACAACCCAGGAAGCTGCAGTTTTTAGCAGCATAGACAGAAACAGAGATAGTGTGGCCTGGAAGCTCACTGAAGAACAGACTGCAATTTCTCTGTTCTGAGGCAGAGGGTTGGAAACTATCTCTTCTGCTCGGACTCTCAGAAGAGACCCGGAAAGCTGCCAGAGAAAAAAAGGCCTCCAAAACCGGTTCTCACTGAGCCCATCCCCCCCCCACAGGGGGCAGGGCAACTCTGCCCAAACAGGGTTGCCTGAGTAACAGCACAGCAGGCCCCTCCTCCCAGAAGAAAGGCTGGGAGAACAAGAGGCTGACAACCCTAAGGTCCCCATAAAACAGGTGCATCTTGCTTGGGTTGTGGTCAGTAATTTGGACTCTGTACATTCCCTCAACCACCCCTCAACAGAATGACTAGGAGGAGTAACCCCCAAAATAGGAAAGACTCAGAGACTGTGACTTCTGCCACGGATTTACAAATGGATACAGATAGAACCAAGATGTTGGAAATGGAATTCAGGGTAGCAATTGTGAAGACAATAGCTAGAATGGAGAAATCAATTAATGGCAACAGAGATTCTCTAAGGGCAGAAATGAAAGCTGAACTGGCAGAATTTAAAAAAGCTATCAATGAGATCCAATCTAATCTAGATAATCTGACAGCTAGGGTAAGCGAGGCAGAAGAACGAATTAGTGATCTAGAAGACCAATTGATAGAAAATAAGGGAAAAGAGGCTGGGGAAAAACAACTCAGAAACCATGAAAACAGAATCAGAGAAATAAGTGACACCATGAAACGTTCCAATATCAGAATTATTGGGATCCCTGAAGGGGTGGAGAGAGAGAGAGGACTTGAAGATATATTTGAGCAAATCATGCTAAGAACTTCCCTAATCTGGGAATGAAACAAACATTCATGTCCCAGAGGCAGAGAGGACCCCTCCCAAGATCAAGGAAAATAGGCCAATGTTCCGGCATATAATAGTAAAACTCACAAATCTTAGAACCAAGGAAACCATCTTAAGGGCAGTTAGGGGGAATAGATTCCTTACGTACAGAAGGAGGAACATCAGAATAACGTCAGACCTATCCACAGAGACCTGACAAGCTAGAAAGGCTGGCAAGACATATTCAGGGTACTAAAAGAGAAGAACATGCAGCCAAGAATACTTTATCCAGCAAGGATATCATTTAGAATGGATGGAGAGATGCAGAGCTTCCAAGAGCAGCAGAAACTGAAAGAATATGTGACCACTAAGCTGGCCCTGCAAGAAATATTAAGGGCAGGTTCTATGAAAGGAGAAAGACCCCAAGAGTGATATACAACAGAAATTTACAGGGACAATCTATAGAAACAAGGTTTTCACAGGCAACATGCTGACAATAAATTCATATCTTTCAATAATCACTCTCAATGTGAACGGCCTAAACCCTCCCATAAAATGGCACAGGGTTGCAGATTGGATAAAAAGACAGGACCCATCCATATGCTGTCTACAAGAGACTCATTTTGAACCTAAAGATACATCCAGGCTGAAAGTGAAGGGATGAAGATCCATCTTCCATGCCAATGGACCTCAAAAGAAAGCTGGAGTAGCAATTCTTATATCAGACAAATTAGATTTTAAGCTAAAGACTGTAGTTAGAGACACAGAAGGACACTATATCATTCTTAAATGGTCTATCCAACAAGAAGATCTAACAATTGTAAATATCTATGCCCCCAACAAGGGAGGAGGCATCTACATAAGCCAATTGTTAGCCAAAATAAAGAGTCATATTGTTAACAATACGTTAATTTTGGAGACCTCAATACTCCACTCTCAGCAATAGAAAGATCATCTAAGCGGAAAATCAACAAAGAAACAAGAGCTTTGAATGACACACTGAACCAGATGGACCTTATAGATACATACAGAACATTCCACCCTAAAACAGAATACTCATTCTTCTCGAGTGCACATGAAACTTTCTGCAGAATAGATCACATGCTGGGTCCCAAATCAGGTCTCAACTGATAACAACTGATAACAAAAGATTGAGATTATTCCCGGCATATTCTCAGACCATAATGCTTTAAAACGAACTCAATCACAAGAAAACATTTGAAAGAAATTCAAACACTTGGAAGCTAAAGACCACTCTGCTCAAGAATGTTTGGGTCAACAAAGAAATCAAAGAAGAACTTAAACAATTCATGGAAACCAATGAGAATGAAAACACATCGGTCCAAAACCTGTGGGATACTGCAAAGGCAGTCCTAAGGGGGAAATACATAGCCATCCAAGCCTCACTCAAAAAAATAGAAAAATCCCGAATTCACCAACTAACTTTACACCTTAAAGAACTAGAGAAAAAGCAACAAATGATGCCTAAGCCATGCATTAGAAGAGAAATAATTGAGATTAGAGCAGAGATCAATGAATTAGAAACCAGAAACAGTAGATCAAGTAGATCAACAAAACTAGAAGCTGGTTCTTTGAAAGAATTAATAAGATCGATAAATCACTGGCCAGACTTATCCAAAAGAAAAGAGAAAGGACCCAAATTAATAAAATTATGAATGAATGGGGAGAGATCACGACTAACACCAAGGAAATAGAAACAATTATTAGAAATTATTACCAACAACTATATGTTAATAAATTAAGCAACCTGGAAGAAATTGATGCCTTCCTGGAAACCTATAAACTGCCAAGACTGAAACAGGCCAATAACATGAATAGGCCAATAACCAGTAACGAGATTGAAGCAGTGATCAAAAACTTTCCAAAAAACGAGTCCAGGGTCTGATGGATTCCCTGGGGAATTCTACCAAACATTCAAGGGAGAAATAATACCTATTCTCCTGAAGCTGTTTCAGAAAATAGAAACAGAGGGAAAGCTTCCAGACTCATTCTATGAGGCTTGCATTACCTTAATCCCCAAACCAGGCAAAGACCCCATCCAAAAGGAGAATTTCAGACTGATATCCCTGATGAATATGGATTCCAAAATTCTCAACAAAATCCTAGCTAATAGGATCCAAAAATACATTAAAAGGTCATCTACCACAACCAAGTGGGATTTATCCCCAGGATGCAAGGGTGGTTCAACATTCGCAAATAAACCAGTGTGATAGAACACATTAATAAGAGGAGAGAGAAGAACCATATGGTCCTCTCAATTGATGCAGAAAAAGTATTTGACAAAATACAACATCCTTTCCTGATTCAAACTCTTCAGAGTATAGGGATAGAGGGAACATTCCTCAAGTTCATAAAATCCATCTATGAAAAACCCACAGCAAATATCATCCTCAATAGGGAAAAGATGAGAGCATTTCCCATAAGATCAGGAGCATGTCAAGGATGCCCACTCTCGCCACTGTTGTTCAACATAGTACTAGAAGACCTAGCCTCAGCAATCAGACAACAAAAAGAAATAAAATGTATTCACATTGGCAAAGAAGAAGTCAAACTTTCTTTGCAGATGACATGATACTTTATGTGGAAAACCCCAAAGACTCCACCCCCAAATTACTAGAACTCATACAGCAATTCAGTAACGTGGCAGGATACAAAATCAATGCAAAGAAATCAGTTGCTTTCTTATACACTAACAATGCAACTGTAGGAAGAGAAATTAGAGAATCGATTCCATTTTCAATGCACCAAACCCCATAAGATACCTCAGAATAAACCTAACCAAAGAGGTAAAGGATCTATACTCTAGAACCTATAGAACACTTATGAAAGAAATTGAGGAAGACACAAAGAGACAGAAAAACATTCTATGCTCACAAATTGGATGAATAAATATTGTGAAAATGTCTATGCTGCCCAGAGCAATCTACACATTCAATGCAATCCCTATCAAAATATCATTGACATTTTTCACAGAGCTGGAACAAACAATCCAAAAATTTGTATGAAATCAGAAAAGACCCTGAATCACCAAGGAAATGTTGAAAAAGAAAAACAAAGCTGGGGGCATCACGTTGCCCAATTTCAAGCTATACTACAAAGCAGTGATCACCAAGACAGCATGGTACTGGCACAAAAACAGACATATAGACCAATGGAACAGAACAGAGAGCCCAGATATGGACCCTCAACTCTATGGTCAACTAATCTTCAACAAAGTAGGAAAAAATATGCAATGGAAAAAAGACAGTCTCTTCAATAAATGGTGCTGGGAAAATTGGACAGCTATATACAGAAGAATGAAACTCGATCATTCTCTAACACCATAAACTCAAGATGGATGAACGACCTCAATGTGAGACAGGAATCCATCAAAATGCTAGAGGAGAACATAGGCAGTAACCTCTTCGACATCAGCCACAGCAACTTCTTTCAAGGTATGTCGCCAAAAAAATTAACTTTTGGGACTTCATCAAGATAAAAAGTTTCTGCAAAGCAAAGGAAACAGTCAACAAAACAAAGAGGCAACCCACAGAATGGGAGAAGATATTTGCAAATGACACTACAGACAAAGGGCTGATATCCAAGATCTATAAAGAACTTCTCAAACTGAAAACCCAAATAACAAATAATCAAGTCAAAAAATGGGTAGAAGACATGAACAGACACTTCTCAAAAGACAACCTACAAATGGCTAACAGACACATGAAGAAATGTTCATCATCATTAGCCATCAGGAAAATTCAAATCAATACCACATTGAGATACTACCTTATACCAGTTAGAATGGCAAAAATTGACAAGGCAAGAAACAACAAATGTTGGAGAGGTTGTGGAGAAAGGGGAACCCTCTTACACTGTTGGTGGGAATGCAAGTTGGTACAGCCACTTTGGAAAACAGTGTGGAATTTCCTCAAAAAATTAAAAATAGAGCTACCCTATGACCCAGCATTTGAACTATTGGGTATTAACCCCAAAGGCACAGATGTAGTGGAAAGAAGGGCCATATGCACCCAATGTTCATAGCAGCAATGTCTGCAATAGCTAAACTGTGGAAAGAGCTGAGATGCCCTTCAACAGATGAATGGATAAAGAAGATGAGGTCCATATAGACCATGGAATATTACTCAGCCATCAAAAAGGATGAATACCCAACTTTTACATCCACATGGATGGGACTGGAGGAGATGATGCTAAGTGAAATAAGTCAAGCAGAGAAAGTCAATTATCATATGGTTTCACTTATTTGTGGAACATAAGGAATAGCATGGAGGACATTAGGCGAAGGAAGGGAAAAAGGAAGGGGGGGGAAATCGGAGGGAGAGACAAAACCTGAGAGACTATGGACTCTGAAAAACAAACTGAGGGTTTTAGAGGGGAAGGGGGTAGGGGGATGGGTTACCCCAGTGATGGGTATTAAGAAGGGCATGTACTGCATGGAGCACTGGGTGTTATACGAAAAGGATGAATCATGGATCACTACATCAAAAACTAATGATGTATTCTATGGTGACTAACATAACATAATAAAATAGTAAAAAAAAATTTCTTTCTAAAAAATTAGGTGGAGAATTTAGCATCTTTACTCAATTTTTTTGAGTAAATTGACTCAATTTACTCAAATTACTCAAATTCACTCAATTGACAATTTAATTACATAAAGCTTGTAAGAATTTATTATTAGAGGACTCAAACACTGTCTAAGACAAAAGTAGCTGCTGCTAAATTTAAAATCTCACTAATCTTAACTTGAAGTACCTAGATTTTATTTTTTACCTTCTATATTTTTTAACAAAAGTCTCTTACTATGTCTCAAATGGCATGGCATACCGATTTTGAAGTTTGAATATTTTATCTTAGTGAATTTCATCCACTTGTCAGATTGGGATATCTAGATTTAAAATTTTCAAGTGAACTAAGCTTATAAAAGCAATTCAAATGAATAATGCTAAGAGTATTCTTATACATGTTTCCTTAAACCCTCTGTGATAGTTTTCCTAGTTTCTAAACCTAGAATTAGAATTTATGAGTTGTAGTTGATGAACATTTTTAGCATTACTAGCTAATACCAAATTTCTCTCCAAAGTAATTTAAAAAATTTGTACTTGTACTGGCAGACTGAAAGTTTCTGTTGCTTCATATCCTTACCAACACTCAGTATTGAGATACTTAAAATTTTTTGTTGTTGCCAATCTGATGAATTATTTTTTTTTGTATTCCCCTGACTACTAGTGAATATGAACGTTTTTTTCTTTTTTTTATTGACCATTTATATTTCTTCTTCTGAGAATGATCTCTTTACATCTGCTCATTTTCTCACAGGATTGTCTGTTATGTTGATTTGTGGGAGCATTTCAAGTACTTCAAGTTTCCTGCATGCTAAGGATTCAAAGATTGTGTACATTATAAATTATTTTTCTCAACAGGTAGACTTCGTTTTTTTTTTCTTACCTTTTTATAATGTCTGTTATGCAGAAATTTGAAATTTTAATGAAGTTAAGAGTATCAAGCATTTTATTGTCTGTACTTAATTAGTATCTTGTATAAGAAATCTTTTCATACACCGAGTTCATAAAAATTTGACATATATATATACATATATATATACATTTTGAGAGCACACTTTATCTCTCAGCTTTCTATTCTACTCTATTGATTTACTTTTCTATCCCTGACCAATTAAACCCTTTATGTTTTTGTGACTAGAAACTTGATTTCTATTGGCCCACCTCCCTTGTTTTTAAAATAGTTTTACTTTTTGGCCATTTCAGATGTTCCACATGGATTTTAAAAGGCTTTTTCCTGAAGAATTATTGTATTTTAATTTTAGTTGAAGTTGTATTTAATTTATATTATTTACAGAGCAATTGACTCCTTTATGAGACTGTTTTAATCCATGAACATGGTATATTTCCCCATTTATTTAGGAGTTATGTTTTTCAATTATGTTTTATAATTTTCTCCATAGAATTTTCTCCATTACAGTTTTTTTTTGGCTATTGCTAGATACTTAATAGTTTTTGTTGCTATAGTGAATTAGACATTTTCTTTTTCCTATTATTAGTATTATTTCTGTTTTTCAACTATAGTGTAAGCTTCGAGAAGTAGGTATTTTTCTCTCTTCTAGTCAGTGCTGTATTCTAGTACCTAGAATAGGACCTGATACATAATGTGCTCTCAAAATGTATTAAATAAACTAATATTACATTTTCTAATGGACTATTTGTGCTTTATAATATAATAATAATAATGATAATAATAATATAGTGACTTTTGTGCCAACTTGCATGAACTTGCTTTATAGCTATAACACTTTACCCATTGATTTTCTTTAACTTTATATGGAGAAAATGGAAATATGTAAAGAAAACCAGCTTTTGAAAATTATTTATTAAAATTTAAGTATTTAGTATTTATTAGAGATTTCCTCATATATAGTTATATATATTTACACATATATTATAACTTAAAATATTCATATGTATAAATCACTTTTAGAATTAGATAATACTGTAGTAGATTTTTAAAAAAACCTTTTCATTGCTATGAAAATTTCTTAAATTATGCCATATTTTGTTAAAACAAAATTAAATTTCTGACTTTAAACTTCTCATTGTATTAAAATATCTAAATAAAATGAACATTAGAGAGGGATAACTTATTTTGGCACATTAACTCTGTCCTCTGTATATCATAAACATTTTGATTGATTTTATAGCAAATCTAATTTATAATTTCTATTTTTTGTTTGGAAGCTATCAGATTATTTTCATCCTACTTTCTGGCTATTCATACAAACAAAATTTTAAAAAGTAGCTGTTTCCATCTTTTTGTTTCTTCTAATTTTATTTATTGTTTTTGCCTTATGGTATCTCTAATATCTGGATCCATACACTCCACTTTGGTCATAATTACCTCCAGTTGGTTTGAACACTGGGAGTCCAGTCCCTATTTGTTTTTTCTGTCAGGACTTGGGCATCACTCACAAGGAACACGATGTGAATGATGCCCCAGTAGTTGAGGAACACAGACCTTCATTGATCCTAGGAGAAAGCAATTTCAACACTTTTGCAATTTCTTCTGGACTTTGCCTCCATATATATATAAAGAATAAGTTTATACATCTATTTTTTGATTTTTCAGATTTAATTATTATCTAATATCCTTATGGAAGATGAGGATTAAACTCATAAAAAATTTGCCCTATTTAAATATATCACAAAATTTGACTTATTCAATATTTAGTGATTATGTTACTTTCATTAGTAATTATTGTTTAGAGCTTAGTCACATAGAAAATGATCACATTATCATTCTTATACAGGTTTTAATTTATCTTAGAGGCAACAATAGCCTCACTTTTGGGGGAAAATTCTAGGTGTTTATCACTGATCACTATCTCTTGCAAATTCTCTAAAAAAACTGTAAAATTCTCCTCAATAGGCCAAAACACCTGGAAATTTATCATGCCTTTTCCTTTGCCTTCTTTTTTTTTTTTTTTTTTTTTTTTTTTTTAAAGATTTTATTTATTTACTTGAGAGAGAGAGAGAGAGCAGGGTCAGAGGGAGAAGCAGACTCCCCGCTGAGCAGGGAGTCCGATGTGGGACTCGATCCCGGGACTCCAGGATCATGACCTGAGCCGAAGGCAGTCGCTTAACCAACTGAGCCACCCAGGCGCCCTCCTTTGCCTTCTGACAATGTTCATTTTTCTGTTTACTAGGTTGTTGGTTGTTCTCCCAACTTGCTGCATAAATGTCTCCCAGGAAATTCTTTTCATCATTTTCCTGGGAATTCCTTTTGCTTCTCTTGAATTTAAATCCCCTGTCTCTACAATCCCATGTCTTTTTTCATAGTGAACTTCCTTGTTTCAGTGGAAACTCTGCAAACTGTCCCATGCTGAAGGAATTGGAAAAAATTTCTCAGAGGAAATAAAAATTGAATTGGATTTGAAGAAGGTGTAGAAATTTTCCAGAAAACACTCTTCCATCGGAGAAAATAGCATGTATAATGACTCAAGTATTAAAGAATTTGTAGGTGGATCAGTGAGAAAGTCAATAGCGTTACTAAGTATAAGGATTTGGTGAAGTAGGAGTTGATGTGTGTGGCCAAATTTTGAAGAATAATATGTGACATGCTAAAGATTTTGAAACATTTTCTTAAAGATAATAAATAGTGATATGAAGAAGTTTTTAAAAGAAGAGTCATGATTATATAATAAATCCTTTTTTTTAAAGATTTTATTTATTTATTTGACAGAGGGAGACACAGCAAGAGTAAGAGAACACAAGTGGGGGGAGAGGGGGAGGGAGATGCAGGCTTCCTGCTGAGCAGGGAGCCCGATGCAGGGCTTGATCCCAGGACCCTGGGACCATGACCTGAGCCTAAGGCAGACGCTTAATGACTGAGCCACCCAGGAGCCCATAATAAAACCTTTCTAATAAAGGGAATTCTGGGAGTATTTGGGAGCAGAGTGGAAGCAGGTGTGGACAGGAACAGCAGTTAGGAGACTATTGAATCAGTCTCACTGAGAGATGATAAAGCAATTTTAAGTAAATATGGACTCCAGAAGGTCAATTAGTTTTGAGAGGAATTTTAGAGTTAGAATTGAAAGGATATGCCAGTTCATGAAAGGTTTGGGGGAAAAGGTGTCTTTAGAGGAAGACTGCTGGTCTGGTAAAGATTATATGAGGAGGAATAGACTAACTATGGAAAAGAAGAAAATAGTTTAATATGTACATTTTAAGACCATGACAAAGCATTGAGGTGGATATACCTGGTACCCAAATGAAATATGAAAAGACTATTATTATCATTATTGTGCTGTGACCATATAGGATTATGAGATTAGTTGGTTGGATTTATCAGCTGATTGGTTGGAGAATTTATCAGCATCACCTAGAGAATATTTTCCAAAATAACCCCCCTTTTCCTTTTCTGGAGATTCTGATATATTTTCTCCTAGGTGAAATAAGGAATTTTATTCTTATGATTTAGTTTCTAACTCTCTTTTTAGTAGGAGAAAATAATCTTGGGATGTGTGTTGTTTTGTAATGACCTTTAGATTTTGTTTCTGATCTTTGTATATTTGTCGTTCTCTTGGAATAGACATAGAAGTAGTTGTTCCAGAAAAGGGATATGCTCTTTAAATTCAAATTTCAATTTTTTTTCAGGCCAAAATTATCACTCTATAACTTGAATGATAGATTATCTATATGAAATGGATTTGACCTGACTAAAGCCATTAAAGATATTTTTGAAGAAAAAATAAGCTTGATTCTTTTCATTTATCTAAACCTAAAACCTCCATTTAGATTTTAAATTGCTCTCAATTACTTGCTAATGTATTCTTGCAGTTAAATTATATATACTTATATTGTCATATTCTGAGGATTGCTAAGTTTTGATAAGTCACACTGACATAGGCAAATATTAACTTTATTTTATTTGTAGAAAATGGCAACCTAGATTTCAAATGAATTTTTCAAGTGAGTAAATGACAGTTTGGAATAAAAATTTTAACATCTGCCTTATCATCTGAAAAATACCTTTGTAAGCAAATAGCATTTTCCCCCAAACACCTAAAATCTGCCTGTGTTTTCCTAGGGCTCACACACAGATTGTGAACTGAATGAAAGCAATCTTTTTTACTAGCTATGTTTTCCTAGGGTGTTGTCTTATTTGAGTAGTTTTCAGGGTTAACCATTTAACCATGTCACCTTTCTTGGAAGCATTTCTCTAAAAGTTTCCACAATACAAAAAGTGACAGCATGAATTGACTTGATTTGGTGAGAAGGAAATGAGCCAAAGGTGTTCTCATGGAGAGTTCCGTAAAGTTGTTTTAATTCTTCTGCTCATATCACAAAACAAACCAGAGCAAAATGCCATCTGATTTCTCAAGGTTAGTGTCTTCTAGAAACTATATTAGGATCTTCTCATTGACTGGCTTTACAGCTTTTATGTTTGAACATAATTATTCCTTTCAAAAAAGAATGTATTTACTGATCATTGTCAAAATGCAATTATGTTATTCCTGTGGCTTATTCAATATTTTAACAAATATTTACTGAGCAGTTACTCTGTGCTGGGTAAGTCATTATTTTGTTAGAGTACATAAAAGTACCTGTTGCTTTGGTAATTTAGGAGGATCAAACTACTTGCTTTCAAGATGTCTGTAAGACTTTATCTTTCTGATAAGGGCATGATGGAATTGCTGACTACATAATAATTATTTCTATTTTTAGTTTCTAGGTTGAATGATATAGAAATCTGGAGCATACAAAATCAAACTTTTATATATGTAATGTATGAAATTTATATGTAATATGCATTGTATTTTATATATAAATCATGCATATATTACTTAGTATCTGGTAATTGCCTTGGTGAAGCCTATAATTATTAAATAATAAATTATCAGATTATTTCTAACTTAATCCCAGTTTATATTATATATATAATGTATTATTCTAGTCATACTATTTGTCCCCATTTTCCCCTTACCTTTCAATAAAAGAACACTATAAAAACTGTTTAAATGAGGAAAAGTCATTTCTTCTCTGAGCATTCTTGCTTGTAATGCCTTCATCAAGGTATTTGCTTTGCAAATATCCCTTTGCTAGAAATCAGTTATGACAATATAAGTGATAATAATAACTGTTGTGATTTATTAAATACTTAATATATGCTGGGCACCATGTAAAAACTGCCTATATCATCTCAAACAAATAAGCAAAAGCCCAGGGTGACTCCATTATTTTTAGGTACATCATCTTTGGACCCTTATTTTCTCTTGGCAATCAGTTGTTGGTTATTGTTTGACATTGTATTTCAAGGCTTTTTTAGATTTTTTCCTTTTGTTCTATGTTAAGTGGGAAATTAAAGACAAACAAACAAAATTCCTTAATAGTGTCCCTTATTATTCCTTAGATGAGAATCACATGCAAGTCCACAGAGCATCTTTATATATGCAAATCAATTTAATGTTTTCCTCCTCTATAATGTAACAGTGGGCCAGACAGTGATGGTTCCTCTTCTCACTTGGCCATACAGTGACTGTACTACTGATGTGCCTTCCTCTTCTCACTCTTGCTCTTTTGAGAGGCTTGGCTAGTTTCAGGGGCACTGTTATTGGATTCAGCATTGCATCTAGACTTGGGGGTCTTTTCTTCATTCCTGGTTTGAAAAGGGATGTTTGAATGGCTTTGTCTCTCCTAATTATGTGAAAAAAGAAACAGGGCTAACAGTTCTATGAAAACCTCAATCTGTGTTTGAATTAATGTCATGATAAATGCATGTAACCAAGACCAGTATTGACATTACCTTCTAGTTTTGGGGCCTAATAAAAATTTTAATCTTTCTCAGAAAATATGGAATTGCCATGTCAATAAATCTTGTCAGATTCCTAAACAAGAAGTCAATATTTATTAAATAGACACAAGAATGGAACTCAGTCTTCTGTATGTTCACTATAAAACCTAATATACTGATGGTACTCAGCCGATATAAATGTTATTCATTAAATGTTCTTAACTAGGCAAAACAGATTATGTAGGAACATTAATAATTACTAAATATGACTGGAATTCATTTCAGTTTATCGTGGAATTCCATATCCTCCAAGGAACTTTCTATCAATATCTACATTGTACAAAAATTCAATATTTTCCAATAGTTTTCCTTCAATAAAATGAGTTGTAGTCTTCTCTGGATGATGTAAACTAAGGATGACCCACCCCATTCACAGTTAATCCTGTGTTTGTGTGTATGTGTGTGTGTGTTTGACAAGATATTTAAATTGAAGAAATTAAAATGAAAGTTTCAATTAAGTATCAAGATACAATAGATGTGGAAAGAAGTGAGATGAAATAATTTGTGAGTGAGTGGAGGAGAAAGAATGGATTTTTTAATAGATAGCTGATGCCTTGTTTAAAGTCCCTGGAGAATGAGACGAATTCTAACTCCTAACTTTTATTTTTTATTTTTTTTAAGGTTTTATTTATTTATTTGACAGAGAGAGACACAGCAAGAGAGGGAGTGTGGGGAGGGGGGAGTGAGAGAGGGAGAAACAGGCTTCCCGCTGAGCTGAGCTGCTAGCCTGATGTGGGGCTCCATCCCGGGACCCTGGGATCATGACCTGAGCTGAAGGCAGACACTTAACAACTGAGCCACCCAGGCACCCCTCTAACTCCTACCTTTTAGAAGAGTATCTTTCTAAAAGCGTAAATGGTGAGCTGAAGATGTCTCTCTGATAACCAGTGTGCTGGGGTTTGACTCTGCTGGAAACCTGAAAAGATGAGGTTGGGATGACAAACTGCTTTGAGAGTTAAGCCTGGAGAGTGCTGCTTGTTGGGATCAGCCCTTACTTTGAGAGTTTGTCCAGTCAAGACGTACAGGAATGCTCCTATAGAGCTGACATGGGTCTTGCAGGAGAGCAGGTATATAGTCATCTGGGTTCTTATCCAGGTCTCCTGGAGTGGTAGAAGGACTCCTGTGGCCAGAAAAAGCTGGGATGTGACTGTGTAGAGACTGAGGAAGGAGTAGTACATGACCACCTGGCATAGAGGTGCATCTGCCTGGTTGCAGGTTACATAAGAAAGAGGGGTCCTGCAAGACACTTCAGGCAAGCTTCTGAAAGCACCACATGACACAGAAAGGTTAATGTCCTCCAGTTTTGGGGAGTGCAAAGCCAGTCTAAGGTGGTATTAGTTCTTCCTTCCACTTGCTACCAGAGAGGGATTGCAAAAGTATTGTCCAGCTGGGAATTAAGACTAGGGGAAAAAAAAAAAAAAAAGGAAAGGACCATCCCCTTCTGTACTTCTGGCTCCGAAACAGAACAGAGCCAGGGAAGGGGAGATCTTGATTAAAACCTTGAACTGACCTTCTATTTACTGAATTGAGACCCACTGAGATTATTTGCAACTGCAGAACTGTCCATTGCATAAGAATGCGCTGAAGACTCCAAGGGTCTGCTATAGTTTCATCTGGGGACAGGCAATATTACTTCCACTGAATACATTTTGAAAGGGAAGAAAAAGGAATAGCTAAAGCAAGCCTGGCAAAATCTTGATAACCACTGAATATGGGTGGTGAGTATATGGGTGTTCATTATACTTCTCTCTCTGCTTTATATGTGTTTGAAAATTTTAAGAAAATATTTTTAAAAGTAAAGGACCAATAGAAAAAAAAGATAGACTACATTTTTATTACCACTTGTGCATTTTTAATACATGGGCATAATTACATGTGTATATATTTTTGTGCTTACTTAAAACCAATTTTTAAGTTAAACTTGAAATAGAATCGACTTAATTTTCTGCTAGGCTTTTGCTATAGAATGTCAAAAAATGAGAAGTGAAAGTTATATTTTTATTAGAATCATCAGGCTTTGTTTTACCAAAATTTTGGTTGGACACTTTTTCTTTTAGACTCTATGAACCATTGCCAATATACATAATTAATTCAAAAACGTGTTGAGAATCTATTTTTGAAAGATAATTAGTTGTTTTTATTGCAAAACAAACTTTGAATAAGGTATGGATTTGGAGAAGCAGAATGTGATAAACAAAATGGGTTGGTAACATAGAAGGAAAGACTAATCCAGATTGGGTTATCCTTCTTAGGAAAGGTGGCATTTTAGTTTCACTATGGAAGATGGTTGGGTTCTCCAAAGGCTTAAATGGGCTAGAGTATAGGGCATTACAGATAAAAACAGTCAGGCACATTATACAAATGAAAGCACTGTACAAAAATGCTGAGATAGGGGCACCTGGGTGGCTCAGTTGGTTAAGCGGCTGCCTTCAGCTCAGGTCATGACCCCAGGGTCCTGGGTTCGAGCCCCGCGTCGGGCTCCCTGCTCTGCAGGGAGCCTGCTTCTCCCTCTCCCTCTGCCTGCTTCTCTGCCTACTTGTGCTCTCTATCTGTCTGTCAAATAAATAAATAAAATCTTAAAAAAAAAATGCTGAGATAGAAATAGGCAAAGATGTGTTTGGGAAATGATCTACCTGGCCTGATTGGAGTTCAGAGATTTAGTGAGAGGAATATGGCTGGAAACTAAGTTGGAGTAAATTTCCGTGGGATTTTATGCCTTGATACAAAATTTAGACTTTTGTTTTAAAGATACTGAGGAACATAGAAGTTGATTTGAACATGGGAATAATATTGTCCAAGTCTGTTTGGTTGCCATAGCAGAATAGCTTTGACTGGATGGCTTTTAAACAACAGAAATTTCTCTCTCACAGTTCTGGAGACTGGAAGTCCAAAATCTGGGTGCCAGCAGATTTGGTGTCTGGTGAGAACCCCCTTGCTGTTTCATAGCTGGCCACCTTCTTACTGTGTCCTCAAATGGAGGCCGGGACCATGGAGCTATCTGGGCTGACATTATAAGGGCACCAGTCCCATTGATGGGGGTTACACCCTCTTGACCTAATCCTCCCCAAAGGCCTTACCTCTAACTACCATCACATTGGGGATTAGGTTTTAACATATGAATTTGGGGAGGAGGACATAGTCAGTAGCAGATCTATTCAATGCAAAACATTCTTGATATTTAATTAAACCTCAGGGTGACGTGTATTAGAAAGGAGCGAGATTTCATAAAGAGAGTTAAGGCTTATAATATATCTCAACTGAGAAGTACTGAATGTGGGTGTGGGTAAATGGAGTAAATGGATAAGATAGAAGAAACATATGAATCACACTATCTTTGTAGATTTTGGAGTGAAATGATTGGAATCGGGCATTATTTAGAAAGAACCAGATCATTTAAAAATGATCATCTGCTTTTTGGGTGGAATAATTTCTACTTAGCTTGATGGCTAAAAGATGTATAAAAACACCCCAGTATCACTATAAGGGAATTAATTTTAACAAGATTAACAAATTGAAGTTTCTGTTGAACCGCATAGACTATTTTTTATTTTTCATAACAGTATCTTTGAAATGACTTTGTGATCTAGAGAGAAGGAAAGATCCACATTAAATTGTTTCATTTCATTTAGAAGCACAGTTAAGATGCATTTTTTATTTAGTCCTGCTTCCTGAATGAAAATAAATGTTGAGGTAGTTACTGGGTGAAGTGTAGGTATAAATTGGCTGATAGACATCATATTACACTTGGTAAGCAAATCATCAGATAGAAAATACACTGTGTAGGAATACATTATAAAAATGGGTAGAATTATATATTTATGCAGCAACAATTTTATTAAGCTATCTTGATAATATTGATAGGGATTACTACTAAGCTATTTGAAGATGAAACATTTCCCTAGGGGGACGGAAAACACATACCAACAAAGATTTTGGATAATGCAACCTTTCTCTAACAGTTTCCTTTTAATTGGTGGTAAGCTTAGTAAAGTTTGATTAGCTCTGGGAATGCTTGATATTGATACTTTACTTCAGGGCTACACATCATGTATTTTGTGGAATATGTATGAATTATAGTTGATGACCTAGAAAGAAAATTTATTTTAATTTATATTTTTCTTTTAAATATACATTTGTTAATAATCCTATAGGGCTTTTCATTTTCTTTTCATGTGTTCATTTGCTGCTAATCTCATGGCTGTGATGATATACTCATTTTCCCCCAGTATTTTCAAGGCAATCCAATTCCAGTGTCATTCAGAATGAGGCTCAGTGAAATTTGGCATTTTGGGGGGGGCAGAATTTTAATACTTTTTGATTATTATGAGTAAACTGGTATAGAAGGATACTATGAAATATGAATTGGAAGGATAGAAGATCAAAGTCAGGGGGATCAATAAGGTGGCTTTGTAACATCTAGGCAAGAGACATTCTTTAAATGTTTGGTAGAGGGGCACCTGGGTGGCTCCGTCAGTTAAGCATCCAACTTTGGCTCAGGTCATGATCTCAAGGTCCTGGAATTGAGCCCCACATTGAGCTCCATGTTGAGCTCTGTGTTGGGCTCCATGCTAAGTGGGACATCTACTTGTCCCTCTCCCTCTCCCTCTGCCCCAACTTTTGCTCTCTCTCTCTCAAATAAGTAAATAAAATCTTTATAAATAAATAATTTAAAAAGATAAATGTTTGGTAGAATTTACCTGTGAAGCCATCTAGCTCTGGGATTTTGTTTGTTAAGAGTTTTTTGATTACTGATTCAACTTCATATGTCTTCTGAGGCAAGGGAAAAAAAAGCAAAAGTAAACTATTGGGAGTATGTCAAAATAAAAAGTTTCTGCACAGCAAGGAAACAATCAACAAAACTAAAAGACAACCTATGGAATGGGAGAAGATATTTGCAAATCAAATACCTGATAAAGGGTTAGGATCCAAAATATATAAAGAATTTATACAACTCAACACCCAAAAAACTAATAATTCAATTTAAAAATGGGCAGAAGACATGAACAGACATTTCTCAAAAAAAGACATACAGATGGCCAACAGATACCAGCATCACTGATAGGAAAATGCAAATCAAAACTACAGTGAGATATCACCTCACACCTGTCAGGTTAGCTAAAATAAAAAAACGCAAGAAACAACAAATGTTGGCAAGGATGTGGAGAAAAAGGAGTCCTTGTGCATTGTTGGTGAGAATGAAAACTCGTACAGTATGCACGTTCCTCAAAAAATTAAAAATATAACTACCCTATGATCCAGTAATTCCACTATTGGGTATCTATCCCAAAGAATAAAAAACACTAATTCAAAAGGAAATATACACCCCTATGTTTATTGCAGCATTATTTACAATGGCTAAATTATGGAAGCAGTCCAAGTGTCTATTGACAGATGAACAGATAAAGAAAAGTGACACACACACACACACACACACACACACACACACACACACAGGAATATTATTCAGCCATAAAAAAGAAAGAACTCTTGCCATTGGCAACAACGTGGATGGGGCTAGAGAGTACAATGCTAAGTGACATAAGTCAGTCAGAGGAAGACCAAATAACATGATTTCACTCCTGTGGAATTTAGGAAACAAAACAAAGGGTAAAAAAAAAAGAGAGAGAGAGACAAACCATGAAGCAAACTCTTTTTTTTTTTTTAAGATTTTATTTATTTATTTGACAGAGAGAGACACAGCGAGAAAGGGAACACAAGCAGGGGGAGTGGGAGAGGGAAAAGCAGGCTTCCTGTGGAGCAGGGAGCCCGATGCAGGGCTTGATTTCCAGACCCTCGGATCATGACCTGAGCTGAAGGCAGATGCTTAACGACTGAGCCACCCAGGTGCCCCAAAGCAAACTCTTAATTAAAGAGAACTGTTGGTTACCAGAGGGGAGATGGATGGGCGGTTGGATGAAATAGGTGTTGGGAATTTCACTATATTGTACACCTGAAACTAATATAACACTGTATGTTAACTATACTGGAATTAAAATAAAAAATACTTTATAAATAAATAAATAAAAATACATATTTTAAAAAGTCTTAAATGCAGAAACAAAAGTAAAAAATCAATGCCTTTTTTTAGTTTCTTCCTTATTTTAACTTTTATTTAGATTGCAGACTTGAATAGGTATTTTAACATTTTTAATGATTCTGGCACAAAATGATCAATATCATTTCTTTCACAATTGCTAATTATAAAATGATGGCAAGGAGTAATATGTACACAGAGAATTTGAATTATTCTACTATTTCAGTATCAAAATATTTCATTTGGATAGATACCCAATAGTGGAAATCAATCAATGTGATAAATCACATCAATAAGAGAAGGATAAAAACCATACGATCATTTCAGTAGATGCAGAAAAAGCATTCAACAAAGTATAAATCCATTCATGATAAAAACCCTCAACAAAGTAGGTTTAGAGGAAACATACCACAACATAAAAAAGGCCACTGAGGAAAAATACAGAGCCAACATCATACTCAATGGCAAAAAATTGAGAGCTTTCCCCCTAACATCAGGAACAAGACAAGGACGTCAACTCTTACCACTTTTATTCAACATAGTACATAGTCCTAGTCAGAGCAATTGGACAAGAGAAAGGAATAAAATTCGTAGAGGAAAAAAATAAAACTTTCACCGTTTACAGATGACATGATACTTTATATAGAAAACACTGAAGACTTCACCAAAAAACTACTAGAACTGATAAGTAAATTCAGTAAGGTTGCAGGATACAAAGTCAATATACAGAAATCTGTTGCATTTCTATACACTAATAATGGAGCAGCAGAAAGAGAAATTAAGAAAGCAGTCCCGTTTACAATTGGATGAAAAACAGTAAGATACCTAGGAATAAACCTAACCAAAGAAGTGAAAGATCTGTACTCAGTAAACTATAAAACATTGACAAAAGAAATTGAAGATGACACAAATGGAAAGATACTCCATGCTCATGAATTGGGAGAACAAATATTGTTAAAATGTTCATACTACTCAAAGCAATCTACAGATTTAATGCAATGCATATCAAAATAACAGCAGCATTTTTCACAGAATTAGAACAAATAATCCTAAAATTTGTATAGAACCACAAAAGACCCTGAACAGCCAAAGCAATCTTGAAAAAGAGAAACAAATCTGGAGGTATCATGATACATTTCAAGTTATACTACAAAGCTGTAGTAATCAAAACAGTAGGGCACTGCCACAAAAAGAGACACATAGATCAATAGAATAGAATAGAAAGCCCAGAAACAGACCCATGATTACATGGTCAATTAATCTTTGACAAAAGAGGCAAGAATATGCAATGGAAAAAATTCTCTTCAACAAATGGCATTTGGAAAACTGGACAACTACATGCAAAAGAATGAAACGGGACCTCTTTCTTACACTGGACACAAAATAAAATCAAAACAGACTAAAGACCTTGAGACCTGAAACCATCAAAATCCTAGAAGAGAGCACAGGCAGTAATTTGTCAAACACCAGGTATAGCAACATTAAAGACTTTTTTAAAAGATAAGTTTTGGAAAAAGTAGAATTTAATTTTTAAAATAACTTCTCCATATTGGATTTTTATTTATTATTTTTTAAGATTTTATTTATGTATTTTGAGAGAGCGAGAGAGAAAGAGAGAGAGAGAGAGAGAGCGTGCATGAGAGGGGGGAGGGGCAGAGGGAGAAGCAGTCTCCCCGCTGAGCAGGAAACCCACAACAACCCTGGGATCATGACCTGAGCAAAAGGCTGACACTTAACCGACTGAGCCACCCAGGCGCCCTGGAATTTTATTTTATTTTATTTTATTTTATTTTATTATTTATTTTTTTTTTTTAAAGATTTTATTTATTTATTTGACAGAGAGAGAGAGATAGTGAGAGCAGGAACACGAGCAGGGGGAGTGGGAGAGGGAGAAGCAGGCTTCCCGCCCAGCAGGGAGCCCGATGCTGGGGCTTGATCCCAGGACCCTGGGATCATGACCTGAGCTGAAGGCAGACGTTTAATGACTGAGCCACCCAGGTGCCCCTGGAATTTTATTTTTAAATAAAGTAAGTATTAAGACTGACTTGTAAAGCAGCTCTAAGGTAAATGTATAAAGTATTTACTCATTCCTTTTGAGGGAGTAGATTCATGAATTATTATGAAATAAAATGTAATGTGCTTTGTCCATTTCCCATATTTTCAATATTTTGAAAACTTGGAAATTTTAGGGGCATCTAAGTGGCTTCATCTGTTAAGCATCTGCCTTTGGCTCAGGTCCTGATCTCAGGGTCTTGTGATCAAGCCCCACATCTGGCTCCCTGCTCTGTGGGGAGTCTGCTTCTTTCTCTCTCTCCCTCTCCTCCTCCTCTCCCCCAACTCCCAGCTCGTGCTCTCTCTCTCAAATCAATAAATAAAATCTTTTTAAAAAAGCTTGGAAATTTTAGATGATCATTTCATTAAATGGGGATTTTTTTCCCCTGCTTAAATGGAATATGGCATATAAACATGGAACATGCCAACCACAAATATGAGAAAACATTTTGTTACCAGTAATTATGAGAATAATATGTGCCCTGTTTTTAGTTGTATCTGTCTGGAATTCATTTGCTTTCTGGTGAGAAATATGCAGAGTGGTGTACCTGAGGTCATATGTTCATTTACAGTGAGCAATGGCCAAATGGAAGTGTTAATGTTTTGGTATCATTATTGCTAAGCATGGTTAAAGACATGGTATGATATTAAATACCAATAAAGCAACTAGTCACATTTGTTATGCCATATCTTTTGTCAGTATATTTGCTAAATGATTTTTGGATTTTATGCATGTAATTCTGCTGCTTATTTAATAATGGCTACTGAACTTCATCTTCCTGTTCCTATTCTAGGCATCTTATAATCTCCTGTCTATAAAGAAGGAGGAGTAATCTATTTATAACTTAGATAAGCTCATGGCATGCCCATATTTAAAATACTTCAGTGATTTTCCATCACATTTAGAACAAAAATTCAAACCCCTTGCCATTTTAGTTTGTCGATAAAATAATCCACACTTGATCTTAGCCAAAAGGCCAAGAAGTGATGTAGATAAAATAATCCAGTAAAGAAATTGGTTTTATAGGAGATGAGAGGATAATTTATTACCTAATGCATTCATTCAACAAATTTTGGGTGTTTATTATGTGTCAGGTGCTACTGTAGATACTTGGATAAACAAAAGACATAAAAATATCTGCCTGCATGGAGCTTATTTTCTAGTAGTGCAAGACAGGCAATCAACATAGTTGTGTCTAGCAAGTTAAAAGGTGATAACTGCTATAGAAAAAAAGGTTAAAAAAAGGGTAGAGTGAGGGAATAGGGCATATGTGGCAGTTTTTAAAAGGCTATCAGGATAGACCTCATGAAGAAGCAGTCATTTGAGCAAATATTTGAAAGAGATGAGAATTAGTCATGCTGTTATTTGGGGAAGGAACATTCCAGGTAGAGGCAATAGAGCGCCAACGATCTAAGGGGAAGACAGAACTGCCATATTTGAGGAACACTGATTTGCCTAATGGGGGAGAGGAGGAGGGTTTTGAGCAAAGGAGTGGTATTATCTGACTTAGGTGTTAACTTGTCTCTGCCGTGAGGCAGAGGGGAGGAATGGTAGAAGCAAAGAGACTAGTGAAAGGGGAATAGGTTGAGAGGGGACAGCTTGAAATAAGCAGGTGGCGGTGGAGGGGTTAAGAAGCAGTTTAATTCTGGGTTTGTCTTATAGGTAGAGAAAGCAGGATATTCTAACAAATTGGATGCGGGATGTCGGCTGGGTAGCTAAATGACAGAGAGTGGCGGGAACATCAAGGATGCCCAGGTTTTTGGATGGATACATGGAGTTTCAGGTTTGAGAGGGAAGATTAGATATTTGTCAAATCGGGGATGTCTACTTCCTATCAAGTAAAAATATTAATAGTTAGGTATATTGATCTCAAGTTCAGAAAGAACTCTAGGCCTGAGGTATAAATGTTGGAGTCACAAAACTGGAAGTGAGTGTGGATAGAAAAGAAAATAGATCCAAGTACTACATTGTGGGGTACGCCAATCTTAAGGAGAAGAAAATCTATGTGTTTGTAGGGAGGTGACAGGATCCCCTTCGGAGCTGTTTGTTTACATATTGCTGGCTTAACACTCCCACTGAAGTGACAGAGGGGTTTCTTGTCTGTCTAGAATATTCTCGGCACAGAATAGTTGCTCAATAAATATTTGTTAAATAAATAACAGCCAAATAAATGAGAACGTTACAGATTTATGAAAACAATTTTGATGTTTTTCATGCAGAATTGAAAGCTGAATCCATATCTATTTGAGATCTCATATTGAGAAGCATAGACCTCCCTTATTGACACCAGACTGACTGCTTAGGGATTAAGTCCTGGTCTTGGTATTTGACTTATTTCCCCCTTACCAGATAATATAGGTTGACTTTTTTTTTTTATAGTTGTGCTGAAAGCAAAAATAAAACTCTCAACCATTTGTCACCTAAAAAATATATGAAGAATACATATATTCTTCAGACTGGCCAAAGGTAGACTCCAAGTTATAACCCTGTGAACTGGCCTACTCAGTCATTCTCTCTTGTCTCTACTATTATCGTGGTATAGGTTAGGTATTTGACCCAATGAAGCAAAATGGGAGACTGATTCCTCCTTGGTGAGGTCACATACAGATTTAGTTTTTGAACTGGTGATTCCAACCAGTTTCTTTATGAGGACAATTTTAATAATTTCCACAGAACTGAAAGACTCCCCTCCCACCCCACCTTGGCCCTCATAGTCACTGGCAAGGAAGTTACAAGAGGTAAAGGATGTCAAGTTCTTGACTAGACTTCAGGCTACAGTGAATGCCTAGATTTTGTGGTACCATCATGATTCTGTCAGTCTAATAGTGGGAGATGACAAAAATTTTCTGCTAAAGGCACTTCCTGATTAGTTCTTATAAGTTGGGAATCAATTTCTCTGTTTATTGGGATGGTAGGCCAACCTGTGCATGCAGACTGGCAATGCCATGCTGGTGTGTGTGTGTGTGTGCTTTACAAATATGTATCTGTGTGACATATAGGGCACAGGCCTATGAGTGCAGATTTGTGTCAAGGAAGATATTCTTTCTGTCTTTCCTGTTTGGTTTTATTCTATAATTGGTGTTTTTCTAAGTTCATTTTAGTAGGATCACAAGCCATTTCTTCATAATTAGGTGGTTGGCAAAGAATAGGGAGACCTACCTAATGAAAAATTATCTTTTATTAGAAAAGCAATATTGTTCATTTAAATGTTTTATTTATTTATAAAGATTTTATTTATTTATTTGACAGAAAGAGACATAGCAAGAGAGGGAACACAAGCAGGGGGAGTGGGAGAGGGAGAAGCAAGCTTCCCACTGAGCAGGGAGCCTGATGCTGGGCTGATCCCAGGACCCTGGGATCATGACCTGAGCTGAAGATAGACACTTAACAACTGAGCCACCCAGGCGCCCCCACTTAAATGTTTTAAATAGTACACCAAGTGTACAAATTTGGAATTGTTGCACTGTTCACAGCTTGGATACTATCCTTCTAGACTTTATTTATTTATATATAAATGTTTATATGCATATACTTAAAAAACATAAATGCAATGTAACCATGAATATCATTTGCTTCTTGTGTTTTTTCACTTAACACAAGTTCAAGGCACTGGGATGCATGGGTGGCTCAGTCAGTTAAATGTCTGCCTTCTGCTAAGGTCATGATCTCAGGGTCCTGGGATCCACATGCATATGGCTTTCTGCTAAGCAGGGAGTCTGCTTCTCCCTCTCCTCCTGTACGCTCACTCTCTCTCTCAAATAAATAAATAAAATATTAAAAAACAAAAAGACAAACTCCAAAACTTCAAGGCATTGTTCTATGCCTGTATATGTGAATTAGACACATTCTTTTTAATAGCTATCTAATATCCCCATTATACAAATAATTATTTACTAAGTCCCACATTTTTAGGTATTTAGGTTATTTCTGTTATTTTAAAAATTACAAATAATATTTTAATAAACACCTTTGTATTTACACATTTGCACACATGTACAAGTATGTTTGAACAATGAATTCCTAAGTTAGATTATTTGATGTTTTGATGGAAGAGTATAAAGCACAGAAAATGAGATTTAATTGAAATTTATTGTGGAAAATATCATCCTGAGGCACTGAGTGTAACATGCAGCGGGTATTTTTGCCTGCCTTTCCCTCACCTTTTGCTATCTTTTATGGCAAAAACTTAAGGTGTTTACTTTCCAGAGCTCTGCTTTCATAGTAGTAGCTGGCTTTAAATATACTTATGTGGTTTTTTTTGTTTGTTTCTTTTCTTTTTTTTGTCTAGAAAGCCATGAACGTATACATTGACCTGTCTGGTTCTAATTGAGGGCCATGTGTTTATGCTCTGTTACATATCTCAGGCACTACCTGTCTTATTTATTGTTGTATTCCCAACATGTGTCTAGCAAAGTGTAGGCAGTCGCTGAATATCTGTTACTCAATCGAAAGATATAGCAAAACTGGAAAATTTCCGTATGTTGTATCTAAATATTTTGTTCACAGTGAAACAAGAATTCTAGAGGCAAGAGAAGTCTAAGTTTTTCCTAGCTAAGATATAGAGCAAGAAGAAATTTTAATAAATACCTAAGGACTTAATTAACAATAGAACAATGCTATTTATATGCATTATTGGTTTATGATACTTCCTCTTTAGCTGACTTGCTTCCAGCTTGAACTTTCAAACCAGTAAAGATTCGCTTTAAAGTCTGTGGTCCCATTATATCTTGTGGTCACCTATACTCCAAGGCTGCTTATCTTGTCTCTGAGAACAGTGCCCATTGAGTTACATATGGATGGACCGGGTAGAGATGATGAACATTTTGCTACAGTTATTCTATTTCTTGTGTCACGGTACAATGCTGATAGCTGTGGTTATCAGCCATGATAGCAGGAGCCAAAACTCTTCTTTGCACCACTTACTTTAGATATTTCTGCCAAAAGTTGGCAGATAAAAATGTGGTTCAAGCATCATCACTCTTCTTTCTAAATGATGGCAACGAACAAACAAACAACCTCCTTACCCTCCAGAGGTATGGAGAAGTTAGTATCCCCTTATATTTTGTTCTTCTTTTACCTCTTCCCATTTAGGCACTCATGATAGTGTAAAAATTCTTTTCTATTCCTTTAACTTGTGCTAAAGCTGTGAGTAGTGGTTGTCATTGATAGCAATGAATTGTAAGCTTTTTGAGCATATGTTAAGTATACATAGTATTGCAACACCGTTTTTTAAACAGAGGTAGGCTATTTCTTACTTTATATCTCTTCATGTCTGTGGAGAAATTATGTCTGGAGGCCATTGTAGAAATTTGCTTCAAACTGCATACGATCATTTCCATATAATTTTTAACCATTTCATAAAATTTTGTAATTGTAATATTCAAATATAATGACATAATTTTTCTCATCCCCACCTACACCATTAATCAATACAAAGTACACTAATTCTACCGGTTCTTTGGAATAAAAATTTTACACTTCTAAATTTTGAATTGTTATTTACACTTTGTTAGTATCCAGTAGAGGAAATGGAAAGTAGTTTATGTGTAGGTATAAAATAATGTAGCAGGCAAGCATAAAATCTCACTGGGTGCTTCAATTATTTGTTTCTTTGCTTCTGTAAACCAAAGGTTAGCTTTAGCGCTAAAGGTTTAGCCCTTGTGTGCCTAAAATCTGCTTAAAACCTTTTCACAAACCTAGGGTCTCTTTACCAGTTAAAAAGTAGATTGTATATTTACAGACTTTAGGGACTCAGGAAATGATTCAAACTGCTCTTAGAAGTGATGCAGTGAGAAAGAAAATTCCCATAACGATTCTGGCATTAGATTTCTGACAGACTTTAGTTTACAGAATGGAATTGCAGATATGATTAAACAATTTCAAACGTTCTCAGACCCACAACCTATTGGGTGGCTTTCAGAGCCAGTTATGTTGTCAAATATTTTAAAATCAAGGAAGAAATGATGAAGCCATTCGACATTCTCTAGAGTTTGGATTAGCCATTAAATGTTTATCCATTAACAAACATTTCTTGAGCATCTATAATGTGTCAAGCATTATTCCAGAGGCTTGGGATACATGAGTGAACAAAGTAGACAAAAGCCCTTTCCTTTATAAAGGGTTTAGGCATCATATACCTTTATTTACACAAAATAGGCAAGTACTAAAATATGTTAGAAGTTGTTAAGTGCTTTGTGAAGAAAGACAAAGTAGAGCAGGTTAAAGGGGAGTGGAAATGCTGAGATGGGGGGAAGGATGATGGATAAAGAGGGCACTGCAGTTTGGAATAGCGTGATCAGAACTGGGCTTATTACATTTGAGCAAAGCCTTGAAGGAAGTGAAAGAGGTAGCTGTTCAGATTAGGGGCAGAACATTCTAACCACTGAGACAGTTCAAGCAAAGGCATTGAAGTGGGAGTTCTGGCATATCCAAGAAGCCAGTGTGGCTGGAGTAGAGCAAGTGAGAGGAGAAGTTACTAAAATCGTGTTCAGAGTGGAAACAGATGAATGGGCCACTACAGGGACTTTGGCTTTTCCTGGGCATGAGAGATCAGGGACCATGACAAGGTTTTGAGCAAAGGAGTGACAGGAGTGTGTGTCCCTGGAGCTGCTGTTCTGAGAGTAGACAGCAGGGGGCTAGAATGCCATTCTAGTCAAGAATTAAGAACAGGGAAGAGCCAGGGAGAGCTGTTAGTGGCTTGGTCCAGGGCATTAACAGTGACAGTGTGCCAAGTAGTTGAGTTCTGGATATATCTTGAAAGTAGCATCTACTGAATTTCTTGATAGATGAGATGGGAAGAGATGTGGTAGTAGGCTCTTGTGACACAGTATGAGCCAACTTGAGCTCACTGTGTCGGAGCTATGTAAATTAGAACTAATCTTTACAGTATTAAGGGGACCTCCTGAGTCTTAAGGCAGACTTAGACATATGGGCACTAAACTGTATGTCTGTATATGCTTAGACCATGGACAGTAATTCAACTATTACATTTTGTTTGACTGGGATTTTTTTAAGGTGAATGTGGTCTTGATAGGAAATTTACTATAGGCTAATCCAGGAGACAGAGCCACTTTTTTTTCATTTTCTTTTTTTGCTTCTTTGTTTATTTGGAATAAATATCACATTTTACTTTAAGTTGGATACTTACTGACTGAGAACAACCTTTGGTGACTTTGATTTTTGCTTCTAAGACATTTTGGTCTAAACCAATGCCCTTGAAATCTGTATATTCTCTTTAATTTTAATCCATTGAAATACTTGTTTAGCAAGTTCATTTTAGAGTCCAATTAGTAGTGTCTTGCGGTTTTATAATATGAAGTCTGGTTGCTTGACTTTATGAAAAATGCTGATATATTTAACTTAATAGAAGGTGTTTTATTATATGTAGTGATAGTGATGCTTTTCAGCAACTGTGCTGTGTTAAATCCTATCTTGAATATTAAGTACTTAGTCCATGTATTGCAGCAATATACCCTGGTCCTGTGATCCTTTACAGACAAATTGGGTGAAATGAATGTAGTACAAATCTGACCAGCCCTGGGGATATTAATTATATTACACAATGAACTCAAGCTCAGATACACATTTCCAAATTGCCCTTTTCATGGAAAGTGATTACTCAAAATTGGTAATCATATGAAATGCTATAGTTCATTTGATTTGCTATATTATGAAAACTGATAAAAGAAAATAAGAAAATGGATTTTTGTTTTCCATGTTTCATGAGGCATAACACATTACTATCATTGAACTTTAAACCTTATTCTTATATGATTTAAAACTATATTTACTAGTTTTAAAATTTTTTTAATTGGAGTTAAAGTCGGCATATAGTTAAATGCATGGATATTAACTTTATAGTTCAATAAACTTTGACAATTGTAAGAACCCAAATAACCATCACCCAACCATAGACCAGCACTGTCCAATAGAACTTTCTGTGGATGGTGATAATGTCCTATATCTGTGTTGCCAATGTAGTAGCCACTACTCACATGTGATTTTTGAGCATTTGAGATGTGGCTAGTCTGACTCAGGAACTGAATTTTTAATTTAATTTAATTTTAAGTATTTTAAATTTAATTCGTATTACCATATGTACTAGTGGTTACAGTATGGGACAGTAGGGCCTTAGATAGTTCTCAACTGGGACTGTAGGAGAGAATTTAACCCTAAAGCTGATGGCATATACCATTTCTAATGAATTAACTTACTTCTTATGCATCTAGGTTGGTATTGTGCATCTCCTAATATTAGGAGAATTAGAACAATAGTCACTCAGATCATTTCTGTAAGACTTAATTCTTTCACAGCACTCAGTTGAGAAAGACTGTCCTAGAAAGTTTCCCCATTTCCTTTTCCAGTCAATACCAGTCCTGATGACAACCATAATTCTTTTATTTATCTCCATTAACTATTTTTTACCTGTTTATAGACTTCATATAAATGGAAATATACAATGCAGTTGCTTTTGTGACAGTCTTCTGTCATTCAATATAATGTTGTAAGTATCAATAGAAAATTCTCTTTATATTGCTACATATCATGTAATATATCCATAATGTCAACATAGCAAAATTTATTTATCCATTCTCCAGATGTGCCCATTTCATTTTTGTCAAATTCATTGGCATAAAAT
The DNA here is from genome assembly GCF_009762305.2 of Zalophus californianus. NCBI lineage: Eukaryota > Metazoa > Chordata > Mammalia > Carnivora > Otariidae > Zalophus > Zalophus californianus. Next base: position 75,314,116 of record NC_045599.1, read on the forward strand.
TTTTCATAGCATCTTCTTATTATCCTTTTAAAGTCTGTATTATCTGTAATGATGTCTTGTTTCATTTTTTGATGTTGGTAATATACTTAATTGGTCTTACTAGGACATTATCAATTTATTAAAGAAAAAACTTTGGTGTTCTTGATTTTCTCTATCTTTTTATATTTTACTTATTTCTGCTTTTATCTTTGTTATTTCTTCCTTTTGTTTACATTTAAAGTAAAATCCATTAAAACTAACTACTACTTTCTCCTACCCTTTCATTTACTATATAAATTCTTAGCTATGCTTTGAAATACCAATTCCTTCCATTTTTTAAATTGATTCTTCAGATATTCATCAAACATCTGGCTACTCCATGGAAGGTACTAGGATAAGCAACAGTGAACAAGATAGACATAATCTTTGCCCTTTTGCATTCATAATTTTGTTGAGCAGGTGGAAATCAGAAAAGAAATTGCAAGGATGGTAGGTACCATGAGGGAGAATTGCAGAAAAATCTGGGAGTTTACAATAGGGGACTTACATGGATTGGGAAAATCATCCTGAGGTAATGCAGCTTGAGATGAGCATGGCTAGGAGTTAGCTAAATGAAAGAGGAGGAGATAGGAGAGCACTACAGGCAGGAGGAACAGATGTGCAAGACACTGGAGTGAGAAGGAGCATGGATGAGGAGTTAAGGAAGGCTAATATGGATGGAGTGTGGAAATGAGAAGGTGTGCAGCTTGGGATGAAGCTTGAGAAAGAGATGGGGCAAGATCACATGGTCTTACAGGCCATGTGGATAATTTTAGATTTATCTTAACTAAGGGTAATGGGAAATCACTGAAAACTTCTAAGCTGAGGAAACACATCTGGTTTGCATTTCACGAATCTCGTTCTGGTTACTGTGGATGTATGTTGAATGTAGACAGAAGGCAAATATTTATGAATAAAGGCTAAATGGGAAGCAATTGCAGGTGAGACATGTTGTGATATGGATCAGAGTATATTCAGAATTCCTTGTGCCCCAGTAACTAGTTCCTGTTAAAATGGAACTCAAAGTGATGTAATACCATGATTTTTATAAAAGGCTTTCTTTGAGTTGACACTCCTTTCGAGCCAGATATACTAGGCAGTTTATTTCTTTCATCTTATAAATGTTGACTATAAAGTGCTCAAATATGAGAATAACACTTTTATTCCATATTGTGACAAGTCAGACTGGGTGACTGCAGAATGTAGGTCACCTATGAAATTTAACTTCCTAAGAAGACTTCTGAAATACAAAGTAAAATTCCATTCTGTGTTGACAATCTCACTGAATTGCATAATTTTTCTGACAGCTTCACTTTTACATGGAATTTTTGAACATTTAAAATTGAAATGGAAAGTTTGTCAGTGTCTCAAATCTTTAATAGTTTTTTCAAATAAGTTCTGAATGTGAGTTTAAGCATTAACCTATTTTTTTAAATTGCCAAAATTCAATATTTATATCAGCACAAAATTCAGTTATTCATGCATATACCTCAGGTGTTGTATCTATTTCTTTCTTTCTCTCTCCCTGTCATCATCTATTTATCTATATGCCATCTATTTTAAAAAATTGTCATAAAGTTTGTCCTTAATGATTATTTAATAATTATGCTGGGAAGAAATAAGATTTCAGCAATATATTTACATTTTAAAAGTTGTTTTTAATTTTTTGTAACGTACTTTAACAATTTTTTTACTTTTTTTTTAAAACAGAAAACCTATGAGTACCATTTAAATGACTTTTTTCCTTTTTGATTTGAATGGGGAAATATCTAGCTCTCTTTATTTAGGACAAAATGGAAGTTAAGTAGATTAATTTCTCAGTGAGATTTATCATCTTCAATAGATTAAAGAACAAAGTAGTGGTCAATTTGGTCTAAGAATAAGCCAGTTAGCATATTTTAATATTGTCAAGCTATCATTGACTACTCAGATTTTAAAAGATGAATAGCCTTATGATCTTTCCATTTTCTAGAGATTTTTAAAAATACATTTTAAAAGCCAGATATATTTTTAAAAGATCATGCCTACAATAAGTAAATTATGTAGTGATAGAACATCGAAAAAAAAGTTGAACAAAAAGGCACATTCTAAGAGTTCAGGAGTAGAAAGAACAGAAGAGTTCTTTTTGGTTTGGTTTTAATATAGGAAAAAAGGGAAATAGGTGTATTAAAATTATTTTCGTAAGTCAGAGGAAGACAAATACCATATGATTTCACTCATATGTGGAATTTAAGAAACAAAAACAGATGAACATAGGGGAAAGGAAAAAAATAGAGAGGGAAGCAAACCATGAGACCTTTAACTATAGAGAACAAACTGAGGGTTGCTAGAGGGGAGGTGGGCTGGGGGATGGGCTAAATGGGTGATGGGTATTAAGGAGGGCATTTGTGTTGAGCACTGTGTGCTATACGAAAGTAATGCATCACTAAATTTTACTCCTGAAACCAGTATTACAGTACATATTAACTACTAGAATTTAAATAAAAATTGAAGTCCAAAAAATTAGTAAAATCAATCTTCTAACTCTCTCCATTATATATAAGAAATAATTGTTTATGGCAATATCTTTAAGTTGGTTTCTACCCTTTATGATTTTATAAACTTAATTTACTTTGTGTGGCATTCATCTAGTAAAGGTACATAAATATAAACATCAAAGTTTGACCTGTTATATGTGTATAGTCATACACCTGTTTGTGTCCTAAAAAACTAAGGTTATATACCTGGGTTATTTTTTTAACTATACACAATCATGGAAACTAAACAGGAATTAATCAACACATTTCATAAAGGCCTGACAGCTGGTAAACCTTGCCTTTGGCTGTGCCAGTGAGTCAATAACTATGGGTTAAAGACTATAAATTCTTATTGCCATCTAAGTACCATCTGATGGACTTTTTTTGTAAGTGATACAACTGCATTTTCCCAGCAGTTCACTTGAACAACAAAAGTAATTTTTAAAGAATTAAATAGTAAAAAATATTCTGCAATTTAAAAAAAATAAATAAAATTATTTTTCAGGGGATGGTTTCTGTCAGCTGAAGCAGCTAACATTGGCCTCTTTCTCCCAGGTCCCAAAGCGGTCTTTTCTTTCATTGGCTTCTGAGAATGTGTTTAGTGTAGAGGTGATACATTCAGGCTACCACCAGTGCTGAGATGGCTGGGATCACCCAGGTGGTCCACCACCTGGAATTAGAAATAAGTAGTAATGAGAGTTTCTGAGTCTTGGTTATCTTTGATCTGTCATCTGGATGAGTGACGTATGTTTTGGACATTTCTCAAGCATCTGTAAAGTGCCCAGCATCCTCAAAGTTTTCAGTAGCATCCAGTTTGTTCTCTTAAGACTTCTTCCCTACCAGGATGCTCCTCCAAAATTGTGGTCACATCATATACCTGGTACAGGATCAGCCAAGTGCTTTTGCTGTGGTTGTGCTTCCGGATGTTTTCCAGGGTGTAGTACTTGACAGTCTGGTCCAACTGCCCAGACATTTCGGAACGCAGTAAACCTCAGGCAGGGCAGACACCAGCCGAGCCTGGTGCAGCAGAGTGTGCATCTCATCTGGTTGGGCCCCGGACATTCCTGGCACCGTGATCCCACACCCAGAGCCTCATTTTCTAGAGATTGTGCTGGTATTTTTAAAGAAAAATTCAGAATACCAGAATATTGACAAGTTTCATTTCAGAAGAATTTTTTGAAGATCAAATGTTAAGATATTAGTTGAAAATTATTTTATATTGCTTTCTAACATATTAAAGTTAACAATTAGTTTGCTTAATTATTAGTGATACATATAATATTTATTTTTGGCATACACTTTGTATTTTGCATAATCCTTAGTACAGAAACAAACTACATCTTCCTTCTTTCTGTGACTATAATGTAGAACTGCATTCCTGGAGTGTTTGATTTTATTGATAATTTCTAGTTCAGTATTTCTTAAATGTCATTCTACCACAATACATTTTCAGTAGTTCATATTACAGTGAGAAAAATGAGGATAATGTATATTTTGCATAAAACAATGTGTTTGATTTAAGAATTATCCTTTACTTTGAGATTATGCTCTTATTGTTATGAATTTCCATAGTCCTGTTATTTAGAAATTATGGTAATAATAGATGGTGGTTGGCATTAATTTATAAGATATACTTATTTGGCCAAATAAAATGTCTGCAACACTTGGTCAGACCTATAAATATTTAATTTTGGAATTTCACCAGTCCTTCAAACTTAGAGGATTAAGAACTACTTGTTCAATTATTATGTAGTTCTTCAAAATCCTAAGCAAAGGAAAAAAATTCTAAAAAGCTCATAGGAAATCTGTGTTCATGTAGTGATAAAAACTTAATCTGTTTTGAAAATAAATGTTCAATTCTGATTCTAGTAATTATGGATCCTTGTTTTTATGTGTAAGTATCCTAAGGTAGAGTTGGTCCTCTGTAGTGATGTAGCTTTTAATTAATTAATTAATTAATTAATTTTTAGATTTTATTTATTTGAGAGAGAGAGAGTGAGAGAAATTGCACTGGGCGGGGGTCAGAGGGAGAAGCAGACTCCCGACTGAGTGGGGAGCCCAGTGGGCTCCATCCCAAGACCCCGGGATCATGACCTGAGCTGAGGGCAGCTAACCGACTGAGCCACCCAGGCACCCCCTGATGTAGCTTTTGATCAGACTTCTGGATTTCATTTATATGGATCAACTTTGTTTTGAGATTTAGGTGGCAGTTAATTGAACTTAACCGCATTTTTCAGTCCATGACTTATTTTTCTCATTGGTCCATACAAAGCTTCCTTTCTTTCCTTCTTTCTCTTTTTTCTCTCATACCTCACTTTCATTTTCCCCTCTTTGAAAACTAAATATTTTTAATCTATGTATTTAAATTTGAATATGTTCCTCCAAAAGCATATTGTTTTATATTAATATATTCTTAATTAATAGAAGTAGTATTATATTTTTCATTTTATTTATTTTAAAACTGAGTCCTCCTTTTTGACATTGTTCATGTTGTTACTTGTACATCTAATGTAGCCTCTAACTGCTGCATAAAATTCCATAGTCTATGTCAAGAACTCAGAAGGATTGCTTAAACTTAAAAGCCATGAATGATAACATTACCTGAAATTAAATATTCTGTTCAATTAGGGACTCCTTGGACAACAGTCACTAACTGGAAGAAAGCTACTTGCAAAATCCAATAATAACTGGGGTTTAATATTTAAAATATGCAAGTGACTCTTGCAAATCAACTAGAAAAATACACCCCAGGAAAAAGGTAAAAATAGATTAACACAAAATTTAAAGATGAATAAACTGAGAAAATTAAGAGGCCTGTGATAAGATGCTCAAAATAATGCATAATATAAGAAATGCTCATTAAAGCAACATTTAGCTATGACTTTAAATCACTAGACTAGCAGACATTAGAAAGATAGATAGGCAACTGAGACATGAAGGTATAAAAACTCTATTGCATTCCTGGTGTTAGTGGAGAACAATGTAGCATGACTTATTTAGAAGAAGTGTAAGTGTCATTCTACTTCTGAGTATATATCTAAGAGGAATTAAGGGGACATACATGGGGATTTTCTTTGTAGAAATGTTCATGGAGGTGAGCTGGAAGCACCCTGGATGTCTGTTATCTGGGCAGGGGTAGAGAAACTTGGGACAGTGGGTATGTATAATGTGGAGCATATGGGTATTCAAATGCTAGCCATCAAAAAGGAGTTCTATGATATTTAAAATAGTTTGTATCTTTCTGATTTTAAATTTGAAGTCCCTTAATGTGCTCATGGGCTACTTAAGAAAATAAAAGTGCTATATGTGGGATTTAAACAAACCAACAAGTACAAGAACCAAGCTCATAGGTACAGAGAAGAGATTGGTGGCTGCCAGAGGTAGGAGGGTGGGTGGAGGGTGAGTGAAATACATAAAAGAGGTCAAAAATTATGAAATTCCAGTTTAAAAAAAATAAGTCATGAGGATATAATGTACAACGTGGTGACTAGAGTTAATAATACTATATTGTATATTTGAAAGTTGCTAAGAGAGCAGATTTTTAGAAGTCCTTATCACATACTCCCCAATTTTTTTTGTAACTATGTATGGTGATGGATGTTAACTAGACTTATTGTGGTGATCATTTCACAATATATACAGATATCAAATGATTATGCTGTACACCTGAAAGTAATAGAATGTTGTATGTCAATTATACTTCAATTAAAAAAAAAAGAAAGAAAATGGAAGTGCACTTTACCAAATTTTTAATATCTGAAGGCTACAGAATAAGGACATGGTTAGGGATTCTTGTGATCTGCCCCTATCTTCAAATACTTTCTAAATTAAAAAAAATACATGGAAGAATACTTAATAAAGTCTAATAGTGTTAAAAGGATTACAACTAAAAATGCAGTCTCCTGCTGTATCTCTTTTAATCATCAAAACAGCATTCCCTGTTGGTACCACTCTCAACTCTTAGCTATTTTTAAATATTTACCTCCATATTTTTAAATTATGTACTCATACTATCCTCAATTTATGATTTTGAGATATTTATTTAAACTTGAATATGCGATTTCAGTTTTTCTTTTTCAGGCAACCCCATACCCCCCATATTTCTTTCTTCCTCCCCATCCGCCATCCTGCTTCCCTGCCCTGCTATCCACCATGGTGCCTAGTGTCTGTGAATCTCTTGCCTCTCTGGTTCAATTAGTACAGAAAAGGTTGATTACTCAGGATGGTCAGTGGTGGTGGTTACAGTTTTTCACTTAGAGATATAGGAGGTTATGGTAGGGGCCTCAATATTTAATTTCCTTTTTAGACTTTCCACCAATCTTCCTGTTTTCATTCACCCCTCCTCAACTTGTTTAATTCTGTCACCTCTGAGTGTTCAACTATGAACATCATCATGGATCTGTGGAACAAACTTTCTTCCAATTATTATCTTTGGAAGTCTCTGAGTTATAACAGCGACCATTTTGCTAAATGCATTACAGGTCTGTTTATTTCCTTCTTATATTGTATTTTGGGTTTGAAGATATCACCCAGTTTTATTAAATATTGTACTTCTATTTCTTTCTACTTGTGAGTTTTGGGAGATTATCTATTTATCAAACAATAGAACAGTTTATGTAGAAGTTCTACATAGGATTTTTCAAGCATTAGTCCATAAGACTATAGAACCTTTTCTGGTCATAATTTTCTACGACTAGGATTCCTTAGAGAGCACTCTGTATAAATGCTCTCATAGGGCATTATTATTTCACACATATTTCCTTAGTTGCCCTTCACACCATGTCTGCACATTAAATGCTATTGCTTTTCCAGTTTAACAAATGAAGAACCAGAGACTTAGAGGTTTAATCATCTGCCCAAGATCACAAAGCCTCTAAAGGGCAGCACTAACATTTGAACTTCTAGCTCCATAGCCCAGCCTTAGCCTTCTGTGCTAGCAAGAACAAGTTTTATTGGTGACTTCTTACAAAACCAGGGCTTGTGGGTGGATTCAATGAGATACAAGATGTATATTATGCAGCTCTCAAAAAATTTAGCTTCCTTTACTTTTGTTTTTGTTTTGCCATTTAACATGGTATTTAATTTTTTCTAAACACGTGTATCTTATTTCTTTAAATAGGTAACCTTATTTGAAGAGTTTTCCACCCATTTTGTAGTCATTCTAAAACCAAATCCACTGCTTTTTAGCTGAATATAGAATTTAGAACTCAATAATTACTTTTATAATAAGTATTTAGAGATTGTCTTTTGATATTTAAGATGTTTCTATTAATGTGGTTTATTATCCAGGTATTTTTATATGTTTAAAATATCAGTTTTGCAAAGCTTTTCTACATAGTCTCTACTTACTGGTTATTATTAGAGAGGGATTAGACAGGTTTGAGTATCATTGTGAAAATTCTGAAATAAATTAGATTTTATGAGACTTTCTCTGTAATTCTAAAATGTTAATTAAAATAGTATTTTTTATAATTTGAAGTAAAGAAATAAAGTACACTTGGCTGGCCTCTTAAGTTTTGGGGCTGGGGTCATCATTGCCTCACAAAGGCGCTTGATTATGGGCTTAGTATTATAACAGACTTCTAGGTCCAGATTACATGCCAAGTCTCTAACTTAATTTCCATGGAGATTAAAAGTCCAGAGTGGGGAATAGAGTCAATAATATTGTAGTAACATTACAGTAATGTATAGAATTGTTGAATCAGTATGTTTTATGCCTGAAGCTGAAGAAACATTGTATGTTAACTATATTTCAATTAAAAAATTCAATCCAGCATAACATTCTTGGCCCTTCAAAATATGGTTCAGTGTGCTTTTTAAATTATATTTTTACATTTTTCCCTACTCGCTACTATTATCTTGGCTCATTACTCTCCAAATATGTCCTCTGCTTTCTTTCTGGCTCTACTCATGTTGATCCTCTGTCTGCTGAAATCCTGTGCATCTTTCCAGGTCTTTCTCAAATTTTATCTTCTCAGTGAGGACTTAATCCTTTCACCTATATTCTTGAATTCTTACAGTCCAGGTTGAATTGATATAGCAATTTTTATATCAATATTCAAATATTCTGTTATATATTATAGCAGTATTATTCTGATACATATTCTATTTCTTCCTCCCATCTCTCAATTTCCACCTATTCTCCTACTCCATGCTTCCAGACTCTTGAAGCAAGAGTTGAAAATAATAAATGAATCTTATTGGTCTTTGTATAATAATAATAATAGTAACTTTTATAATAATAAGAACAACAATAACAATGATACCTGAAATTGTTGAATGTTTCCTAGAGGTAGACGCTATAGTTTGTGTTGCAGTATCATATCTCTTTAGTCTATACAACTTACAATGACATAGGTATTATTTTTATCACATTTTATAGATGGGGAAACTCAGACTTAGAGAAGTTACTTGCTCCAAGACCACACAGCTAGCGAGTGGTGGGGCCAGGATTTCACTCCAAGCATTATGATTCCAGAGCACATATTTTGAATCACACACAGTAATCTCTACAGTGCTGTTGCCAATAGTAGAAACTCAATAATTTTTTTAAGTTGAATTTATATTTCCAAAGAAGCATACATTTACATATCAAAATTTGATGCAACATGGTGAGTATATTTTACACATGTGCTTTCTTCAGAAACATGCATTGTAAAGGGTATTCACAGTATATTACTTTTTATGGAATATTACTTTTTTAAGAATGGATATAAGCACTCTGTAGTATAGAAGATTAGACAATATGGTTTGAAAAACATTGAAACCATTTGACGAAATGACTTTTCAAATCTAAGTTAATAACTTTTCCATTATAAAGCATTGTTCTTAGAAATTATCAATGATGCATATTGTTATTGTTTATTACTGGCCGTTTTTTGACTCATCTTTTGCTGAATAATACAAGCTTATTTTCTTGCCTATTTACTCTAGGCCAGGGAGGGCAAATAGATTTTATCTCAAGGATTACCTGTGTTTGTTCAATTAATAGTAGTTACCTAGAACACTGAGTTAAGAAAGACTGAATATTTGCCCAGGACTCACGTAAGAGTGAACTATGATCAGTTAGAAATATCTGATATAAATGTAGGACTGGTACAAATACCACCATGCCTGCTACTCACTTGCCATTCCTGTTGTAGGCTGTTGTCTTTTAGTGCTCTGTAGACATATGTTGGAGTGTAAATGAATTTTGGTATTAAGTAAAACATAACTGAATAAGAAATGTTTGGTAAATAAATAAAAAATATCTTTAAAAAAATAAGGTCTCCAAATAATGATTAAAAAAAAAAAAGAAATGCTTGGAATAAAACAGTGATTTGTTCTAAGCTAGGTATTTTGGAATAGGTCACTCTTTATATTAATTTATCATGTATTTAAGGTATAGATTTTTAGCATTATCTCTGCTAATGTCTTTGTCATCACGTATTATGACCTATACATTCTTATTATATATCTTGGCACTATTTTCTTATCTTTTTATTAGGCACTGTTACTGGAGAGCTTTCATCCACTCTGAGTGAGGCCAAAGATACATTTCACTAAAACAGTAATTACGCTTCTGGACCTTCGCCTGGTAAAATGGAAAACATATAAAATATGTGGTAAGTTTATTAAATTATTATCCAGCTTTTATTCCTCAGGTTTTTTCTTATGTATTTACGGAATAAGGTAGTCAGTAAAGGTATTGGGTTATAATGATGACAGTGAATGTTTGTAAGTAATCTTACAAGTTTCCTGGCTCCCTTCAAGTCCTAATTCTGCAGCTTGACTGGTCTTTCCTACCTTACATCTAATGGTTACTCTTAAAGTCACTTCATACTTACAGACTTCACTGTTTGTTAAGGATGTTGTCCATGTTTTGAGTCTTTTTATTTTTATTTTTTTCTTTAAAATTTTTATTGTTATGTTAATCACCATACATTACATCCGGGATGTGGAGAAAGGGAAACCCTCCTACACTGTTGGTGGGAATGCAAGCTGGTGCAACCACTCTGGAAAACAGTATGGAGGTTCCTCAAAAAATTGAAAATAGAGTCTTTTGTTTTTGGTTTTATTTAAATTATATAAGAATTTCAACCTGAATATAAAGATAAATGATTCCCTTTAGTTTTGGGGAGTATCATATACATTGTTTATACTTATTAAAGATTAAATCTTATTTTATTTTCAAATGATATAGCTAATTTGGGTTTTGTTGGAAATATACCTAAATTTTGCCACAAGTCTCTCATGACATGTTTCTCTGCCTGGAAGTTTTCATTCACATTAACACATATCTTTACTGATTTTAATCCCATTGAGATGTCCATATGAAGTTCTAAAAAGTGATAAATGCCTTTAGAAATATTTGCCATCTTAATGTCTACATGGCTTTAAGAAACTAAGCTGCAACACTATTCCTCGTGATATGGGTTTGTTTTTTGCCTACGGTAATAAAAATTTCAATAAGCATTCTCTCACAGATAACTTTTATCTTCATCCTACATTTGACTTTACATATGTATAAAATTATATATGTGAAATTAACTTTGTAATAAAAATGTTATTCTCATTGTAATTAGGGTTCTTAGCTACAGGCATTTGGACTCATTCTAGCCAGTTAAACAGAAAAGGATTTATTCAGGATTGTTAGGGACCTCACAGGATCACTGAGGGAGCTGAAGAAATAGATGTGAAAGAAGTAAACTGCTAAGGTGACCTGTTGGGATATTCTACAGGTCAAATGCCCCAGGTTTTTTAATAGATAAATTATGAAGGGCAGAAAGGGGTGAAGGAGGAACCTATAGATTAACAAATACTTAAAAGACACAGCAAAATTTTAAAAGGGGGCTAAGATTAAACTATGGTGTCTAGGGATACATACTGTTAAAAGATAAATTGAGGCATATTAAAAATTTTAAGAGTTTATTTGATCAAAATCTGTTCTAACTGGACAGTGCCTAATTGGAAGTGGTTAGGAGAAAAGGTGGAAGCAAAGTAAGAAAATTATTGAATGGCTATAGCTTAAAGCCTAGTTGGTTATGATTGGCTGTCCTTAGGTTTCAATTTCATAACTGTGAGGCATTTACAGGCTTAGGCAAGAGGGACTTATTATGGTGATGGGTTACATGGAGGGGCTTCTGGGTGGCTTGCAAAATTCTACTTTATGATCTGAGTGGTAGGTATAAGTGAGTTCATCTTAAATGTTACTCATTTTTTCTCTTTTCTCATATAGGTGTATAATTTGAAAACAAAAAATGTTGTGGATGGAACTAGAAGGTATTATGCTAAGTGAAATAAGTCAATCAGAGAAAGACAATTATCATATGATCTGTGGAATTTAAGAAACAAAACAAAGGATCATGGGGGAAAAGAGGAAAAAATAAAACAAGATGAAACCAGAGAGGGAGACAAACCACAAAAGACTCTTAATCATAAGAAACAAACTGAGGGTTGCTGGAGGGGAGAGGGGTGGAGGGATGGGGTAACTGGGTGATGGACATTAAGGAGGGCACATGATGTAATGAGCACTGGGTATTATATAAGACAGATGAATCACAGACCTGTACCTCTGAAACTACTAAGATATTATTTGTTAATTAATTGAATTTAAATTTAAAAAGTTTAAAAAAATACAATTCAAAATAAAAAAAACATGTTAACAACATGTCAGTAGTATCAACTTCTTATTGGAGAAAGATTACTTTTTTAAACATGCTATGTTTGCATATACTGTGTTTTTATTGGAAAAGTTATATTGAAGAACTTTTAAATTTGAATTGTACCTAAAAACTATTTTAACATTAATGTACAACACCAATGTACTCAGACAAATATAATGTACATCTCGGTTCAGACAAAAAACAAATACATATCTTCTTCTAGTCAAGTTTGAATCATTGAATACCAAGGTATTGAAATTTATACATATAATGAATATGAATGACTATCAGGATTATTAATTTTCAAGAGTGGAATAGTGGCCTGAATTTAGATACTGATTTCTTTGTAACTTTTAGGAATGGCTAGATAATTTATATAATAATTGATTTAGATGTAAAATTAGACATTATATTGAAACTATTTTTTCAGTCTGTCCCAAAGCTCTTTCCTTCCTTCTCTTGTAACATGGTAACACCTGCTTTCCTTTAGGAGATTGGCCCTCTTCCATTCCCATTCTGTGATGACAGTATACTGCCTCTGGCTCAAGGATCTGCCCAGCAACAGGTAGTGACCAAGATGGTCCAGAGGCCTTCTCTGGAATTTTATATTTTGACTTTCAAAGGGCAGAAATCTCTCCTTGCTTGTGATCATTTGATGGATTGGTATGTACCTAGATAAAAGAGTTTACTAACACTCTCAGAGAAGTGGTTCTGAGGCTCAGAGAGAGAGGATAGCTGGAGGGTCTGATAGTGTTAATTTGACATCCCATTTGATCCGAATCCAGATCCACTCTTACAGTTCCCAGTTACATGGACAAATAAATGCCTTGTTGCATTTGTACTTATACTAGTGTGAAGTGAGCTTCTATCATTTGTGAATTAAAGAGTTTCAACTACTTTAGGGAGCATGATAAAATATCTGTTTTTAAATTCCTTAATATTAGTTGAAAATTGCCATAAATATCACCTTTATACACAAAAATAGGATGGAGAAGAGTTATATTAATCAAGCATCTGGTTCTAATCTACCAGTTAAACTGATTTTTTGGTCAGTCTTTTGGATTCAAATAAACATTTAATAAAGACATTTGCCAAATTTAATCAGTGAACCTGGTAATTGTCAATTAAGCTATCCTGAAATGTCTCCTTCTCTTTAGCACTTCTTACACACTTGCTTAAACATATATATAATACATACATATATACATGTATATATGTGTGTGTGTATATATATTTATATATATATGATATATAAATATATATATATGATAGATGATGTGAGATTTGCTAATGACAGAAAGAAAGGAGGTTTTTACCTTGAAGTTAATAATTTATTTTCAACTTTTAGATTTGGAAATTAAGCATCTTTAATTCTCAAAAAGGAAAAAAAGTTACCGCATCTGAGGGGTCCATCCACATATAGACCTGATTTTAATGATGAGATCCTGGACTTTGAGCATTGACCATTGACCATGGTTGAGCATCTTTTCATATGCCTATCTGCCATCTGTATATTTTCTCTGGTTAGATCTTTTGCCTATTTTTTAATTGGGTCCTTTGTTTTCTTATTGTTGAGTTTTATGTCTCTTGCTCAGTCTTAAAGATTTCTTAACAAGGAGCCTGAATATAGGAAGGGTAAAAAGAGAAGTAAATGAACAAGAAGTTGAGGATCTAACAAATATATTTTTGAGTGGTTGGTTTTGTTTGCTTGTATGTATCTTAAGAACCAAACATAGGAGAAAGTACCCTGGTGCATAATAGATGTTAGAAAACAAGGGATGGGGCCTGCTCTAGATCCTGCGTCCAAATCATAGTTTATTTTTGGCACCTTTCATGTGCCCCAAGATTGGGACAGAGAGGTTGGGAGTCAGTGTTGGAAAAGCACCCTCTCTTTCTGAGGCTGTAAGAGAAGTGAATGATAAAGCAAAGTAATCAAATAGAGAACCTGATACTGAAGGGGTAAGGGAACCAACATGAGTTTGCTCCTTGGTGAGTCAGATACACCAGGTGGAGTAATCCCACAAAGTCAACGATATTTCCAGCAAATAAGGTGATCACTGGGAATAGCTTCCAACACAGTGACTCCCTGAGGGAGGATGAATGGGTACCTTTTGTTTAGGGTAAAGATAAATTTTTGGATAAGGAAGCCTTGTCATGGTATGTAGAGGCAGGCATAAGGTCACACATGTACCTTAAGGAAACAGGCCTTGATGTATAATGCATGCTATGTAAATGAGGCTGAGTCTTCTCCTTGGGCAGAGATTAGTATTAGAATGAGGTAAAGGTAATTGCTGGTCATTCCAGGGGTCACTCCATGGTCCATCTGCACAGACATGAGTGGGGGGTTTAGCTCAAACGGTCTGGGTGGTCAGTGCCAGGGGGAGGTCTTGTCAGGGCGTTCATTTTCACCTGAGGGATGGTTTCAGGTGTCACTTGTCTGAATTAGGAAGTAAACCAGAAAGAAGAGTGTAAGGAAAAATATAAGACAAAGATTAGTGAGTACAAGCAGGTGGGCAGTAAAGGTCAGGTCTTGGGGTCTAGCTAGTGACAGAGGTAGCTGAGGAGGAAATGCTTCCTGGAGGACATAGATAACCACCATGATCTGAGGTTGCTGATGACAGGAAATTAATTTAGAACTTCGGTTAAAACATCTGGTTTCAGTCCCTGCTGCTTCCACCAGTATCAGTGTCAGCAACCACTTCAACCTCCCAACCCCTAGAACAGCAGAGCTTCTGAGAACTTTTCCACATCATAGGGATTTCTTGCCTTAATGAAGCCAATCAATCAAAGTTGCAGTGAACATTATTTCTGAACCTGTTCTAACAGTTTACTTATTCTTTTTTTTTTTTTTTAATTCTGTCAAAAACAAAGGTCCATTCTTTCTCTCTTGAAAACCTAGAAAGAGCTCTTCACCTTTTTGGATCTGTGACCTATACTGAAATGCTATGCTGAGCCAAAAACCATTAGGGCTTAGATAATTTCTTAAATGTTTTTAAGTAATGGTAGAGATAAAAGGTACTGATATAAGGTATTTTTAAGAAAAATATTCTTATGTTAGATAAGAAATATAGTATAATATTTATAAAGAATATAGTCTATCCAAATTTTTATTTTTTAAGGTGTTTTCTTCATACAAAGCATATTTGAATTATAGGTAACCCATCCCATGATATATGCTATATGCAATAAGGAATATATTCCAAATTTTATTTTGGGGGATAAATAACTCAGAATATATGTATTCATAACATGTCTTATATTCTGCTTTATTTTGTCCCTTAACTCTAAAGTAGGCTATATTCCTTATTGCATATAACATATAGCATGATATCTACTGCCTATAATGCAAAAGTGCTTTGTATGAAGAAAAAATGCCCATGGGAATAGCATTTTTATTGTCCTGGGCAATAATAGCACTTAATAAAGGTGTTTTATTCCTGAATCTTGGTCTTATCTCTTAGCTTAGTTTTATGACTTTTAATCTTTCCTGCTATCAGTTTTTCATCTTAAAAATGAGGTTATTATCTCCCTGTCTTCCATATACCATATACAATAATCTTAGGTATAAAATAGTATTATAGGAGGCTCTCATCTCTTTTTGAGGAAAAAAAAATGACATTTTTAATGACAGTCTGTTTAGGGCCATGATTTGAGTCACAGACTTTCATGGTAGAGTAAGATGGCATTTTTACATAAATTCTCCCAGATATTTTACAGCAGGGGATCCTTAGATGATCTCCACCTTATTAGAGAATTCTACTGAAATTAATTTATTGGGAATTTTTATAAAATTTTATTTTTTCTAAGTAATTTTTGTTGGGTAGTATAAAATTCCTTATGTTTCAGGTCTCAAAAATATTTTAGATAGAAAATATGAAGTGTACCATGTTGACATAAAAAAAAAACAAAAGGGCATTTCTAGTTTCCATTGTGTCAAGTGGGTGACCTTTTGAATCTGAACTAAAACAAATTGGCAATGACAGCTTTAGATTTTCACTGATCTCTCTTGAAAAACATTACTGCAAATTGTATCTTAGCAGAAGTGCTTTAAAAAAATAATGAATTTTTCATGAAAAATCACTTCATCTCATAGTGCACCTGCTGAGAAGGCTTTGCATTGCCTATTAAAGTGTATGCAAAAGCTGTGCAATTAAACTTTCAATATCAGATTTATTTTGCTTTGCTAATACCCTGTAATGCATCATAGGAAGAGCAATGACAAACATGTATTTGAATTCATAGATCATTAAAAAAATAATTAGTGCTTTAAAAGGTCACAGAAAAGATCAAAGGAAGACTTGCTGTGGCATTTAACCAGAGTTTGAAATATTGAGGGACATACATTTTTCTTTTGATACATACTCTTGTTCATTGCATTTGTATTATTTAGAATTAGTTTTTGAATTAGTTCATATTATTTTTAGATTTTTTTAGAGTTAGATATTATTTAGAATAGTTCATACCACTGCACCCAAGTTTTGCAGCACTTGCAGTAAAGCAATCACTGAAGTTAGTCCACCATGTTGTCTATTCATGAGATGTCTAGTGCTGGTGAGTAACTCATTAGTTGATCAAAAAGTCAGAAAAAAGATCTCATAACCAGGAGTTTAATAACTCAACCATTTTGTACAGAAGACTTGAGCACCCTCAAAAGACCTTTTAGCTTAAAAATCAAAGCAGTTAAAATGCAGGTGAAGTTTTACTACAAAACATTCCCACAAAAAATTTCTAATCCATAAATATACTGCTATTTTCAGTATGTAATCCATAGACTCAAAAATTGCATATTTCTTTTATCTATTAGACTTGTGTAACAAAATCATTTATCTAGTCCCTATCTCTATAATTATATTTTAAAATATGGATTCTGTTTTATTTGCATTATAGATGTTCATTCACTTATTCATTATTTCATTTATTCAGTTTTAATCATTTCTTCTTTTATTCAACAAGTATTTATTGTGTACAAATTATGTTTTAATTATTGTGCTAGGTTCTAGTGGTGCAGAGATGAAAGTGGGTCCCTACCTTTAAGAAGTTCAAGGTTAGTGGAAGAGACAGACATGTAAATTTACAGTTAATACTGCAGATGGGTAATGCTATGATTGATTTATGCCTAAAATGTTTTGAGAACTTAAAAATGAGTTATCTAACACCTCCAGGTGTTGGAGAAATGCCAGTAAAGACCCCCCAGAGATAATTGCACTTGAGGGTATCTTGAAAGGTAAGAATACGTTAGCTACATGGTAAGGAGGAGGAGGGTATTCTAAGGAGAGACACAACATGCATAGAGGCAAGACACAGCATTTCACCTTCAGGAAACTACTTACAGGGTGCCAGTGCGGTTATGGTGGGAGATATGGCTGGGGGCTGGATCATGTTGTATCTGGTACTCTTGGACTTTGTCCTATGGCAGCAGTCCCCACCATTGGATGACTTTAAATGGCAGACAATGATCAGAACTACCATCTTAAAAGTTTATTCTAGTGCAAGTAGCAGTTTAGATTGGAGGAGAGACTGAAGGTAGGAAAATTTTTAAAGTAATCAGAGTTGGACGTGGTAACTGCTCTAATTAGATCAACAGCAGGAAGGATAATGAGGAGGGAACATATCTGAAACTTATTTAAAAGTAGAACTTACAGGACATGATGACAGATTGGATTTGTAGGACAGAGGATCCTGGAATGACAGGTATTTGGCAAGGTAGGTGATAATTTCCTTCAATATGGGATCTACAGAAAGAGGCACAGGCAATAGTTGAACTATGACAAATTTTGGTCAACAGTTGTACCATGAAATAACAACTAATTATATCAGCAAATTACAAAAGTGGAAAGAAAATTGTATTTCAAGGAGATTTGGATTTTATTTCTAGTTCTTGAAGAAGCTTAATGCATAAACTTGTAGGCCACTTAAATGCTCTGAGCCTCAATTTACCTTCAGATGCCAAAAATGGGAGGTTGGGTTACATGGTCTATAAAAGTATTTCAACACTAGAATTTTGAATTATGGAAAATTTCCATATCAACAGTCTCAATTAAATACATGTTTGCTCCTAAATAACGATCCGGAAAACAACAGCCCATGATGAATTTTAGGAGCCAAGAGGAGAGGGCTAGGGAGTATGTGGCTCTCTGTATGGTAATCTTTTCTTTTAATTTACCAGTGTATTCTAGAAAAGGCTGATGTTTTCATCTTTATCCCTTAAGAATGCAATGTTACAGTAGTGTTTAGTTTTACCAAATTTTAATTAAACAGTAAATTTAGAAATTTAGAAATAATAACTAGACATATTTCTTACTATAACATTAAAAGAAAAATTAAAATATCTTTAACTATATACCTATATTAAACTTTTAGAGAAAACAGCTTAAGCTATTAGTGTAAGAAATATAAATATGCCTTAATATTTAAATGTGAGTACATTTTATTATTCTTTAATTATCACTTCTCGTTCATTAAGACTTAGATATTCCTTTTTCTGGCCAAATTTATGACCACCCCATCCCCTCCTCCCTTTTCTGACATCCAGGTCTACTGCCTCAATGTGCCCTATATTCTGTTGTAACACATTACCCAGTTGCTTTAACCTCTCTTGGCCACTGCCCTTACTAATATATGGGCTATTATCTAGATTATGGGCTCCCTTGAAGGCAGCAACTTTATCTCCTTTATCTCTGTTTACCCAAAACCTAATATTCTATCTGGCATGTAGTGAATGCTCACTAAATGTTGGCCAGGTGAGTGAATAAGTAAGTGAATGAATGGATCTTCCTAGGAAGATGTAGTGCTTTCATTTCACCTCTTTGTTAAAGAAAGGTTCTTCAACAACCCTGAGAAGGTTTCCTGGATGATAATGAAACAGTAGTACCATCTTTATATTGACCACATTTAGTTCTTCCTGTTCCTCAGTTCCAGATGACTAGAAATTTAATTGTGTCACTTTCTCAATCAAGAGATGGAATCAAATCAATGTTATTGAAGTTACATCTCTATAAACCAGGTGATATTACTGATCTGCTACATAATTGAACCCACAATGGCAGGTTTTTCTTCTATTTCTGAGGTTCATAATAAATGGATTTTACAAAATATACACACATTGACAAATTATTTTAGATTGATATTATCTTCTAGTTCTTTGTGACCAGTCTTCAATGCTGTAGTTAATATCAAGATTTGAGTACACGAGGCACATCAAAGTAAAATAATTGAGTTATTAACTAGATTTAATAATGACCTATCTCTTGTCTTCTTTTTTTGGATTGCCATTCTGCTAGTCTGGGTCCTTATTAACTTTCATCTCAATTATTACAATAGCTTCACCACTGAATGTACTGCTTTCTGTCTTGTCTGTACAAAATCTGTTCTTCCTACTGACTGCTAGCGTGATCTTTGCATAGAGAAGACCCAGAATGTAGTATCTCTGCTCAAACAGAATCCTCTTCCAGGTACTTACAAAATAGAGTCCACAGCTTGGTATACAAAGAAAGCCAGGTCTGGACTAAGATTCAAACCCAACTTATCTCTATAGCCTCTTCTCCTGTTTTGTATCATAAAATCAGTTAAGTTTGAATCTCTGAATTACTTAAGCACGGGCAACAGTTCACTCATGGTATTCTTTCTATTTTAGCTTGGCATTTTTTTTCCTTCCACTGTGTCAAAATTCAAATCCCAGTTCAATGCCATATTACCTGAAATAAATTCTTTGACTGACTAGATGAATCCTTTATTAAGCATCTCTTATTCCTTCAGTAAAATGTATCTTTTCCTCATTGATGTTTTCATAGTGCTTATATATCCATGATAAGCTAATCATTCTGTTACAGTACAAATAACGATACACGTTTAAGTCCTCTAATAGGGTTTGAACTCCCTGAGAGGTGACCTCTGCCTTGGTGACTTTTGGATGCACAATGGCATCAAGAGATAATATAAAAACGCAGATCCTGGGGTGGAGGCAGGGCCTTTTGGGTTACCTTTCATGATGTAAGATTTTAAGTTCAGAAAATCAGAAAATAGTATTTGTTTTTCCATGGGCATGATTGAATCAATCAATTCATTGATTGAATCAGTCAATTCATACTACCTGAACTCATCAGAGTAAGGTTTTATAAGTTGCAGGGCTAACATTAATTTGTTATGGAGATATATTTATATCCTATAACTGGGACATCACCTTCTAAATGTGAAGGAAATTGGAAAACAAAATTAGTAATCAGAAAGATGCTCTAAAAAATAGGAGCAAAAGGTCTGTGACGGTTTAGGGAGATGTTTCATTCACCCTAGGGGAGAGCTTGAAAGAAGTGATTTATGGTATCGAATATAGCTATTTATTACCTTAACAGTTTTTCTGGGGAAAGCAAAGTCTGTATCTCTTGGATATATGGACCATGATAGACACAAATGTTTTTTTCTTTGCTCATTTTTTTTCTAGATTCTGAAGCTTTTCTATTTTAACACGACAACAATGATCTCAGACACATTATAGTAATATTGGTAGCTGCTTATTTCCCTCTTTGCCTTAATCAGTTGACTTAAGTTAAAGTTGAAAGGCATATTTGTTAAGGGGACTGAATCCTGGAGATAGCCTGGGCTTCTCCCTCGAGGTCTAGAGTCACTATGGTCTTATTTGTAAACATGTTTACAGGAAATCTTTAAAGCTTGCCACTTTTGGAGATGACTATATTTATCTTTCATATCGGGTCTTCTTTTGTATCTCAGAAGGTGATCCCTGATTCTTGGTTGTACCCTCTGTGAAGTTTTAGACCATGGTTCTCTTTCCATACCCCCATGGCCTATGACCTATGAGTTGTGTCTTATATACCGTGGATACCTAAGAGTCTGATCAATAAAATACTACTAGTTGGTTTATATTTTGAAGCAAGGAAATAATTACATATAGATAAAAGTAAGTATAAAACAAAGGATGTGCTGTTATTTAAACTAACTATATATGATTTTTCTGATAAGAGAAAGAATTCTGGGGTAGACCCAGGAATTGCTTCCAACACATTCCTTTCTGCCATACATGTCACAAAGTTATTTTGCAATTTAGTAGAACACTCATGACTGTTGGAAAGGTTTCTTTAATCTTCCCTTACTAAATCAGCATGAATTTGTGTACCCTTATTTGTAACAACCTCATTGCATGTACTTATATTATTGTGAGCTTTTTGAGACTCTGTTGAGGGACTTTTGAAGTTGAGATGGAAGATAGCTTTTCTCTTTTGTGACTCTAAAAGGATATAAATATTGCTGATTGCTTAAAATTAGTTAACATATGATAAACTGGACTTTGTTTTTACTTGTAGCTTGATCAGGAATATCAGAAGCAACTCATAAAATAAAATGGAGAAAACCCCTTGAGGCATTTAATGATGTATCTATATTGTAAAACACAGCCTAATGAAATAAAAGCAAGTAAACGAAGGAAAAAACCTTACATCCCCAACAGCTAAAACATCAAGTAATGTTCACAGATAGTGAAACAAAACATTCCTATCTTGTTTGACCTATGTCAGAGCCATGTGTAGATTCATTTGGAATGGACAACATTTTTGAGGTATGGGCTCCTGATAGAGAATGCCCTTCTTTTCCCCTTAACCACAGGTGGAAGTTCTGAAGGCCTCAGAATTGTCATGACAGGGCATAGGAAAACAGATGGTCCCTTAGGCAGACTAATCCTACGGTATTTAATGCCAAAAGCAAAACTGTCAACTGTTTCAGGGAAAACATAGAGCTTAAAACTGAAGAATTGATGATTAAACACAAAATTGATTTTGAAATATTTGGTTTGAAATATATTTTAATTTTTCAATCTAAACACACATTGTTACTGATTTGAAATCCTAAACTACTGTTTGGATTTAAAAATAAGTTCTCTGGAAATTGCTGGGAAGAAAACTCTCTCAGGAGGCTTTTCACTAACAATTTTTAAATGACCTCCCCCCCACCAAAAAAGAATTATAACATTAGTTTCAGTTATTGTTTGAGTGTTAGTGTGTTTGAGCAATGGGTCAAAAGAAGTAAACTTTTAAGAAATTTAATAAATGCATTTGAAGCCTATGGCATTTTCATAGAATTTGATATATAGTAGATTCATCTTGGACCTCTCTAAGCAAGTTTAATTGCTTATTAAGAGGAGAATCTCATTTTACTCTAATGTTATGATGAGATTCCACTATGGAATACTTTTGCTCTTTACAAATTCTGCTTTTCATTAAAATTTCTTTTTTAATATAAAAATATTCATAAATTTAAAATAGGAGGAATATATGTGCCTTGTGGAAAATACAAACGGTATAAATATTTATAATGTAGGAAATAAACTTCTTCCAGTTCTACTCCCCAGAAATCATTACCATTGCCAATTAGATGATTGCCATTCATCTTTCTCTCCTGCATATGTAATATATGTGTCCTTACACTCACACAATTTTTTAAACTAAACTATGGTGGTATTGGAAATACTATTTTGAAATTTGGCATATCAAAAGTTTTAAATCAATTAAACTGAAAGCTAGATTTCAGTCTATGGCCAAAACAAACAAAACCTGTATTATTTTCTAAGAGTTTGTCTTAAGGAAGAAAATGAAAAACTATTTTGGTTCAATTTCATAGTATAATAAGAAAATTTCTGGGGCACCTGCGTAGCTCAGTCAGTTAAGTGTCTGCCTTCAACTGAGGTCATGATCCCAGGGTCCTGGAATTAAGCCCCACGTTAGGCTCCCTGCTCAGCAGGGAGTCTGCTTCTTCCTCTCCCTCTGCCCTCCCCCTGCTCGTGCTCTCTCTCTCTCAAAGAAATAAATAAAACCTTTTTTAAAAAAAGAGAATATCTTATAGAGGTTGGTGAAACAAACAATGAAAAAATATTATGCTAAATATATTTTTTAAAGATTTTATTTATTTATTTGATGGAGAGAGACACAGCGAGAGAAGGAACACAAGGCATACACTTAATGACTGAGCCACCCAGGCGCCCCTATGGTCAATATTTTTAACTAATTTTTTCAACTAATAAAATTATATTATAGGTGAAGCACTGTGCTAGGTTTTATGTGTTCAGGAATAAAAGGCATAATCTAGGCCTTAAGCAGCTAATAATCTGGTAAGATGGATAGAAAAGGAAAAAACAAAAACAATTACAGAAGTATACTAAGTAGGGAGCCATGGAAACACAGAAACGGCATCCAAACAGGTAGAGATTGGTAAGGAAGTCTTCCTAAAGTTTAAATATTTTTCAGCTTTGAGTATTTGTAGGACCTCTAGAGACAATTTAGTATAGTAGTTAAGATTGCTTTCTCATTTATAAGCTATATGTCCTTGGGTGAACATGCTTAGTCTCAGTTTACTCATTTATAAAGCAGAGATAATGATGGTACTTGCGTAGAATTATTGTGAAGAATAAATGAATTCATATATTTAAACATTTAGAACAGTGCCTATACTAAGCAATAATTGCATGATGAGTACTTAATAGATGGTATTTACTATTTGAAGCTTAGTAACATATGTAAGTCTGCTGCTTAAGAGGGAGATGGGGATCTAAGATGGTTATATGGTTTGGGGGTTGAGTATTTATGTTCCAGGTGAAACCAAGGATGTGATTGAAATCAATCACATGGAATATCTAACATAGGAAGAATGGAAAGAGCCAAAGGAAGCACAAACTTACAGTGATGTGGGTGAAGGAGATAGACCCTAGAAAGACTCTGTTGAAGAGTGGCCTAAAAGTAAGGATGAAAAATCAGAAAATAGTTGGGTTCATAAAAATCAGGGAAGAAGAGAATTTCAAGCAGCGGTTACTAATGTCAGGCATGACAGAAATATCAAATTGTGTACTGACAGAACATCTCACTTTAATTTGGGAACTAGAAGGCCATTAGTAATTAGAGGCATTGGAAATGGTTTAGAAGCAGGTGGTCATGGGTTGAGAATGGAAGCAATTGAGAAAACTACTAGTAGAGTGATCTGAGAATCTTGACTACAGAAAGTAAGAGGAAAAGAGTCAGCTGTACGTCAAGGAAAAGTTTTGTAAAATGGGATTTGATATGAGGTAAAGAATAGAAAAGTAAAGGATGGTGAAGAGAGTATGAAATTAGTGAAGCACAATCTGTAAAGAGGAGGTTGAAGATTTACTTCATCTTGAGTAAGGAAGATGGGCTGAAATATAGATAAAGGCAAGGAATTCCAAGTGAAGGACACTTGCTGAATGGATTAAATTTTTTTTTAAATGGTAAGGTGGTAAGTGATAAGGACCTTGCATTATGGGATGTAAATACATTTATAAATATCTTAATCTGAGGAAAATGACAGAGGTGTCTGACCTGGGATAGTTACAAAATTTATTATCTCTGGTTGATGACTTTGGAGACCCTGACTTCTCATGAAACAAATCAATACAGTAGTGTGAATTTTGTCATGCAGTACCCAGGACCCTAGCTATATGGAATAGAAAATACAAACCTTTGAATTCATTCAGGTTAGGGTGGAGTGGAAGTAGTAAAGGGAAATGATGGATCATGGGCTCTAAGCTCATCAGGGAAGGAAATTAAAAAAACAATAATAGTGTAAAAAAATTAGAGAGATTAAAGGACTGGAGGACTTTGAGGATGTGAAATGACACTTGTAATGAAAGAAAGGTAGTGAGAGAATGAAATAATGAGATATTTGGACCAGAAAAAATTATGTTTATGATTCCAGAAATGGAACTGTTTTGGTTGTGGTAATATGAGTGAGGTCTACTGAAATGGAATAAAGTCAAAATTGGTAAATTGGCATGAACTTTAATGTCTGATAGGAAGAGTCCCATGAAAGTTAAAGAGGATTTACTTACAAGACTTTGTGCTATATATTAACTCTTTTGTATTTCAAGTTAGCTAGGGTACCTCTTTTAAAGGAAAGGAGGATGGGGTGCCTGGATGGCTCAGTTGGTTAAGCGTCTACCTCTTGATCTCAGCTCAGGTCTTGATCTCAGCATAGTGAGTTGAAGCCCAGCATTAGACTTCATGTGGAAGCGTACTTAAAATAAATAAATAGATCAAATATATAAAGGAAAGGGGATAAATTCACCATCTGGCATTCCTTGAGAGGAGGTACTTCTTTACAATTACATTTTGTGTTATGAGTGTCTAGACCAAGGGCTGCCAATTAAAGAAATTTAATAAACATTTGTTGAATAAATGAACAAATTAGAGAGCAAAAAAGGCTAGAACTAAAACCAATTAATATCAATTCATGATATTCTAAGAATTCTTCCTTGTAAAGGATTGAATTTTAATTGCTAATATTTCTTTTCTGTTTGTTATCATGGTTGGACATACAGTGAGTTCAGAGGCCATTTGGAATTGTAAAATATTTTTTAATTAAGCTGAAATGCTGTGAAGGGTTAGACTTACTGAAACCAATAATCATTTTGTATTAATCTAGTCTAAAAATGAAATTACCTATAATCTTGTGTGTGTGTATTTGGATTATATTGTGCAGTCTTCTAAAATACACAGATGTACCATGTAAGTGTCCCATCCCACTCCAAAGTAATAAACACTCTCATTATGTTTGACATCACTGCCTTGAATCCAAACAGAAGGATTCAGGAGTGCAGAGTAATTAAAACAGTATTTATAAAACTTTGCAAATGTTGCACCCAATTGCTTATTTTACTTGAGAAGGAATTTACAAATGCAGAATACAAATGAGATAGAAGTCATTTTATGGATGTTTTAGAATGTTGCACAGCTTATATAGCTATACAGTGGGAAAGCCTTTAAAATATAATTTAGTTGCAAATATATGATTTAACTTTCATTTCCCCCTCTTTCTTTCCTTTTTTCTTTTTTTAAATTATTCTTTCCAAGATATATTATTTTTTTAATTTTTAAAAAGATTTATTTATATATTTTTAGAAAGAGAGAGAGAGAAAGAGAGATTGGGGGAAGGGGCAGAGGGAGAGGGAGAGAGAGTCTTAGCAGACTCTGGGCTCAGCGTGGAGCCCGATGTGGGGCTCAATCTCATGAGATCACGACCTGAGCTGAAACCAAGAGTCTATCAAGTTTAGCCAACCGTGGCACCTCGGTGCCTCCAAGAAATATTATTAAACATGCCCAAAATCTGATGGATAATTCCCAGGCTTCAAATAGTATCATGAGTAATTACATTTTTTCTTCTATTGGAAGATAACACAAATTAACCTTTTCCAGATATTTCTAAACATATGGAGCTTTTGGTTTAATATTCTGTTTGGTGATCTTTGCTAGGTGACGAAGTCAGGTTTTTTTTGTTTGTTCTTGTTTTTGGTTTTGGTTTTGGTTTTGATTTTATTTTGTTTTGTTTTAGAGAAATCAGGGCTGAGATACCTACTGAGGTTGGTAAGGAAAAAGTCACTCAATATAAATTCTAAGCCCATCCCTATGAGTAAATGTTGAACTAAGATAATTTCTGGTTATATCTTACATTTTTCTTTAAAATATTAAAAAATCATTTAATGTAAGCTTTTGTCCAGGAATATTTAAGAACCACAATAACTTACTATGCATTATTTGAGATCAAAACTGAATTGGCACTAATTTTCTACTGAGCTTTTTAGCAAAATAGTTGATTTTTTTTAGATCATCAGGATGATCTCCCATTTGTTCCAATGCATATCAGCTCTTAATAATCTTTATAGAACATTTTGCTTAATAAGACAAAGTACTGTATCCAAATACTTTATTTTTATTTTTTTTAAAGATTTTATTTATTTATTTGAGAGAGAGAGAATGAGAGATAGCACGAGAGGGAAGAGGGTCAGAGGGAGAAGCAGACTCCCCGCTGAGCAGGGAGCCCGATGCGGGACTCGATCCTGGGACTCCAGGATCATGACCTGAGCCAAAGGCAGTCGCTTAACCAACTGAGCCACCCAGGCGCCCCTGTATCCAAATACTTTAAAGAATTCCTTTCCTTTTTGGGGGGATTGATAAGCTGGGCAGACCTAATGATCATAGTATAATATGGAAATGCTAGCTGTGTTTGTACTATAGACCTTGAAATCCTTATTTTAAGATTTTGTATTCTACCTGATTTCAAAAAGGTTGGAAGTAAATTGTAAAATTTGGAGGAATGAAAAATGTCACTCAAATATACAGTGGCCAGGATTTTTATTACAACTGAAAAACAAATTTGTTTCAAACTTTTAGATAGTTTTCATGGATAAACTCCACAAAGGCATGTATTTATTTATTTATGTTTAATTTTTTTAAAAGAATTTGTTAAGTTAAAATTTTTAGAGTTAAAGATCCATTAATATTTCTAATAATGACATATTTAGACATTTAGAACTTTTGTAGTATTTCATAATAAAATTTAGTATTTTTGCTTTAGTATGGCACTATAATGCTTTTATCATTGATTTTTATTTTTATTTTTTTGAGATTTTATTTATTTATTTGACAGAGAAAGTAAGAGAGAAAGAGAGAGAGATTGAGAGAGCACAAGCAGGGGGAGCGGCAGGAAGAGGGAGAGGGAGAAGCAGACACCCCAGGGAGCAGGGAGCCCAATGCTGGGCTTGATTCCAGGACCCTGAGATCATGACCTGAGCCAAAGGCAGACACTTAACCGACTGGGCCACCCAGGTGCCCTTATTGTTGATTTTTAAAAACAATAAGCAATACATTGTTTTTGCTAATTATTCTCATAGTAATTTATATATAAAGCTATTATTTAGATTTCACAAATTTGGATTAAATGTCAAATATCTTTTTTAAAATAAGGCACGGAAATAATAAAATATTGCCATGTTATTCAACATTTAGACTCTAAAATTAAATCTAAACAGATGTCATACAAAAGCTGGAAAAGTCAGTTTAGTTCTTCTAGATCTTTTTATTAAGTATTTGAATATTGTTTGAAAAATACTTGTATTCAAATGCCTTTTCTGGATCTCCTTAACTCTATGGTCCAAATTCTCTGACTGAAATTCTATGAATTAAATTCTCTGAGCATTAGCGTCTCCTGTAAAATGGTTCTAAAAAAAGCTTCCTCTTAGTGCTGTGAAGATTACATAAAGTAGAACTTTTACAAGTGATTAATGTGTTGGTGGCCTTCAGGCAATGTTAGTGTAGCTGGAGATTATGAACGGATTGGTAATAATGGAAGGACCATAAACCATCATTCCCTGTTTATTGCATACCATGCCACAGAGACAATAGGATTGTAGATTTGGGCTTTCTGAGCATTTGACAAGGACCACAACTTCCAACTGCTTGTGTCTGTGTTTCTTTGCCTGAGAATTTTCCTCAAAAAGGGAAAGCTGCTATACCTCTAAAGCTGGCCAAAACACAGGGGGAATTAACTCTTCTGGGTGGAGCCTTTAGGTATTGCCAATGAGAGCTGGGGTACTATAGCTGCCCCATGGTTTGGGGGGACTCATGTCCTAAGTTCTAGTTCCTCCAGCTTTATCCGGCTCCATGATGTGAACTTTTTGCTGTTTTCTTTTTCTTTTCCTGTTTCATTTCTCTACTGTGTATCGGTGATTTCTGCACTTGTCAAATGAGCTATTTTGCACACAAACCCTTGTCTCGGGGTGTGCTTCTGAGGAAATCCAAACCAAGAGCAAATTAATGTAAATTGAACAGTCACTTCTGCCATTCAGCTAAGCTCAATATGCATTATGCTAATTTGATAAATGCTGTAAGAAAGTTAGACATAAAATTTAATCAGGACACAGATGAAGGTAAAATTAATTATTAAATTTGCCTGAGGCTCAAAAAGGTCTATAATATCTGTGGGGACATTTGAATTGTTTGGAGAATGAGAAAGAGTTCATAAGCATCAGAACTGGAGAAAGGCATCCCAGATAACAAGAAATAGCGTGAGAAAAGAGTAAGAAGTGAAGAGGCATGTGATATTCTGAGAATGATGAGCAGCCCAGTGGGACCAAAGAGAAAGGAAGGCTGGGCCCGCCAAAGGATGACTGCTGATGAGGCTGGGGCCATACTGAAAAAAGTCATAATGAAAAAACATACTGAAAGATGCTGACTAAACTCTTATGTTAGTTTTATTCTTTTGGCAGTGGGCGGGCATGAAAGTTTTTAAAGATTACCATGACGACCACAATTGTGCTTTAAAAAGAGCAGGGAATGAACTGGGCTAAGACATGACATGGGCAGGAAAACCATTTAAGAGGCTATTGCTATAATGCAGAAAAATAATGATGTTTTAATCTGGCACAATGGCAATTTCAGTGGAAAGGAGCTTATGGATGTTAGAGATGTTTTAGCTAAAAAATAGAGGACTGGAATAAAGTGCTGAAAGAAGAGTTTAAAATAACCCTAAGTTTTCTAGTTTAAACAAATATGTGTATTGTAATACTTTTATTGCCATGTTAGGCAATTCAAAAGAAAGTGAAAATGTAATCATGAACTGGTAATGAATGCAATTTTGAATATGACATTTAACAGGTAGAGTGATTTAAAGGTGACAGTGGGCAGGGAAATCTAATATCACTAATAGACCAGGGCAAAGGGGTTCCCTGGCCCTGGGTCCTGTGCTTCTGGGGTCCCCCTTAGACTGTCCTCCATCTGTGATCCCTCCATTGGACGAAGGGTTGGATCCATCTACAGCCTAAATCCCTTGGCTTTGCATGCCTAGAACCCCAAATTCTCTGTTCAGATGGCCCCAAGCACATTTTAAGGTCTATAACAGCCTTTATTTATTTATTTTTTTAAAGATTTTTATTTATTTATTGAGAGAGAGAATGGTAGAGAGAGAGCATGAGATGGAGGAAGGTCAGAGGGAGAAGCAGACTCCCCGCTGAGCAGGGAGCCCGATGCGGGACTCGATCCCGGGACCCCAGGATCATGACCTGAGCCGAAGGCAGTCGCTTAACCAACTGAGCCACCCAGGCACCCTGTAACAGCCTTTAACTCATGTCTTTTTTCTTCCAAGGGTGGACCATGTTGCTTTATTCACATACTTATGCCTAAAGGGTGACCAATGGATAGCTATTTGCTGTAGGCATGAAGGGACAGAACTAGGATATATA
Organism: Zalophus californianus; assembly: GCF_009762305.2. NCBI lineage: Eukaryota > Metazoa > Chordata > Mammalia > Carnivora > Otariidae > Zalophus > Zalophus californianus. The sequence continues at coordinate 75,344,316 of NC_045599.1, forward strand.
GGTTAACGTGTCTACACAGAGCACCTAATGGTGAAGGTTGGAGCTGCTGGTGGGAGGCTGCAGGATGAGGCAGGTTTCTGTGTGCCAGAAACCAGGGGTTAGGAGCAAGCTCTTCCTGTGCTATAAAGTTCAGGTGCAGAACTTTGAGGAATCCAAAATTTCTAAATTCAAGCTTTGCTTATCTGAGCATTATGAAATATATTTTTCAAGGTAGCAGGAAAGTACATATTTTATTTAATAGTCTGTTAGCTTGATGTATGATTATTAAATACTTACATAGATAGTATATGGGCTTCTATTTGTATTCTTGCTTCAGGCTTCACAAATGTTAGCAGCAAACCTAATAAAATCAACAGATTTGTGTAATGATATAAGCTTAGGTTAGATTATAGCTGTTAAAATGGAAAGGAAAAGAACCTAAAAGGCACTTTTTTTAGGATGCATTTAACTATCAATCTTAGATTTATTTAAAGATGAACTTGGGCTTCAAAAGTATCTTTATTCATGGCCAGCAACAAAAACCAATGATCATAGAATTTAAAAGCAATATATTAAATTCAGTTTACTTTTCTGTCCTTAAGTCACATATTGTATGATTTCTGTTCAAATTTTCTTTTTATTAATCAGTATGAAGCAGTATTGAGCACTATGGTTAGTATGATAAAGATACTATGTTACTCACTTTGGGCTTCTGGGGATACCAAGCAACCTTTCAAAGTTCCTGTTATAGAATTAAAGGAAAGAGGCTTCTTCAAGCTAGATTTATACATTTTATTTAAGAATATAGGAAAAAATATTACCTTCTTTTACTTTTAGAAGATAGTGCAGTAAAACTGGAAAATTAGGTGTTTTCACATCTGGCTACAAGTGAGGATCCTACCTTGCTACTCAGTCACAATATATGTATCATCTCTGGTATACATTTTGTGTGTGCCAGAAACCAGGGGTTTCTGGTTTCTTCTGGAAGAAAAAGCCCAGCAACTACATAAAATTATCTTTAAACAGTGAAGTTTTTCTCTTCAAAGATAAAAGGTCATTTATCAGCATTAGGATCTATATTGCTTGGAAAAATTTGTTTTTTGCTGTCCCAAGGAATTAATTTTCATCATATTGTATATCTAATTTTTCTAGATTTACACATTTACACATGTGAGTTTGTTTTCTTGGATTTGACTTCATAAAAAGTACCACCAGATCTTCAAAAATAATCTCTCATTCTGAGTAAATTAAAGCAGGCTGCCCAGCTTACTGTGTGTCCAGCTGGCTAAAGGCTTAAACAGGAAAGAGACTCAAGGAGATTCTGTGGTAGGTATAAGATAAACAAGCTCTTGTTTATGTTTTGCTGATACTCTGGTTGTTTAGAAGTTGGGGAACTTTTTTCCTTGCTTTGGGCTGTTCTTTTTAAAAAAACCAAACAATCATCCAATGTGCCTTGTGGCTTTGATCTTTGTTTTTATATTTTGTTATACAAGGCTCAAAGTCTTACAGTTTGTTGTGTTTCATACTTTGCCAGATCATCCCCTTTCTATATATATTGCCCACAGATGGCTGAAAGTAAAAAATAAGGGAAAGGTAGAGTGTCTTAAAAACTGACATCTCCCATAAATCCCAGGAGAATGTTGTATAAATATTGGCATTCTTTTGCAGGTGCTAAAATAGAATTCTGTGGCCTTTCACCTGGTGTAATTAACTTCCTTTTATTACTCAGTGTTTACCATATCTTTTCCTAACCTTTGTTTTTTTCATGGGAGTGCCCTTGGGACCAAACCTAGTAAATTGTAGAGACACCTGCATGCCACAAGGCAAACACCAAACTTCACTCTAGAGCCAGAACAAAGGTCCTACAAACCGACTCTACAGATTCTCTCAAACGCTAGTGTGATGAATTTTGTGAGGCTATGTAATCAGTCTCAAAAGGAATGTTACAGTGATTTGCTAATTTTGACGCTCTCACAGAAACGTTAATAACTTGGGTGATATAATAATGCAAGCTTATGCTTTTAAATTCAGTTATGAAACACTGTGTGTATGTGTTTATCTATGGCACATATTTTAGTTGTCTCTGGAAGCTGGTAGCTCTTTAACAGAATGTGGGCTGACCTGAATTATGACAAATCTTTTGAAGGTTTGTGTCAGGGAGACAAATAATGTTTACATCTAAAGTATGCAAAGCCAGTGACACTGGTTTATTTCTTGAGCAAACATTTATGCTCAGCATGAAAGCATGACATATCTGGATTTAAAATATTTAATATTAAATTAAATTTAATTTAATACCTTCTCATTATAAAATATTATAACTTGTCTCCCAATGTATGCTCTTGGGGCCATTGATGAAGGAGTAAATTTTGTGAACCCAAACTTTGAATTAAAATTGCATTCCTAAATATTTTCCCATCCTAAATGATATCATATAAATGTTTGAACTTCAGACTCTGTATTTTCCCCCTATAGTTTCCTATTGAGATAACTTAATGGGAAGCCTGCTGACAAAATAATCTGGAAAACGTAGTACACAAATTGCAGTAAGAGGGTAAGAGTCTCTGGGTGTTTTCAGAAAGGGGGCTACAGATTCCTACTGATCACATGATCCATCTCAAGACAACAGTCATAAAATCCATCTCAAAAGAGGAGGACTCACTACAGAAGAGGATATGGCTTTGCTCTAAAAATCTTGCGCTTTTCAGTCTTGTCAGAATTTCTATACAGGAGTGCCTGGGTGGCTCAGTCGGTTAAGCTTCTGCCTTGGGCTCAGGTCATGATTCCAGGGTCCTGGGATCCAGCCCGCATCGAACTCCCTGCTCAGTGGGGAGCCTGCTTCTCCCTCTCATGCTCCGCCTGCTTGTGCTCTCTCTCTGTCTCTCAAATAAATAAATAAAATCTTTAAAAAATTTTTTTAAAAATTAAATTAAAAAAATAGAATTTCTATACAGTATCTTTTTTTGCCACTCCGAGTACCACTAAATCTTCTGAGTCATAAAGCCCAAGTGGCAGAGCATCTTATACAGGGCCCTGGACCTGCTATAGAATCTTCCCTTTTCTGAGCCTTGCCAAAATTTGGCAGTCTTATGGGTTACTTGGCCCATGGATTGGAGCAGCACACTCTAATATGTTACATGATTCTAAAATAAAAAAAGTACTGTAGATTCTGGTTGACTCTTTTATAGCAATAGTCAGTGCAAGATGCAACAATCCAAGCATGCTTCAGACCAGTAGACCCCTAGAAACTTCATGGTGACACTCTCTGAGTTTTCATGGGCTTATTTCCCATCTTGTGGCATGTTTGTGTCTTACAATGACACTTGCTACTTTGTGCTTTTCTGTTCCAATCAGCATAATGTCATCAGTGTAATGGACCAGATTTTCGGTGAGATGCCAATATGATTAAGATCTCTGAAGATTAAATTAGTTTAGAGAGCATGAGAATTGAGATAGCTCTGAGATGAGACAATACAGGTGTATTTAAAAACTTTTTTTAACTGAAGTATAGTTGACACATAGTGTTCACATTCATTTCAGGTGTAAAACACAGTGATTCAACAAGTCTATACCTTATGCTATGCTCACAAGTAGTTACCATGCAACGCTGTTACAATACCATTGACTATATTCCCTGTGGTATGCCTTTAATCCCTGTGACTTAATTCATTCCATAACTGGAAGCTTGTACCTCCCACTCTCCTTCATCCATTTTGCCCATGTCCCCATCCCTACCTCTTTGGCAACCATCAGTTTGTTCTCTGTATTTGTGGGTCTGTTTCAATGCAGTTATATTTTTGCCCATTTTGGGGGAGAATTAACTGTGTCTAATCATACTCTAAAATTGGGAGAGGAAAAAGAATTGTCAAATCAATAGCTGTGTACCAGGTGCCAGGTTTGTGTTGATTTGCTCTAGTAAGAAATTCCAATAGTATCTTATAGCTGCAGCTGGAGTCAACACCCAACAAGTTTTAATCTCCAAGATCTGTCCACCATCTGCACGACAAAATAGCAAGTTAAGTGTGGATGTAATAAAAGTCACCACTTTGCATTTTTCAAGTCTTTGACGGGTACTAATATAATCAGCTTACTCAGGGTTGGGGTATTGTGTTTAGTTTTCAAACCTGATGGGGGGAGGAAGTTCTAGGAACTTCCATTTTGCTTTTTCTACCATAATAACTATCTCTAGTTTCCATGTGAAGGGTGATTTCAGCCAGTTGATGAGTATGCATATTTCAGTGATATATTCAGAAACTGAGAAACAAGTGATATTATGTTAGGAATATCTGGCATCTTGACTTAATTGATTGTAGGCCATGATTAATTTTCAATTATTTTCATCAACCAACCAAGAAAGTCCATTTCTCAGCTGTTTGAGCTAACACATTAGAATCCAGACTCTCTGGTAAGTGGATCCATATCAATAAATTGAACCAATCCAATTTTTTAAAAAACAACTTTTTTGAGTTACAATTTACAAACAACAAAATTCACTTGTTTTAATCTACAAATAAGTGACTTCTGACAAATGTCTGTGACTATGCAGCCAGCCCAATCAGGAAATTTCCCTTGTGCATTTTGTAGTTAATTTCCCCAACTTCCTGCCCTAGACAACTACTGATAGGATTTCTATCATTATCACAGGTTAGTTTTTCCTGTTCTCAGATTTGATTTATTTATTTATTTATTTATTTTTAAAGATTTTATTTATTTGATAGAGAGAGACACAGTGAAAGAGGGAACACAAGCAGAGGGAGTGGGAGAGGGAGAAGCAGGCTTCCCACCAGGCAGGAAGCCCGATGCGGGGCTTGATCCCAGGACCCTGGTATTATGACCTGAGACAAAGGCAGACGCTTAATGACTGAGCCACCCAGGAGCCCCTCAGATTTGATCTAAATGGGATCATATGATATATTTTTTGTTTTTGTTTTGTCTTGTTTTGTTTTTTGGTTAGACTTCTCTCACTCAGCATAATTTTATGTTTTTAAATTGTTCCTTCCTTCTTATTGCTGAGTAATGTTCCACTGCGTGAATATACCAGAGCTGGTGTAGCCATTCACTAGTTGGTGGACATTTGAATTATTTCTAGCTTTTGGATTTTCTGAATAATGTTGTAAACATTCATTTACAAGTATTCCTAGACACATGTTTTTATTTCTTTTGACTAAATACCTTTAGATGTGGAATTGCTAGGTTAGATGTTCACTGCATGGTTAAATATATAAGAAACTCAAATTTAATATAATGTTATATTCTATTCACCTTAGTCTAAAACATTTATAATCCATATTAAAACATATTCTTTGGTTTTCTACCCAAATATGCTAGAAAAATCTTGCAAATCTTTTGGAATATATGCAACCTTCTCCTAGATCAGATTTTTCTTAAGTTTTCTGGGATCCACTCTAATTATAGCTACAAATAGAGATTGTAATAATTGCTAAGAACTAATATCTTCTTAGAAGGCAACTTCTCAATGTGAGAGAATTTATTGCAGGGTGTTTAAAACTGGTCTCTTTAGATTCAAGAGAAGGTGGTGGTAAGAGAGGCTTATGGAGACTATTTAAACTAATTCCATGCCCTGAGGCTGTGCCGCTATGAAGCTCTTCACTAGATAATCATCCCAGTAGGCTCTCATGACAAATGCTACTGTTTAACTTGAGTTAAAAGCTTCTGTTAAGGTTTTCATTTTATTTTTAAAGTTTATTTACTTAATTCAACCTTAGACAATAAAACAATTAGTGAGTTCCTTTTAATGCCATGTCTCAGGTAGTGTCTCAGGCACTGGGGATAAAGCATTGAATAGAATAATGTACTCCCTGACCTTAAAGAATTTACAACCTAGTATGCAAGTTAGTTATAAAACACATGACTATCCAAATTAATGCACAGAGATGAATCATGGTAAATTCTATAAAGGAAAATTAAAACATATCAGTAGAGATTATTACTGGGGGAATTTACATTGAAAAGTGTTGGGGCAGAGCCAGCTCTTTTGAAGAAGCGGTGATTAATCCTGAGTGGTAAATTAAAGTTAGTTGAAGAGGGGAGAGGAACACCCAGGCAAGGTAAAGGGCAAGTGGGAAGGTGCTGAGACAGGAGAGACCTTGTATTTTCAAAGGAACTGAGAAGTCCACTTTTGCTAGAATAAAGGAAAAATCAAAGGGAATGTAGCTGAAAAGGTAGGCAGGAGTCAAATCTTGCAGGGTTCATAAGCTTTATTAAAGCATTTGGATTTTATTCGAAGTGCAGTGAGGAGTTATTAAAGAGTTTGATGCAGAGTAATGATTTTAAATTCAATACTTTAAAATATCATCTGACTGTAGTGTAGAAAAGGGACTGAAGAGAGCCCAGGCAGGAAGTGGATCATGTGGTAAGTAGTTCAGGGTAAGTTAGAGAAAGAGTGACAGCAGTGGGATGGAGAGATGGGTGGACGTGAGTTGCCCCTTGGAGGTAGAATCCATAGGCATTGATAACTGATTGGCCATGGGGAGTGATGGAAGGGCAGTATTTGAGGATCACTCTGGGTTTCTGGCATAAGCACCTCGAATTATGGAGATACCAGTTACTGCCATGGGAAGGCTGGAAAGGAAGCAGTTCTGAAGGGAAGATCAAAGCTTAGTTTTTGAGTTTGCTTCTGAGATGGGATATATGGGTTGGAAATGGAAATTTGTCAATAGATGAAAATCACCTAGGTCAGAAAGAAAAGCGCAGGGGCGCCTGGGTGGCTCAGTCGTTAAGAGTCTGCCTTTAGCTCAGGTCATGATCCCAGGGTCCTGGGATCAAGCCTTGCATCGGGCTCCCTGCTCAGTGGGAAGCCTGCTTCTCCTTCTCCCACTCCCTCTGCTTGTGTTCCCTCTTTCACTGTGTCTCTCTCTGTCAAATAAATTAAATCTTGAAAGAAAGGAAAGAAAGAAAGAAAGAAAGAAAGAAAGAAAGAAAGAAAGAAAGAAAGAAAGAAAGAAAGAAAGAAAGAAAGAAAGAAAGAAAGAAAGAAAGAAAGAAAGGAAGGAAGGAAGGAAGGAAGGAAGGAAGGAAGGAAGGAAGGAAGGAAGGAAGGAAGAAAAGCACAGAGGGAATGTAAGACAAAGGGCTGAGTACGTGAACCATGAAATGCTACTATAAATGCATCAACAATTGATCCTGTCTAGTGTGTAGCCCATCACCTTAACTCTCAAAGATGACCTGGTCTCCTACTTCTCCAAGGAATAATCTTATATCAAATCTTCCCAGTATTCCATTTGGGATCAAAACACTCTCGATGCTTTTCCCCCAAATCTCTGTCCACTCTTGATTTTCATGGAATGAATCCCTCCTGTTCCTTTTACCTTGTCTATTTTCTCTTACCATTTGAGCCTGAAATGTTGATTTCTCATCCTGGAACTTCTTATATCTTACTTTTTGTGCATTTACACCCAGACTTAATAAGCATGTAAACATGATACAGGTTAAAATAAAAGTCTTCCTGTCTCAGTATTTTGCTGAGGTTACAGATTTCAAGAGCAAAACAAGAACTGCCAAATACTTAAATAACTCAAATTGAATTGCTAGACTACCTATTCTGGATACATTAAAGATTATGATTTTTCCCCCCTGTTTTTAGTGATCACATTTCTCCAGCCTCCAAGAGAGTAAAGTTTGAGGTGCTGGAGGAGAATTTTCTTGAAGATGGTTGAGGAATCACCATTGTGATGGTACGAGATGGTGTTTTCTCTTTTTACCTCAAACCAGATGAGGTGCTTTGCCATGTGCCAGGTAGACTGGAAACTTATAGTACATTTAAGAACATTAGATACAATAATTCTTAAAGTAATATAGTATTAAAAGTAAGAAAGTGTTATAAATGCAGGAAGGTGCTATGTCTGGGAGTACCTGAGATGTTTTCGCCTATCATAAACACCCTTTTTGTTTGTAGGTCACTGTAGACCATAGGCTAAAACAGCTTGTGCCCCCTCCCCTCCTTTTTGGAGCAAGGTCTTTTCTCTGGTGGTGTGTGAAATGGTTGGTATAATTCATTGATTGGTATATAAATTAACAGACATATGTGCCATTTTCAGTAACTCATTGTTTACCGATGTTGTGCTCTTGATTTTTTATTTAGTATGTGGAATAACATGATAGTGAAATGATCGGTTTTTGTATTTTCCTATTTGCTACTTCCTGTGAATGAAAATCTGTAGCTTCATTTCACCTCTGTAAACGGGGCTATTAACATGTCCTCCTTGTAAATACTTTCTAAAATAATTAAGATTTTCAGCAAAGTATAGCTGTTTAGACACAGAGACATATGTAAGCCTCAAAGTCGCCTTCTCTCTAAGAATCAATGAACAATTTTGAACTGCCAAATTAAAAAAAAAATAATGACATGTAGTTTCTTTTCTTTTTCTGGTGAATCTTTGAAATTATTTTAGTGTTTCATATTACACAGTATTTTATTTATTTATTTACTTTGAAAGATTCATTTATTTTATTTGAAACAGAGATAGAGGGAGAGAGAGTGCACAAGCACATGAATGGGTAGGTACAGAGGGAGAGAAAAAAACCAAGCAGACTTTGTGCTGAGTGTGGAGCCCAACGCAGGGCTCAATGCCAGGACCCTGAGACCTTGACCTGATTGGAAACCAAGAGTTGGATGCCCAACTGACTATACCACCCAGGGGCCCCATATCATACAGTATTTTAGATTGATTAATATGGAATTATATTAACCTACAAATCACATAGTGATTTTATGATTATTTCAAATATTTAAACCCTAAATTGGATAGATTGATTTTTATTAAAGAAAAAATAGCAAGAACCATGGATGGCATATATTCAAGATATACACTTGTTTGCAGTGATGCCTGTAACAGGGTTGCTCACAGAATTCTAGGCATTTGAAGGATATTATTTGGGTAAACCTGATTCTTATTCAAAATATTTGTATATATAATTTAAATGTTATGAATATATATTGGATTTATAATGTCATAACTGGATTGAATTGTGTTAGCATGTGTTATATGCATAGTGATTATTTCAAATATTTAAACCCAAAATTGGATAGATTTTTATAATCTTATTGAAAATGCAGATTGTTTTTTATTCATACTCAAGCCTCAGTAAATTTTTCCCTGATTTAAAAAAAAATCATTTTATTCTTTTAATATTTATGATGCTTAAACTACTCCTTTCCTTTCTGGAAGCAATGATGATTTGTTTAAGCATGATATCTATGCCAGTTTTTATACAACTATAATATATCATAAAATTATTTTTAAGCATATGCAATTTCTGTGAGAGGAAATCCTATCTCTTTAAATCACACAAATTGCTTCATCGAATATTGTTGTCAAACCCAAAGCATTAAATCATGCTTGGTTTCTTTCTCTCAGAATATAATGCAAGGACATTTCCTTTAGATTGGGCTAGCAGAGAAGAGATGACAGAGCAATGTGAAGGCCCTGCAGTCCCTTACTTGCAAACCCAAAGGAGAAAATTCCTTTGAATAGCCTAATTTTTGGTCATATCTTTTTTTATAGAAAAATCCCACCTTATCTCTTACTCCTTACTTTTTAGAATAAAGACTGAATACAACTAAATTTATTTAGTAATGTCATAGCAAAGTTCAGCCAATATATATATAATATATAAAATATATATTAATATATAATGTATATATAAATATATATTAATATATAATGTGTATATATATAATATATAATGTATATAATACAATATATAATGAAGCGCTCAATACCTAATAACCTTTGGAAGAGACTGCAAAGTGAGTAATTGGATATTGTGTTAAAAGTTGCCTAATGAAAAAAAAAGTTGCTTAATGAAAAGCTAGGGAAATTTAATTTTTGGCTTTGGCATTCTCTTCTTATCTCTTTATCTCAGATCCATTTTCTGTCTCTCTCTTGGAAATTTTTCTCTTTGCTTTTATATGTAAATATTTTATTTTATCATTTTTAATATATATTTTTATTATGTTATGTTAATTACCATACATTACATCGTTAGTTTTTGATGTAGTGTTCCATGATTCATTGTTTGTGTATAACACCCAGTGCTATATTTTAGATTCTGGTGGTGGGCTCTGCATTGACTTCTCACTGACTGTGAGATGAATCTTGGCACCATGATTGAGTACTATAGAAAGGCATTGTGAGGTGTGGATTCAGAAAACTCAGTGAATTCCTTGAACTACTTCCACAACCAGAGTGTCAGTGTTGTAAGGAAAATCATAATAATGAGACAAAAACTTGAGAATTTCAAAGGATTTGATCTCTCTCCCCTCCTCATTCCTCATTTGTACTCCAAGCTTTTATTTCCTCAGTGACTTAATTTTATTTAAATTAATGCATGTACTTCCATATCCTGGACTCTAAACTTTCTTAGAACAGGAACCAAGTCTGAATAGGCAACCGTATAACACAGTAGTCGAGAGCCAGTCAGAGGCAGATTGCTTGGGTTCAGATTCTCATCTACTGCTACCTTGCTTGGTGACCTTAGACAAATTACTTAACTACTCTGTCTCTCAACCTCAAAGTGTGGTTGGGAGAACTATATGGATTAATATGTATAGGATGCTTATATGAGTTCCTGGCTAATAGTAAATGTGTGAATACTGACAGTACTATCATTAGTCTTTGTCACCTCTGAGTCCAGCATGGTCCCTAGCATTGAGTAGGTGCTATAAAAAGATTATTGAAATAAATGGAAGAATTGAACCCAGAACACCTCACAAAATTTCATTGTATAGCCTCTTCCCTAGAAATGTCATCCTTCCCATGACATCAACAGAAACAGATGATACTGAAATTGGAACCAGTTGTGTTGGACTGAAATATTTGCCTTCATATCAGTTTCAAAAAGCTAAAATGGTGAGGAAGCGGTACTAGACAATTTCTAATTGTAAAAATTCTGTGAATTTGTATATCTTCTGATATCCAGACCCATATTCCCAATGGCCCATTGAGGCTTTTATACCTCATATTTAAACTGAATCTATCTTTCACTGACGTGGGAAACAAAGGCAGAAGGAAACATAGATAAAATTAAATGTCCTTATAACCTGCAGCCCATTGACAAATGCTTGAGGCAGGCAGAATATAATGCTCCTTCAGGAAGCTCCTAACTGTCTTAATGGTAATGCCTTGCTAGAGGGAAAAACAACCTTAGTTTGACAATAGCAGGGCCTCCAGTACCTTGTGTCTTCTTTAGCATATGAAAATCTTTTTGAAACTTCCCTTATTCTTACTTCCCCCAACCCCAAGGTATATAATCAATGGCCCCTCATAATCCTCCAGGAGCAGGGGGCGGGGGGGGGGGGGGGGGGGGGGGGGGGGGAGGGGCAGCAGGGAGCAGAGGAGGCATCAGCTCTTTCTGCCCACAAGTCCTGTCCCCATGCTTTAATAAAACCACCATTTTGCACCAAAGACACCTCAAGAATTCTTTTTTTGTTGTCGGCTTCAGATCCCACCAAACCTTACCAATATTCAAAAACTACATCATCACCACTCAGATGAACTTCTTTACTGTTCCCTTCTATTGTTGTCTTAATTCAGTCAGTATCATCATCATCTGGACGCTTGTTGTGGCCTCCTAACTGATTTACCTGCCACATGACCCTGGGATCATGACCTGAGCTGAAGGTAAATGCTTAAGTGACTGAGTCAGTCACCCAGGTGCCCCTGAAAAATATCAGTTTCAGTCCTATTCTGTTCTCATGTATTATACTATATTCATTTATTTATTCATTAAATCAGAAAATGGATATCAAGCATCCAGAATATATCCTAAATTGTGCTAGGGATAAAAAATTAGTGAATGGGAGACATGGTTCTAGTCCTTAAAGAGCACATAGTCTAGTGAAGCACCCCAGTAATCCACTGAGTACAACACTGTGATGAGTGCTGTGCAAGAGTGAGCTAAGAGGGCAGCAGAGGCATCTGCAGGGACGCAAAGAACCAGACATAAGCTGAAGGATGTCTGGATTGCACAAACAGTGGCTAGCTTGGATGTAGAAATGTTCTAGGTAAATATCTTAAAGGATATGAGAAAGCATACCAGAAAGCATGGAATACTTAGGCAGGGGCACAGATCTGCTTGGGGACTGATTTTTGCCACCTCAGGTATAAAAAGAGTAAACATATGGTTGGACTAAAATTTTGGTTTCAAAGGGCAGGCAAAATTTGAAAACTGAATGTGAGATTCTTTGAGAGAGAGGGCTTGAAGTGATGTCTTGATATCTGTGCTGATAAGGAAGTGAAACTGAAGGGCATGGTAGAATGACCTGGAAAAAAGAACATAGTCAAGAGATTTGAAATGTCCTTATCTTATTCTGCACTTAACCCTTGATTCTCTCCATTTCCCATGCTCCAGCCATCTATTTCCCAAATGTAACACCTGACTTTTCCAAAGTTTTGGTCAAGATATTCCCTTTCCTGGAAAGTTTTCTTTTTTTGGAAACTTTGTTAAAGCCAAGCCCTACCCCAGCTAAAAAAATTCCACCTCCTCAAAGGAAACTTTGGCTTTATAATTATTTACTTTATCCCTTCCTTCACATAATATATATATATGTATATATATGTATATACATATATATATATATATATACTCATTTTTATTCAATTCTGCCTTTTTAAGGGCTTATTTACTCAAGTAGTTGTTTCTACCATTAGATCATGGGTTCATGGTGGGTAGAAATTTGGCTCATTTGTCTTTGTTTTTGCTGTGCTGGACTCTATACCATATAGTGCAGTAAAGAAAATAATTATGGTTTCTGGCTCATAGAACTCATATTCTAGTGGAGAAGAGAGACAATAACTGAGCAAATAAGTGAATAAGATAATTCTCTATTGTGATAACTGTATGCCAGGAGGGAGAGAGGTGAGTGGCTTTAGTGAGGGTGGTCTCGCAAGGACCTGGAAATAATGGAACTGAAAAGGAGCCTTAGGAAGAACCCACAGCAGGAAAAGGCATGGCAGGCACTAAGGCCCAAAGTGAAAAAGAACGAGACAGTTTGCAGCTTCTAGCTGGGCATGGGGAGAACACTGCCCCAGAAAGAATTTATTGGTTAAGGGTCCCAGTGTCATGTCAGTGAGTGAAGATAACACTGGACAGGAACTTCGGCGACCTCGGACACATCGCTTTACACTTTTGAGCTTAAATATTCTTCAGTAACATGAAACAGTTGGTCTTCCTGTCTAACATTAAGGCCCTTTTGGTATTTGATTCCTCTTTATTTGGTAGATGGAGTAACCTTAGGATTTCTGAGGAGGGTGTGGGCTGGACAGGAGATGAGATTTTTCTCCTTTCCTGTTCATTGGAATTTTGAATCCTTTATGTTTGAACACACTGGCACCTATGTGTGTCTTCAGATGAAGCTTCCTTTTAACCTGCAGAGAAGAGTCTGGCTTCTGGTCAAAGGCACAGATTTATTCAGAAAAACCAGAGCAATTTCAAGGAATTTGAGGGTAAAGAAGAAAGAGAACACATGATCTTCACCTTTGCTACCTGTGAAGATGAACTGGGAAGAGAAAACAAGGAGTTGTTCGTTTACATTTGTAAGTCTCCCATATTATTTTTTCCCTGACAGACCAGAATGGGCATTCCCCATAAATAGAATTACCATTGCATTGGAGAAATGCTACCTCAGCCTTACCTCTAATGAAAAAAGCTTGGTAGATAGATAAATAGTCCCAGGACAGATAATACCATATTTAGTTCCTTCTCACAAATTTGCAGAAAATTAGATCTGAGGTGGTGCATTTGCTCAAGAGGATAAAAATGAATGATTGCAATGGTTTATATTTTTGAAGTCAGTGATGATATTTTTTATCTTAACTTCTTAAATTTGAATTTCAAGGGGCCAGAGAGGCTAAGTTCTGATTCAAGATTAATATAACTTCAACCATAGATTGAATTTGGGCTTTTTTCCCCCAGAAAAATGGTTACTTTGTCCAGCTAGTATTTTAACTGTTATTTGTGTTAAAGATGAATAAATGACAGTATATATTGTGTGAAAATGATTTATGAGATGTGAATGCAAATTGACTTTATTTTCAGACGTAAAGAAAAACACTTTGTGTTTGGAGGAAGATGATGAATTGGGATTTTTATGCTGTTCTGATTAAAAGACTGTTCCTTTGATGATTAGAAAGATGAGATATAAAATGATTTTATTTAAGATAGTTTTAATTTTCATAATGAGCTTAACACTCCAGACTATAAATTATCATAGTAATTATAGATCTTTTATTTGTGAATCATTTTAATGCAAACCAGTTAGCTATGGGATAACAAGAGGGTGCTTTGAATTTTCATTCATTTGCACACTACTTTTGTGAGAAGTGATGATATCAAAACATTTTTATTTATTTGTTCAACAAATAAAACTTTCCCATTTCCCTTTTATCTTAAGATAAAGTAAACTCAAATATATTGCACTAAATTCTTTATATAGTTAGTATTAAATTTTGAGGGAAAGTGATACACAAGGAGATTTAAAATTTCCACTACTGCAAACCTAATACCTCTGTTATTCAGCATGTGAGTGTATTGTTAGCTGAATTTTTTTTAATCTTTTACGTTAAGCAGTGAAATTGCCTAAATGTTTTAACTTTTTTGGCTTATGTCTCCAATGGGTTATTTTCAGCAAGAGATGTTATCAATCGTAAGTCCATCATCAGAACTAACCAAGCAATGGCGGTGTCAGTGTACTTTTAGAAAGGCACACATGTTAAAGGCTATCACTGATGATGTTAGCCAAGCACAAAAAAAAAAAAAAAAAAATCTGTAGGGGAAGAAAGAATTTCACCCCTCAAATACTGAACCCTGAAAACTTTAGCAGAGTGAAAACTCACATTTAGAAAACTTAAAACAAAACATAGTACTTAAAATCAATGAGAAAAATAGAAACTACTGAATAATGGAGAGGTCTCTGTATTACTCATTAAATAGAGTAACATGTATTTTCACCCTGAAATAGAAACTTGACAGTCCACTGAATTAAATAAAACACATGGCTATCTTAGTTAGAATAGTCAAAAAGGAATGATTTTAATAGACTTGCCTATCCTCCAATGAGTTTCCAACTCTATGTCACCTTCCCTTATGACTTTAACACATGTAGTCTATGTCAAAATTGGTACATCTAAGACTTCAGAAAAGTAACTTGAGAAGGTAGAATTATCCTCTCAGTATCTACAGTGAATTGTGTTCATCAACAATGGTTGCTTTATGCTACCATTTAATTAGGGTGTTATGGAAATGGTAACCTAATATAAAAGTCAAACATGGCACTATGGTGTCATGTCCCCATTTTTAATTGAGGCTAATATTGATGAGGGATGCCCCAATTTATTAAAAAAATCTGTTTTAGGTATATGATTTCCTAGATTGTTATATTAAAATTTTAATGAATTTAGAAATTTGGTTTTATTAAACTCCAAGATCTTATCCACTGTATCTAATCTATTATTTGTTTCTGAAAGACTTATGTCAGTTCTGTAAGGCTCGAGAGGCCTTTTTTCCTTCTTTTCCTTAATCAATAAATAACACAAATTTTGAAAGGGAGGTAACCCATTCGTGACTCATCTTGATAAAAATGAAATATGAGAATTTTAGGTATTTGTGAGGATCTACATATTATATATATGGAATTGGTTTTTATTTTTTAAAGGAATGTTTTGGGAGGACACTAGGGTACATGATGGAACAGACAGACTTTAAGAATGGGAGGTAATGGGGCGCCTGGGTGGCTCAGTCGTTAAGCGTCTGCCTTTGGCTCAGGTCATGATACTGGGGTTTTGGGATCCAGCCCTGCATCGGGCTCCCTGCTCTGCGAGACGCCTGCTTCTCCCTCTCCCACTCCCCCTGCTTGTGTTCCCTCTCTCGCTGTGTCTCTCTCTGTCAAATAAATAAAATCTTAAAAAAAAAAAAGAATAGGAGGTAAGACAGTTATGATACTCTAGAAAGGGACACTGAATCCAGCCTTGCTTATCTGTTCATGTGAATTATAAATTTCTTAGTATGAAATAGTTGTGCAATTAAAATTTTGAATGTAAATTAACTCTTTAAGGTCAACATTGAATATTAAATATGTAATATGGCTGCATGAATATTTTAAGAACATGAATTTAGTAAAGGCAGGTTTATGACTTACCTGACAATATTTCACATTTTAAATTTGAATTTACAGTATTTATTCCCAGTTAGCAATTATTTATTTATTTGCCTGTGATTTTGTTTATGACAGTTTTTCCCAGTATGTTGTAATCTCCATGGGGCCCTGAACCATGCTAAACTTGTTTTCTACAGTATGTCCCAATCCTGCCACAGTAGGCATTTAAATATTTGCTAAATGTTGTTTTATTATATAATCTGTGGTCAGTTGGAAGAGATATGTGGGATAAACATTTTTATCTGGCATGTTGTTGAACCTGTATATAGTTTTCCATTTTATTTATTGTATTTTATTTTTTTAAAGATTTTATTTACTTACTTGAGAGAGAGAGAGAGACAGAGGGAAAGTGACAAAGAGACAGAGAGAACAGGGTGGGTGGGTGGGTGGGAGGGGGGTGCAGGGTATAGGGAGAGTAAGAAGCAGATTCAGAACTCCCCACTGAGCAGAGAGCCTGACAGGCGCTGGATCCCAGGACGCGGAGATCATGACCTGAGCCGAAGGCAGATGCTTAACTGACTGAGCCACCCAGGTGCCCCTACACTTTTCCATTTTAATATGTTTTCCTTAGGACTTTGTATAATTTGACTCTCTAAACATCGTTTCTCTTAGAACTCTCATTCATATTTACAAATGCAAATATCACCTCTCTCTCAAATTTTAGAACAACATATTTGACTAACTCTTGAATATCCTGCCACCTAAACTCAGAATGTCTAAAATCGAATTTGTCATTTATTTTTCAAATTCACTTTAATTTGTCACATATTTTCTAAGCCCTTGATCAGAAAACTATACACATCTTAAATTTTTCTTTTTGCTTTGTATATCTGTCCATAACTAAACCTAATTAGTCATAAAGTTGTATTGTTCTGTCCCTTGTTATATCTTGCATTTTCACTCCTTTTCGTTACTGTTTTTGAAGCCCTTACTTCCTCACACCCACCACAACCTTTTTCCCTTGGCTTCACTTTCTCTCCTTCCCAAAATTCTGGATATTTCACTGCCAAATTAAACTCCTTGAAGCATGACAATCAACTGATTTTCTGTTCTTTCTTTTACCCTTTAGTGAACAATTACAGGACTTACTCAGTAAATTCTTCAGGTCAACTTGCTCCTTCCCCCATGCAAAGAAAAAACGAATTTAGACTGAACCACTTTCCTAATATCATCTTCCAAAATTGTCTTGGAAGTTTCTGCACTTTGCTCCTATAGAAGAATGTTCATGCCTAGCCTGGTATTCAAATCTGCCTGCTGATTCAATATTCTTTTTTAGGTTTATTGAGATAAAATTTGGTTTAATCATTAAACATAGAGACTTGCACATACTAGACATTCAACAAATATTTATTAATTTTGTTTGGCACATGGAAGCTCATGTGTGTCAACTTGGGATACTGTTAAAGAACACAGTTCCATTTTCATTAAGTTAGCACAGAAATTTCTAATCTCTGTTTGAGAATTCTTTATGGATAGACCAAGGTACTTGTTTCCCTCAGCCCTGGGCAGCCTACAGTGATAGGGGTTATGGAGTCAGTTATCTCACGGGGATGTCTCCCTGTGCTGTACAAATAGCATTGTTTTCTACATGTGCCATCTGTGACAAAAATTGAGCAGCACTGGGTAGCAATGCACTGATGTGTTCAGTTTATAATAATTCAACTGTTAATTAATATTGCCTTCTGATTTTATTATTGAGGTAAAGCAGAATAAGTTTAATAAAGGTTGTCTTCTTGCTGTCAAATGTGCCATTTCTGGTTCTTTTCCAGTGTCACCTAGAGGCGTAATTTTGGCTACCTGTCCCCTTGGGGATTGTTGCTGTCACTAGATTAACATTTCTTCATTTTTGTGGCAGAACAATTTGTATGATTTCATGCTTAGTGAAAGAATCTTGTGGAAAACATGCACATGGCTTTTATAAATGAAATAATATCAAAAGCAATTTTATATATTTTTATAAATTATATATTTTATATTTTTGTCAATTTTATCAGTTCCATGTGCTCACACCTATGAGAACCTTTTTTTTTTTTTTTTTTTTGAGGGCATCTAAGAAGAAAGTATACTTCTCATGGTTTGTCTGCCTCTCCGATTTTGGACACAAACTGAGGTTTACAGAAGGGAGGGGGTTGGGAGGATGGGGTAACCGGATGATGGGCATAAAGGAGGGCACATGTTGTGATGAGCATTGGGGGTTATATGCAACTAATGAATCGTTGAACACTACATCAAAAACTAATGATGTACTGTATGTTGACTTAACTGAATGTAATAAAAAAAAGAAAGTATACTTCTTGAGTATTGAAAAAATATGTTGCTCTGTTTAGTATCATTTTTCAATATTCTGTTGATTTAAATCCATTTGTCTACAAAGTACTATTTCTAGGAGAGCTTGACAGTATGCAAAAAGAGCTATCAGAATTCATACTTCCAGTAAAGCCCTAGAAATAATCATTGTTAGTTAATTTAAAAAGATTGTTTTTTTTTACTAAATATTTTTTTTTAAGATTTTATTTTATTTATTTGAGAGAGAGAGTGAGAGAGAGAGCACAAGAGGGGGTAGGGTCAGAGGGAGGAGCAGACTCCCCGCTGATCAGGGAGCCTGATGCAGGATTCGATCCTGGGACTCTGGGATCATGACCTGAGCGGAAGGCAGTCGCCTAACCAACTGAGCCAAAAAAAATAAAAAGATTGTGATATGAGGGAAAAGTTTCTTTGATTTTTACAGACCCAGTGTTCTTTGACCTGATTGCTACAGTTTTAAAAAGCATGTATTGATATGTATTCATTTTAGGAATATGTATACAATTTGTTATAAAAAAGCAAATACCAAGTATTTTAATCCTGTTCTTAGGTATATATAATTGATATGTATCAAGTTAGAATATAGTTTCTATACAGTTTGAAGAAGACTTAAAATCTTCACTATTTGAGGAACTCAAAGAGTCCACAAATATTTCTGAATATAATGTTTCAAATTTTAGCTAAATAAATCTTAGTGTAAAACCAAATAGTCACTTTAAGATGAAACAGACTTTGATAAAACTGTATTTTTTAAAGAACAAAGTTGTGTGAGAGATATATATACACAGAAACCCAGAGGAAAAGTTTTTTTCTTCTCTTCTGTTCACATATATATTTCTTATTGTCAATTTGAAACTTACATTGAGTGGTCTTTGTAAGGATCTTAGTCCAAAGTGGATGCATGTTAGTCATATGAGTCAAACACTTTGCACACATTTTTCATGAAAATTAGCTGTAGGTGTCATGTAAACAATTTGTGGAATAGAATTTTGTTCTTTGTTAAAATGTGGTTAATAAGCAAGATGGGTTCTTGATAGGCAGGATGAACATTTGCATCTGAATCTCTTAAAGTTCCAGGATTTAGTTCTTTTTTTTCCTATTTTTTTAATTTAAATTTTGTTAGTTAACATATATCCAGGATTTAGCTCTGAGTCCACACTTTACATGAGTATGTATTTCCAGCAGAGACCTTGGCTCAGTAAAATGACTTGTTATTTCTTGTAAAATGTCATAAATTCTCTATGTCATTCACTGAATTGTCCTTACTTTTTTATTGTTATGTTAATCACCATACATTACATCATTAGTTTTGATGTAGTGTTCCATGATTCATTATTTGCATATAACACCCAGTGCTCCACGCAGAACATGCCCTCTTTAATACCCATCACCAGGCTAACCCATCCTCCCACCCTCCTCCCCTCTAGAACCCTCAGTTTGTTTTTCAGAGTCCATCGTCTCTCATGGTTCATTGAATTGTCCTTACTTTTGATATTTTAATTTAAATAAGTTTATCAAATGAAGGATAGTGTTTAAATTTTATCCAGTCTTCATAGGAAACGTTTATTCATTTATACATTTCTGATGCATGAAGCTCACATCCTTTTGACATTGTTTTATTTTTTATAAGATTTTATTTATTTACTTGTGAGAGAGAGAGAGAGAGCATGAGAGCACAAGCAGGGGGAGCAGCAGAGGGAGAGGGAGAAGCAGGCTCTCTGCTGAGCAGGGAGCCGGATGCAGGGCTGGATCCCAGGACGCTGGGATGGATCATGACCTGAGCCAAACGCAGACCCTTAACCAACTGAGCCACCCAGGCACCCCTTGAAGTTGTTTTAACCTAATAATTTTTGAAGCATCTCAGGTAACAAGTATAAGGTGTTTATTGCCCTCGAACTGTTTATAGTCAAGCCACAGAGATGGAGTTGTATTTGATTAAATGTTAGCAGTAAAATTCAGGTACAAAGAATGGGGAAAGAGTGTTTTGGAACACCATTTTTTAGATAGACAAATCTAACAAAATATTTCACTTTTAACCTCTTGGATATTAAATATTCTAAAATCTCACCATTTCATGCTGTGAATAGAATATACTGAACACGTCTTTTGGAAGATTCAAAGTCTTCATTATAAGAATTTGCTCTTTGGATAATACACGGAGGTTCTACTGAAATGTTTTTTTCTGTTTGATTATACTTAAATAACTCCAAACTATTGTGAATTTTGTGTTCATAAATTCGTGTGTGTGTGTGTGTGTGTGTGTGTGTGTGTGTGACCTTGTTATTGATATCCACTTTGCAATGGTGCCATCTCCCTACTTGCCTCACTCTTATTTCCCACTCTTGCATTTTGCCTCTTCTAATTTGCTTTGGACTTGGAAATTTTTCTTTCTTCTCTTCCTTTTCTTCTTTCTTTTCTTTCTTTCTCCTTTCCTCCCTTGCTCTCTTTTTTTTCCATCCATTTACTATTTGACAATTATTTATTGTCTCCCATGTGCTAGCTATTGTGCTTATTAGGATTATATAGAAAGCAGAAAAAATGAGCTTCAGACAAGATCCTAGAGAATTTTCTTATGAATACAATGCACTGAGCTTACTGTATGGGATTTGTGATTTCTCTTTGGTCTCCTCAGATGTCTTTTTTCCCTATCTAGTTTTGAGCTGTGTTTCATTTGGGTGAGGTGTTATAGTTATGTGATGAACTATCAGAAGTTAAGTGACAAAGGAGTTCAGTAAAAGGAGAGCGACTAGGGTGGATTATAGTAATTGGAGAAAATCTCATGGAAGAAGCGAGAGTTGATTGACTCAACATGAACTAATAAAATTACAATGATATAAAAATATTCATGATGAAAAATTACCACTTTGGGAATTTTCTTATTTGTGACACTAGTAAAATTTCAGACAAGATGGTAAATACTTGTGATCAAATAAATGGTTGCACAGATTGTCCTAACTAAATAAAATTTAATAACCACATGTGGTGATATAAATGATGACTTCACTTTATAACATTAAGCTGTTTGTTGTACAATGACTCATCATGGAGGCTTCATAGTACCAGTTACATGTGATTAGATTTGCCCTTTTCGGACTATAATAGTCCAGGTTAGGGGGCACATATAATTGTAGGCTCCACAGAATGCTGGTAAGGACTACGACAAAGTTTTTTTCAAATGTTTTTGACCACGGTTTACCTTCACACAAATGCACAAAAACAAACATATACTCCATAGACATAAAAGAGAAGTTTCATGAACTTCCCATATGCAATTCCTTCTGATATTTCCTGCTCCATCCAATTTTGCTTTTAAATATATGGATATGATCTACTAAACTGATTTAATGACTCACTAATATGTTGCAATCTTCAGTTCGAAAAAAGCTAGTCTCAGAGTTATGGTATGAAGCAAGGGAAGAAGGCATGGTAGGCACTAAATTCAGTCAGGTGCAATGAACATTTGCTCTTGTTTGTCTCCCAGCAGTTATTCCTATTTTTAATTGTGCCCTCATTTTCTTTTGGAGAAAGAGGGCCCTCTTCCACTGTGGCTGTTTGTGGTGAGCAGTTATTTCTAGGTGCCAGACTCTCATCCTGATAGCCAAGGGGCAGTCAGATGACTTAGCTTGGCCCACAAGACTCTTCTCTCTAGGGACGTTAAGTGTTGGGAGAGAAACTGAGGAAATGGTCAGAAATGACTGATCTCAACAGCAATGTCCACATCATCCTGGACCAGGCTATTCCAATGTCCCATTTTCCTGCTTCTTGTGGCTCCCTGGGTTCTGGCCAATCATGAATGGTCTTCCAGACTTGGGCCTCATTGTGTATCTTATTGATCAGTGAAGTGGCCCTATCCACCAAATGCTCGTAATAACATACGTTTTGCTTTAGTGTAATAACATGGTTTTTGCTTAATTAAACTAGAATTAAGTTCTGTTGCTGGCAAACAGAAACTTTAATTGATTCATTAGTTAAAAAGAAGAGCTGTTGATTAGGTTGGTATCATCTAACCACCAGGTTATCTTTTTGATATATACGTTATGGAGAGAGAAGGATGAGTCAAGGAGAAGTTGGAAATCAAACATTTGCTATGACCATGCTACTTGACAGATGGCACCGATATGTAGCCCCATTTCAGAACGCGTCATGTTTTGACAGTAATCTAAATATAAATGCCAAATGGCAAGGGGGCCAATTGAAATTGGCTAGGTTATTCAAAGGATAAAGGGCCAAGAGAGATTTGTTTCACTTATATAAACATTCCTTTCCTCATTAAATGGTTGTTTCAATTAACTCAACTGTTTTTAGTTTGTCTTGTTGAATGCAGTTGGACCAGGTTTTTATATGTGGATAAATTTTGTACTTAAGAGAAATCTGTACTTAGAAACTGACAACTTGATTTAACTCACAATAAAATGAGTTGATGCTTTTAGGTGAATGTTATTTAATAATCCCAGGGTACCTCCTCCTGTTACTACTATGATTGCTATAACTATTGTTAATATAGTTTAATCTCTGGTTTTGTATGGTGGGGTATTTTCAATGAACTATTTTAAAAACTGGTAATATGCAAAAGTGCGTAAGATACTAACAGTCATTGTCAAAAAAACCTGCTCCGTGTTCTTAATAAATAATTTAGAAGGGCAATAAGAAAAGGATAAATAGGAAAGTAAAATATCACTTGAATGTCTACCTAGAAATAACTGTCATCAAAATGTGATAAATACTTTTTCAGATATCTTTCTTTCTATACAAATACTGAAAAGATAACTAAAGGTGATCTTATATGGGTAGTATATCACACACATTTTTTAAAAAAGATTTTATTTATATATTTATTTGAAAGAGAGAGAGAGTGAGAGTGCACAAGCACGGGTGGGGGAGGGGCAGAGGGAATCTCAAGTCGACTCTGAATTGAGCTTGGAGACCCGCATGGTGCTCCCTCTTCACAACCATGAGATCGTGACCTGAACTGACAGCAAAAGTCAGTCACTTAACCAACTGAGCCACCCAGGCATCCCACACATGTTATTTCTTTTTTTTTACACATATTATTTTTTAATAAAAGTATTTTTACCTATGAGAATAATTTGACAGAATTATGAGTTGCCCAAGATATTTAAAAAAACTGATAATTCCTAGTATTTTTGAGTCTATAACCCTTGGACATAATTTGCCGTAATATACTTAAGAGCTCCCCCAAATTCATACCTTTTAGATAAAATCAAAGTAGCAAAAATTATTTGGTCACATAAAATAACCAGAGATGTGTTCAGATAGCTATCAAGATATTTACTACTATGATATTCATAATAGTAAAGAAGTGGGAAAATTACATTACATACAAGTTGGATTACAGTAAAATAAATTACCTTATTAGTCATTCCATGTAGTACTATGCAGCCTTGCCAAACAATGTTGGGTAAGAATCATTAAAGGCATGAGAAGTTATCATACAATACCCAGTGACAAAATACAAGTTGTAAACATATGCAGTTGTCCCTTGAACAACACAGATTTGAAATGTGCAACTCCACTTATTGATGGAATTTTTTCAATAAGTATACTGTACTGTATATAATACTGCAAGTGTATTTTCCTTAAGATTTTCTTAAGATCAGGGGCGCCTGGGTGGCTCAGTCATTAAGCATCTGCCTTCAGCTCAGGTCAGGATCCCAGGGTCCTGGGATTGAGCCCCGCATCGGGCTCCCTGCTCCGCGGGAAGCCTGCTTCTCCCTCTCCTACTCCCCCTGCTTGTGTTCCCTGTCTCTCTGTGTCTCTTTCTGTCAAAAAATAAATGAAATCTTTAAAAAATAAAAAGATTTTCTTAAGATTTTCTTTTCTCTGTCTCACTTTATTGCAAGAATATAGTATGTAGTAAATATAACTTACAAAACATGTGTTAATCGACTATGTATGTTATTGGTAAGGCTTCTGGTAAATGTCAGGCTATTAGTAGTTAAGTTTTGGAGGAGTCAAAAGCTATATGTGTATTTTCGGCTGTGGAGGGGTCAGTGCCCCTAAACCCTCATTGTTCAAGGGTTAAGTGTACATGAAATCACACAAAATGGATGAGGGTGTTCAAAAGGTACAAACTTCCAGTTCTAAAATAAGTCATGGAGATGTAATATACAGCATGGTGACTATAGTTAAATAATACTGTATTGCATATTTGAAAATTGCTAAGAGTTGATCTTAAAATTCTCATTACAAGAAAAAATATTTTTTAACCGTGGTAATGGACAATAACTAGACTTATTGTGGTGATCATTTCACAATATATACAAGTAGCAAATCATGTTGTACACCTGAAACTAATTTGTTATATGTCAATTATACCTCAATTTAAAAAATCACGTGAAAAGAGACAACTGAATTGGCCCTGCTACTCCAATCATCCCCAGTAGATATCCACGAAAGTTATAGGCTTCAAGGATATTCATTTTGGTTTTGAGTTCTTGACCTAGCAAGGAGTGCTGTGGCTTTTCTCTCCTCATAGCCAAGAAACTAAGAAAACTCTTCACAAACTAGGAAAAATGGGGTCAAAGAGAATACCTCAATGGTGCCTGGAAAAGGAGGACTTTGTTATCTCAATCTTAAATTAGATGTCTGTTCCTATGGCAGCCTTGCAGACCTACTCCACAATTATGCAAACAGTTGTGGGGCAAACAGAACAACTACCAGGAGACAGGGAGCAGCAGGTGAGGAGCTCGTACTTGTATTGTATAGGGCACCAGGTGGTGGGATTTTACTCAAAGCTACTGACGCAAAGGAACCACGTGTGCTTGATCACTGCTGCTGGCATTTAAGGCAGGATTGGAAGCGCTGAACAGAGTAGATGTTTCACATCAGAAGGCTCTGCAGTGGGGAGGTATCCTCAATAGACACCCAATAGAATTCACCTGTGCTCTCTTTAATAAAAGGAGGGTCCCAACAATGGCTGCTGGGAGAGTGTTTTCTGCTGAGGGAGGAGTAGAACTGCACAAGGTAACAATGTTTTTGGCATTTTTCTTTAAGCTCTACCTTCTGTTTTAACAAAGAAAAATCTAGAACCAGAAAGGGGAGGCAGGAAGAAGTACAAAGAGCCTGAGTTAGGAGAGGGGAGTGTATTGGATATGAAATAGAGGTCTTAAATTTGAGTAGGATTGGAACCTTATAGATTCTGGCTCAGGTTATTTTCAGAGGTGGTAAAGGGAGATTCAAAAGGGTGGTTACCGAAGACAATAAAATTATTCCATAGTTGGATTTCACTGAATTAAGATTGTTCAAATAATCTGTCAACACTTGTATGCCATCAAATGCTCTTGTATGCATTGTGTAGGCTGTTAGTTTTATTTATCCTTTGGTGTGACTAGTAAATTTGTGGTTAGAAACCATATGAAACTTTTTAATAGTCTTGAATTAAATCTCAGTACAGAGATCATTGAGTACATAATTCTTGCCACACCAGGAAGCATTTAACAACTTTGGTACAAATGATTATCTTTGGATTGAAGAATATGAATTTCACTCACAATTCTTTAAGAATTATTATATTCATGTTGTTAAATCAAATGAACTCAGATATTAAGTCCCTATTTTAAGAGGGACTTAATATGAAAGTAAATATTTGTTATGTTTTGGGATTTTTGTCTACATACCCAGAATGTTCAAAAGTCCTATATGCTGTGCCCCTCTTCTCTCTGAAGCACTACCCAGTCCCCAGAGCAGAGGTAAGTTGAGCCACAGAGCACTTGTGGGCCCTGGTTTTATTTGTTTAAGTAAGGAAAGACTGCTAAAAATGTTTACATAATATTTGCTTGATATGTAAGAGGACTGGGGCTGTTTTATGCATCTTTAGCCCTGGTCATTTTTCCTGGCTTTTTTCACTCTGCTTAGCTCTGCTGGTAGATTGGAGAGTCTTGGTAGAAGTGGAGGAGCTGACC
Source organism: Zalophus californianus (assembly GCF_009762305.2). Classification (NCBI taxonomy): domain Eukaryota; kingdom Metazoa; phylum Chordata; class Mammalia; order Carnivora; family Otariidae; genus Zalophus; species Zalophus californianus. The sequence goes on from NC_045599.1 coordinate 75,370,695, forward strand.
CATGGACCCATGGTTGTCTTCTACCACTCTGAGATTTTACTGTATCCTCCCTTCTGGTGAATATTCCATGTTCCCTTGTATAGGCTTTCTTTCTTGTAGCAAAAGGAATGTTGACACCATCCACTTTTTCTTATTAATTCACCATGTTACACAAGCAGTGCTTCTGGAGTCCTTGACAGATAAAATGAATAGGGAAGAGGGAGAAGAAAAAGTGAAAGAAAATGAAGGAAACTGTCTGACAATGAAAGGAAAAGGAGAAAAATGAGGAAAATAAAAACTGAAAATAAGAGGTGGTAGAATGGCATTGGAAGTTGCTTTTAATTTCCTCTCTGTGGAACTGTTATTTCTGGGCCACCCTGCTCTGTGGTTTTCTGATTTTCATAATTGAATGGATGGAATTGACAGGATGTATGAATGGCATTACTGTGATTATGTAACAGCCTAAACAGTTCACTGTTGTGTGAAAGAGAATGAGGACTACATTTTACTGAACTGTTACCGTGCTTTGGCAGCTGTTACACTGTGACAAATGACCATAGAATTAATTGAAGAGGTTATTATACTATAAAAATGTATTTCCACGGGACAGTAATAATGAGACTTCACTGTTCCTCAGTGAGTGTCCACCATTCGCTAATGGGAGATATCTCTTCTAGTATTAGATATATTGTTTTTGAAACACCTGTTAGAGTACATATTAGAACTTTATTTATTTGAAGAAGTGCCCACTTTTTCTCTTCCCATTGCAGGATTAGATTGTCATAAAGGTTCAATGTTTCTGTTTTAAACTTGGTTTCCTTTCCCCCAGTTAGTTGTCATCTGATTGAGTTGGAGCTCAATTGAATCTACCAATTCGTTGCTATTAAGTAATCTCCACATATATACAATTCCTTGTAAAAAATTCAGAAATTACAGTGGAAAAGAAGGCATTACCTTTCCTTTCTGTAGTTGTTAAAGAAGTATTCCTATTGCCAAGCGATGCTGAGCACTTTTTCATGTGTCTGTTGGCCATTTGGATGTCTTCTTTGGAAAAAATGTCTGTTCATGTCTTCTGCCCATTTCTTGATTGGATCATTTGTTCTTTGGGTGTTGAATTTGAGAAGTTCTTTATAGATTTTGGATACTAGCCCTTTATCTGATATGTCATTTGCAAATATTTTCTCCCATTCTGTCGGTTGTCTTTTGGTTTTGTGGACTGTTTCTTTTGCTGTGCAAAAGCTTTTTATCTTGATGAAATCCCAATAGTTCATTTTTGCCCTTGCTTCCCTTGCCTTTGGCAATGTTTCTAGGAAGAAGTTGCTGTGGCTGAGGTCGAAGAGGTTGCTGCCTGTGTTCTCCTTTAGGATTTTGATGGACTCCTGTCTCACATTTAGGTCTTTCAACCATTTGGAATCTATTTTTTTTTTTTTTTCATTTGGAGTCTATTTTTGTGTGTGGTGTAAGGAAATGGTCCAGTTTCATTCTTCTGCATGTGGCTGTCCAATTTTCCCAACACCATTTGTTGAAGAGACTGTCTTTTTTCCATTGGACATTCTTTCCTGCTTTGTCAAAGATGAGTTGACCATAGAGTTGAGGGTCCATTTCTGGGCTCTCTATTGGCATCAGAAAAATCCAAATCAAAACCTCAATGAGATACCACCTCACACCAGTCAGAATGGCTAAAATTAACAAGTCAGGAAATGACAGATGTTGGCGGGGATGAGGAGAAAGGGGAACCCTCTTACACTGTTGGTGGGAATGCAAGTTGGTGCAACCACTCTGGAAAACAGTATGGAGGTTCCTCAAAAAGTTGAAAATAGAGCTACCCTACGATCCAGCAATTGCACTACTGGGTATTTACCACAAAGATACAAATGTAGGCATCCGAAGGGGTACGTGCACCCCAATGTTTATAACAGCAATGTCCACAATAGCCAAACTGTGGAAAGAGCCAAGATGTCTGTCGACAGATGAATGGATAAAGAAGAGGTGGTATATATACACAATGGAATATTATGCAGCCCCTCCCTTAAAAGGAATGAGACCTTGCCATTTGCAACGACGTGGATGGAACTGGAGGGGCGTTATGCTGAGTGAAATAAGTCAGAGAAAGACATGTATCATATGACCTCACTGATATGAGGAATTCTTAATCTCAGGAAACAAACTGAGGGATGCTGGAATCGGGGTGGGGTGGGAGGGAAGGGGTAGCTGGGTGATAGACATTGGGTAGGGTTTGTGCTATGGTGAGTGCTGTGAATTGTGCAAGACTGTTGAATCACAGATCTGTACCTCTGAAACAAACAATGCAATGTATGTTAAGAAAAAAAAAAGATAGCTGGAGGGGAAGAATGAGGGGGGTAAATCGGAGGGGAGACTAACCATGAGAGATGATGGACTCTGAAAAACAAACTGAAGGTTCTAGAGGGGAGGGGGGTGCGGGGATGGGTTAGCCTGGTGATGGGTATTAAAGAGGGCACGTTCTGCGTGGAGCACTGGGTGTTATGCACAAACAATGAATCATGGAACACTACATCAAAAACTAATGATGTATGGTGATTAACATAACAATAAAAAATTTAAAGAAAAAACAATAAATTTTATTACGATAGAAAAAAAGTATTCCTATTAAATGCTGTTCCATCAGTGTGTTTTAAACGTTCACATGAGCTCACCTCTATTTCAGAATATGTGGAAATTATAGCAGGAAAACTTGATAATTTTCTTTTACATTTAAATATGGGAAATTGTAATAGGACAAGTGGAATTCTTAAGCAATGACCTGTGAACCCACTTTGGGTAGTTTGGACAGTGGGCGCCCAGCAGAGGCTACACCTAAACTTAGAATCCCACAGTCCTGGTGGTTTCCTTTCCTTTGTCGGTATAGGCTGTACCTGAAGACATGGTCTCTAGGTGGTGGGCAGCATGCTTTTCTCAGTCAACTCCTATAAAAAGCTGGCACTCCAAAAAGATTGTTGTAGTGTTTGCTGAATAAGAAGAGAGGTGGAGGGGCGGAGGGAAAGGGAGAGAGAGAATCCTAAGCAGATGGGCTGAGCACAGAGTCCTATGTGGGTCTTGATCCCAGGACACACTGAGATCATGCCCTGAGCTGAAATCAAGAGGTGGATGCTTAACTGTCTGAGCTACCCAGGCGCCCCTCTTTAATTATTTTATGAGAATATTATAGTGTGTTACTTTCAAATTCAGAAAAAAATTATATTTTTTATATCTTGCTATGTCCAGGATTGGGTTTAAAAATATCACTGACATTAATTCTATTTCAAATATGCCAATTTATAAACCAATTGTCAAACTGGAAATTTTTAATGAAAGCCAATCTGGATGTTTTAGTGCCTTTAACTTCTTCCTAAGAGTAAAAGAAGACAAAATTTATCCACTAGTTCTTAATTTTCTGAAGTGTAGAAATTAATGGGTATAGAATACATCCTCTGTGTATGTGTGTCTTTAAAATATTGTATGAGGGAAAATAAAGATCACATATAACCTCTTCATCCTGAGATAAATACCATTATAATTTTGGTGATCATATTCTTTGAGGCATCTCTCTCTCTCTGTCTCATAAATGGAATCTCTTTTATAAATGGAATCATATCCTACATCAAGTTTTTATCAATAGACACTTTCTTCCTCCTCTTTTACATTTCCTCCTCTGCAACATATGTCCACTTTAGTCATGTTAATGACCTTGGGTATGTCCTTCCATTTTTTCCAAGGTCATAAATTGATAATCCACTAAACTATTTCTTCCTAAAGCAATTGTGACCTATTGAATTGACTATTGTTACTCTATGGTATGTATCTTACAATTCATTCTTTATTCTTTTTTTGTGTTTGTCTTAGCAATTGTTGGGCATTTACCCTGTATGAATTTTAAGGTTTATCTAAGTTAAAGATAATTCCTGGTCAGATTCTACTCATAATCACACTGAATTTTTACATGATAGTGTGATGCCTTTTAATTTTCTCATCACCTTTTAGCTGTCAGGAATTTTGAAGGGTTATGTTTCTATTAGACTGTCTTTAGGAAGTTCCTTGAGGACTAAAATGAGAAGACCATTCTTGTTATAGCTGATTCACAAACTTTGATCTCTGCAAACTATTTTTGGCTTACTTGTAACTTAAGTACTAGGGGAAATAATTTCTAATGTCCCTTTTTAGTTGTAAGGTTGTAAAATTTAAACAGAAGAAAGGTTAACTGTAGTCTGATGCAGATATATATACACACTATGAAAGTTTCTATTTACTCTGGGTCCTTAGGAGATGAAAATCACAGATACGTAATGACTTATGGTAAAAATGACAAGGTAATGTACTGTTAGGTTGACAACCTGTCCTGGTTTGTCTTGGACTGAAGTGTATTCCAGGATGAGGGATTTAAAATGCTAAAACCAGGAGGGTTCTAGGTAAACCAGGATGGTTATTCTGTCTGGTTGGGTGGTTTCTTTAAAGTACTTTTAAAATGTCCATATCCTTAGGTATAATCAAATTGACATTTCTGCTTTAGTCTTTAAAATCGATTTTAAAAATTACCCCTTTCCTTGGAAAAATTTGTAATCACAAAATTTTCCAAGGAAAGAGAGATTTATTTAGGCTCAAATAAATCTTGATGCTAAAGATTAACAGTGTTTAATATTTGATTTATAATAGTTTAAAATGTTTCATTAGTCTAGAAATAGAATTATGAAAAAATGTTTCTCATATCAAATCTTATGGAAGTATAATGTATAAATGATAATCATCTAAAAAATGTTAAGTGTTGAGGGGGTGAAAATGAACATGAGGAGAAGCCAGTAATGTTTCTGATGATAATCCTATATATTCTAGAGAAGTTATGTTCCATAAGGATCTTGAATTAGTCTTTTTGTTCTGCTATAACAAAAATACCACACACAAGCTGCAGGGCTTAAAGGACAGTTCTGGAGATTTGAAGTGCAAGGTTAGGGTGCCAGCATGTTTGGTTTCTAGTGAGAGCTCTCCTCCTGGGTTTTACACATAGCCCTCTCAATGTGTCCTCACGTATTGGAGAGAGAGAAACCACATGCTCTCTAGTATCTCTTCTGTGAGGGCACTAATCGCATTATGAGGACCCCACCCTCATGACCTTAACTAAACCTGAGTATCTTCCAAAGGCTAATATCCCAATACTGTCATCTTAAAGGTTAAGGCTTTAACATAAGAATTTTGGGAGCACACAATTCAGTTCATAGCAGGTCTCATGGAAGTATGCAAACCATGAGAAATTGATGATTTATTGCAGTTAATTTGGCTTGGATAATAAACTGCTTAAGGGTCTCAATTCTGAGTAATCACTAAAAATTATGGAAATAAAGTTTAGTATATTTATGTATGAGTATATTGGAGAATGAGTTTTGACAGAATAAAACACAAAGATGACTGTACATAAAATCCACAGAACTGTCAGACAATGAAAGGCTTTCTAGTAATCAGAATCCAAGTTACATTGCATTTGCATTTTCATTGGTTTATGAAAATCTTTAATGGATTTCAGCATAATATATTAAGCAAATGATATTTGCCCTTTATAAAGTCATTTATTTTATGTAAATTTTTGTTAGGTCTTGCTCTCCTCAAACCACCATTACATTGTTGGGCTCTTTGTAATAAGGGGAGGTAGCTAGGCAGATGCAGAGATTGTGGTACAAAGCTATTGACTTGTGACCATGCCAACCTGTGTACTGCATAGCCATTCTTAAGGACAAGTCTAAGGAGGTTAATATATTTTTAAGAAAAAGGGAGTTAAATGTCTTCAGGTGAAGATAAAACCTAAACATGATTGTATAAAATTCATATAAATAGTGGCAAATATAAATAACAGAATCTTGGTTTTTCTGAGATAACAAAGTCTGGATCCTTGCACTTAGGTTTTCACTATTTTGCACTTGATTGTGTAAGTTTGTCAGCCTACTTTGTATCATCTGTTTTAATTTCTTACTTTATAGAGATCTCTACTGGAGGCCTTTAAGATTGTTTGGGTGGTGATGGATCTATTTATTTGTAGAAATTAAATGATTGAATAAAGAAAGGAATTTTTAGGACTTAGAATGTTTTTGTGATTTGAATTATTTCTCCATGGCTGTTTGTCAACTATTTTTGATATACCTAAGACAGATATTGCATGGTGGAGATCTATGTGGGGATGGAACTAATTGGGGGTGGAGGGAGGTTGTTACTGTGGAGAGAGAGAAAATCACTAAGCCATGTGGATAATTCTGTGAAATACAAGGGTACATTAGTATGCAGATTGCATCTGATGCTCTCATAAATAGTGTTTATAGAAAAACAACCATTTGCTCTAAGTAAATGGTAGTGCATGCAACACTTTTGTAGATGATTTGTTGAGCATGCAGTGGTGATATTATTTCTTCTACTGAGCATATATTTCCTTAACTATGTATTCAGGAAAATGTATAAATCACAAATGCAAAGTAGGCAAAATATAGCAACCCACATTTATTTTAATTGTGTGGTATTGAAATGTGTGCTGTTTAATATTTTTCATGACTGATGGCTTGTAGAGGTACCCCAGAAAATAAAATCAAGCATTAAATATTACATAATTGTGAGTATTCAATCTTGCCTGAACTTGTAAAGTAATAAAGCCATATTTGTATTACATTCTGATGGATTTTTTTTTTTTAATTTCTGTAGTGATTGTTAGCTTTTTCTGAAATTTGTCCTAAGTTGAGTTTAGGCTGCATTCAGCAATGTCAGGAAAATTGATAATGTTTATTTCTTAACACCATGCAGTATATGATCTTACTAACTCTGTGTTAATATTTCCAAAGAAGGGTAACAAAAGGGGCTTTTATCATTTACCCTTTGTTCAGTAAATCAAAGATAAACATGGTCTGCACATGGCTTTTCAGTGAACTCTGCTATTTTGTCTTTTATCCTGAAGGTTTATTGCTTTACATGGCTTAAAGTGATTCAGGGTCTGAACTGTTTAATCTAGGATGTTTAGGTTACTGATGTCTCCGCTGGAGTGTATGAGAAAGTCAGATGTTAAACTCCCTGACCATGTACAGTAGGTGCAGTATATGTATTTGGGTGATTCATTCCTTAGCACATGTGCTTTGTTCTGTCCTCCTTTTTTTTTTTTTTTTTTTTGAATTGCATTGCATTTCTGAATAATTAGTTAAAATAGTGGCTCTTTTCTGTGGATTATTTTGTCTTCATGCTAAAAACTTTGGGCAATATACTAGCTCTTTTTCAGCTTTTCTACTAGGAACTTGCAGGAAAGAATCAAAGTGATAGTTAAGAATTCATTAATCTAGTGATTTCAAGATGATTACACAACTGAACATTTTATTTTTACTTACAGTTTCTTTGTCATTTACTTTTTCCCCCTTTCACATTAATTGTCCAGTTTCTATCATTTAAATAGGCGTATAACTCTTTGAATAATGACTAAGTGCCCATTTCTTGTTTTCCCTACTAGGGAAAGTTTTTAGGGAAGGGAAGAGGCACAATGCAAGTATAAGCAGAGGGCTGGACCCTAAGGAAAGAAAACATATTTAATAATTATTTACTTTGTGCCAGACACTATGCTAGAAACTTTCATGTATGCCTTGCACTTAAGATCTGGTTGAAGATCTACGCTAATGCTTTTAAATTGTAACCTAGTAAACATGCATATACTAGTCTGATAAAATTATAAATTTTAAAAGTAAATTGATTTTTTATGGCCATGAAACACCACAGGAGTCCCTGGGGAAAGAGCAGTCAGTGTAGGGTTGGTCTGGACAGGTAAGGCTCTGAGAAGACATCTGATTGGGACTCTGAAGGAATGGTGGTATATTTGTTATCATTTGTTTAACAAAGAATTCAAAAGTACTTGTATACATTTTTCATTTACAATTTAAAACATGCTTTGTAATAAGTAGTTGAACCGTAGCTTTAAGACAAGGTAACTGGAATTTAGAAAGAGGAACTAAATTTGTACTTAAATGACCCAGTGATGTACCACTTAGCTCTGCTCCCAAAGCCAGCATGACTTCTATCACATTGCAGCTCCATCCTTCTACTGTGGTTAAAACATCCTGATGGCGGGGTGCCTGGGTGGCTCAGTTGGTTAAGCGACTGCCTTCGGCTCAGGTCATGATCCTGGAGTCCCAGGATCAAGTCCCACATCGGGCTCCCTGCTCAGCAGGGAGTCTGCTTCTCCCTCTGACCCTCCCCCGTCTCATGCTCTCTCTCTCTATCTCATTCTCTCTCTCAAATAAATAAATAAAATCTTAAAAAAAAAAAAAATCCTGATGGCTGTCCACCGCACTTTAAATAAAATCTAAAGTCCTCTCCATGATCTTTGAGTACCTACAGGAACTGATTTTGTCTACGCTAGGACCCCACTTCCTATCACTCTCCCTTCCCTAGTAGCACCCTAGACACTTTGAACCACCTATCTGTCCTCTAATGGATCCAGAGTTTTGCACGAATTGTTCATACTGGATGTTGTTGACCTCCTGTGTAGTTTCCATTCATTTTTAGCCTTTCCAAGATAACTTCCTGTTTTTGTTCAAGTGTCTACTTCTGCCTGGTTACATCGTAGCCACATAGTTTCTGGGATTAACTCCTGCTGTAGGAGTAATTCTGAGTAGTCAAAGCCAATGATGATGTTGTCAATTTTTTGTTACACATTGAACTAGGTGCCCACCCTCATGCCAGGCAGTGCAAAAAATTTCCTCAGTCATAGGGACGGAGTCAGGAATGGGCAAGTGACTTTATTCAGGCCAGTCGCACAAGGGAAAAGCTTGCCAGAGGTTTCTCAGAAATGTTTTCTTGCTCTTAAAATAGAGCAATGTTAAGAGACAATCTTTGTTGGATATTCCATGCAAAACCTAGGATTTTAGTAGTTCTCTTGCCTCAAGCTTAGAGTTGAGGTAGTCTCATAGATGAAGATCAAGTTGAGAATATCACAGAGCTACAGCAAATAGACAGCCATGAACTATACTCATCTTTGACCTCTGCTTCTCTCAGCCAACATCTACCCCTTTTTTTTTTTAAACTAGGTTTTGTTTAATTTTTTTCTTTTTCTGATAGGATAAAAGATCTTTCCCCTGGAATTCTTTCCTGAAGTTGGTAAATATCTACTTCCTGCTTGGCATTCAGATCTCAGTTCTACTGTTGGTTATTCAGAGAGCCTCTCCTTGATACACAATCTAAAACCTCCCTATCAGTCACTTTATCTCAATACTGTTTTATTTTCTTCCTAGCACTTACTACTACTTCCTTATTCGCTAGTGTATTTAATATCTGATTCCTCAAATGTAAGCCCCACGAGAATAGGGAGATTGTCATCTTAATCACTGCTGTGTCTTTAGCAATTTTAACAGTGCCTTCATCCATAATAGATTCTCATTATTTGTTGGATAAATGGAAGTAACAGATCTCAAACTTTTGCTTCAAATTCCATGCTGTTTCCACTGCACTTCTTTGTCTGGCAAGGAGGAGAATGGTAACCACATTAGAAACAAAAACAGAGACTCAACAAATCTTTTTGTTGATTTAAGGGAAACATTAATTAAAATTCTAAACCAATATCCAAGTATGTCAGTTAAAGTATAAGAGTTTTAACCTAACTCAAATATATTTAAAATGTAGGACAGTAAAAATTAGGTACAATATATACATTAAAAAATGCAGGAAATTTTACAGAGTGAGCATTGAATACATTCGTTCCATGATTGCAAGTGACTTATATCACAAAATTTTATCTGCAATGAGTGGCTCGTGACATAACTGAATACTAGAACCTCAGATTCTAAACACGATAGCCAGAGAGAGGCTAAGTCTTGAAGAACCTGTCAACAGGAAGAAACAAACAAATAAATGGAAGGTTCACAAGAGCTCCAGTGGTAGAGCAAAAATCATGTCGAGGATGGTACTCTGCTCTGGGATGGGTAAACCTTAGCACTGCTTTGAACTGGTGATGGGATGGGAATGGCTGGAAATAAACTAAGTCAAAGGATCATTCTATTGATGCTTTTGTGCTCTCTCTAAGACTATTAGTCAGATTTTCTACCACTGTCTATCAGACGTATGCCAAAGATGGGCTTAGAAAAGGCAGTGTATCATAGTGGTTAAAGGCATATCTTGATACCACAATGCTTGGGATTGAATTTCTGCTCTGTCAACCTACTAACTGCCAAGCGCTGCTTGACCTCTTTGTGCCTTAGGATCTTTATCTGAATATGTGGCTAATAGCCATTTTATAGAGTTATTGTAAGAATTACAGGAATCAATATACAGAAAGAAATGCTTTTTACCCAAAGTGATCTCTTTTTTAAAAATTGCCAGTCTGTAACTGATATTTTTGTAAAACAAAACAATGAATTACTAAAGAAAAAGATATATACTGGTCTTAATTCTAAAAAACAAACCAACAAAAACCCACCAGATTAAACAGAAAAAATTACTTAAAATTTGCTCTAAAACTTCCAAATGCTCATTCTCAGTTTCTGCAATTCATAGTGAACTGTTAACCATCATCCTATGAGTAGCTCTAGTGTGAAAAGAATGTAAAACACTGTGACGTATATTACGTATTGTATAATATTGCCCAGTATTGCAGGGCTCACTTTATTTGAGGGTGTGGACCTAGAAAGGTTTGTCTACTATCTATAGCCAAAATCTGAAGGCACAGGTGGGTGACTGAGAATGGGAAGAGGTGATCAGAACTCTCTTGTTAACTCCCTCATAACAGATATGTTTAGTTTTAGTGATTTCCTTCGATAACTCACTGGGGTCAGTAGGATTTTTAAAATACTGTAAATATATATATATATATTTTTTTGATACATTATCTTCTTTTATTCAAATACCAGTCTGATCACACATGGTCCAAGAACACTCAAATAATAAGCCACATATAAACAGATGTTAAAGATTGGTCTTCAAACATTATAGCCAATGAGGCCACGCTTGCCTATGATCTCGCCGACATAAAACCACATCCACACCTCGGTGGCCACCAAACCATTCAGCAGAGTTTCCTTAACTGTGAGCTGTTTGAAGCTACCAGTTTGAGCACTCTTGACTATTTTTTTCAGGCTCTGAATAGCTGTATGGATCTCAGCAGGGGTTGGAGGAACCAGCTCAACCTTGGCATAGTGCCAAAATGTGGCCAGTTGAGGCTTTGAGTAAGTCACAGCAGCGTTCACCAGCGCCAGGGCCTTCTCCGCGAGGTTACGGACAAACTGGGCCATAGTTCTAAGCTGGAAGGTCCGTCGCCCCGCTAAAATACTGTAAATATATTAAACAGTAAACAAATAAAACTTTTGGGATAGGGAGATACTTCTTGTGGGTATTTGGCAGGCATTACTTACTTTCTTCCGTGATGGCAATATGTATAGTTTACTTTCAGAGGAAGGTAACCCACATCTCAGAGTTAAATAAAACCAAAGTCCACTGGCTTTGACCCCTTTCTAATTGTGTGACCTGAATACCTCTTTACATCTCAGTTAACTCATTTGTGATATGTTTACAATAACAATGCTTTCCCCATAGGGTTATGATCAATATATATTTTTAAAGATTTTATTTACTTGACAAAGAGAGTGAGCAAGCACGAGCTAGAGAGCACAGCAAGCAGGGGGAGCAGCAGGCAGAGGGAGTGGGGAAGCAGGCTCCCCGCTGAGCAAAGAGCCAGACTTGGGGCTCCATCCCAGGACCCTGGGATCATGATCTGAGCCAAAGGCAGATGCTTAACCAACTGAGCCACCCAGGTGCCCTGGGTTATAATCAATACTAAACAAGCTAACATATCTTAACTAATATCCAATATCTATCAAAACGTTGTCTGCCATAAAATAAGCGATTGGAGATTACCCAACCCATGAACAATAGAAGTCCAAATAAAGGCCATTTCTGATTAATCAAATCCTCTTTATTGATTTTAAAAGGCAGTATGTCCAAGTCTCAAACCAATCTATAATTGCTAAACTCCATTAGAAACACTGAAATCCTTACTCATAACCAGTGAAATGGCATAATCCTTGGAACGGAGCAATTACCCTGAGTGATGTGGTGGTACAAAGTCACATGATTTGAGAAGTAGAATAAACCAGATAGTTATCAGAGCTTAGATGCTGTGAGCACCCTAGTTTTTCACAGAAAGCTGTGCAACAGCTATTGGAAAGTGAAAAAAGTCATGAAAGCATTTTGAGATGTGGACCTCTTTTTAAAATAGTCTGTTAGCCGGTTTTCTTCTTTTATTGAACCAGTCATCATATACGTATTGGATGTATACTGTGAGTGTGGCATAATTTATAGGAGAGAAATAAGGCTTAATATCAAAGAACATACGAGGTAGTAGGAAAAAAATCCACATTAAATTAACAATATTGTACGAGGTTTTAGTAGCAATTCCAAGACAACCATATAGGATGGTATAGGATTACTTATTTACCTTTAAGTAGAATAGGTGTTTGGAAAATAGATCACTTCATGCTATGGTGATGGGGATAGCTGTTATATTTTGCTTAAAGAACCATATGTTTTGTTTTATTCATTAAGAATAAAATCCTACAAGCACACACATACATATATACTCATTTCTCTTTCCACATATCCCCAGCTAAAAGGGAACCACAAATGTTTTATAAGCTTTCATCATATTCTTGTAGCAGGTGTTCTATGGCCTTTCTTTATTCAAGTATTCAAGTTACCATGCTTACATTTGGGTATTTTAGTATTAACAATATTGCAGACAGAGATAGAATCATTATGTCCCACAAAGTGTTAATGAGTAGGTGATTGACAAAGACCCATATTTACATTTCTTTGAATTATTGAAGCAAAAAAAATGTTAATTGTTCTGGTCTGTTGGTGAGTATAATTCTGATACATTAAAACCATGCTATCATTTTCAACCTAGAAGCTCCATAAGAAGCCTTATGGTAGAATTGTCAAGTAACTTGTTCTTCTTTTAAAAACAAAATACCTTTTTGATGCAGAATTTGAAGCAAATTTACTTGAACTACAAGTACAATATTTTTCTGGGAACATTGAACATAGTTCAACCTTAAAATTGCTGAATGTCTATTTAGGTGTGCAGTATAAATTTAAACTCAAAGAGAAATCTTTGAAAGTTTAAAGTTAAAACTTAGCACCTTTTCAGATTTGAAGCCCATCAGAATGTCAACATTTTCTAGCTGTCAATTCTCTTTAACCTAATGTCTGAGGAGTGTAGTGTTGATTAAACCTTTGTTACTTATTCAAGTCAATCTATGGATTTCACAGGTTCAAGACTACCTAATTAGTGAGATTTCATTGTGGTTCTGTGACTCGCATTAAGATGATGTTATTCGATTTAACTTATCACTCGTTAGCACCATGTGATTAGAACACTAATCAGTTTATTTTACCATTTGGGGAGAAAATGTGCTGAAACACTTACATAAAATGTTGTTCTAAGAACTTAATTGAAAAATCTGTGGTGTTTTCAAGCCAGTATTCTGAAGTAGCACATTCTGTCTTTGAGAATGATTTCTCAGCAGGACCCTATTTCCACTGCAGCTATATAAGGATGTTAGCCAAGTCTTCTGGCAGTAACAGATGAAATTAAACACATTTTTCATAAGGTGTATTTATCTAGAGGACCAAACATACTGTGAGCAAATATATTCTTTAGTTATTCACTTAAACTTGAACTCACTGGAGTACTCAAAACCTGACTCTATGTCCTTTTAAGAATGTGCTAATTAAAGAGGTTAGGGGGTGCCTGGGTGGCTCAGTGGGTTAAGCATCTGCCTTTGGCTCAGGTCATGAACCCAGGGTCCTGGAATGGAGCCCTGCGTCGGGCTCCCTGCTCAGCGGAGAGCCTGCTTCTCCCTCTCCCTCTGCCTGCCTCTCTGCTTATTTGTGCTCTCTCTCTCTTCAGGTAAATAAATAAAATCTTTAAAAAAAAATAAAGAGGTTAGAAGTCAATAGTCTTTTTTTTAAAGGAAATAATAACAACAACCAATGCAAATGATAAAAAATCCTAAATGATTGCAGTTTACTTTTGGTAAGATGGATAATATTTCTTACTTCTGAACCAGAAGTACTCATACCCTCACAAATGAGTTAGCAGTAAAGGAAATTAACACCTGTTGTACTTGCATGAGATGTTTACATTCTACCATTAAGATCAATCAGAGGAATGCAAATATATATACTTGGAAGTCAGTTGTACCTAGATATTTTTAGCCATAATTCATACCTTGTCAATTTTTTCTTCAATTAATTATCCATTGTGTTTTGGAGTGGCACTATTCCAAGTCAGTCCAGTAATACCATTCAACACACATAAACTGATTTCAGCTTCTTTACTAGGCTGGTGAAACAAACAAAAACAAAAACAAAAACACAAAGAACAAAGACAAAAAGTTGGGTCCCTTATTTAGAGAATAAAAAGCAGCAACTATACACATTTGATTATTTTAAACATAGGCCTGGCTTCCAAAATGGAGAGTAGTCAGCCTCTTAATTTCTTTGGCTATCAATTTGTGTACTGACTGGTGATATTCTATTTATGTCTGCAGTTATGAAAACAAAATATCTTGACACGTAGATAATGGAAATGGCCTAAAACAGCGTTTCTCAACAGTGGCGCTCTTGATACTTTGGGATGGATAACTGTTGTTTGGCTATCCTGTGCATTGTAGGATATTAAGCAGCATCCCTGGAAGATGTGTGACAATGAAAAATGTCTCCAAACATTGCCAAGTGTTCCCCAGGGAGCAAACTCACTCCTGGTTGAGAGTCACTACCTTAGGAAGAATAGCACATATTGGGATGGATGGTATTTCCTGAAACTTGTCTGTCATCTCTCTTTCTCTCTCTCTCTTTCTCTCCTTCTCTCCCTCTTTCTCTCAAAGTCTTTAAAGAAAAATAAAAGTGAAAATAAAATTGTTACCAAGGCAGGACTATGTGATAACACACATAGTCTAGCTTTGAGGATTAACTTTCCAGGCTTCCCTATTAGTGGCTAATAAAACAGTTATCCAAGAGAGACTAAGGTGTTTCTTCATAGTAAATTCCAGGACAGATTTTTCATCTGGGGCCTCCTCTTCCCCATTGGGGCATGGAAAGATG
Organism: Zalophus californianus; assembly: GCF_009762305.2. Classification (NCBI taxonomy): domain Eukaryota; kingdom Metazoa; phylum Chordata; class Mammalia; order Carnivora; family Otariidae; genus Zalophus; species Zalophus californianus. Next base: position 75,385,791 of record NC_045599.1, read on the forward strand.
CAAGCAAAGTTCAAAAGTAAAATCATACAGCTTATTTATATTACCTGACATTTCACTCAACCCATCTTAGCTTAAACCTGAGAGTGTATGGATGATACACAACTGAATTCATGTGTTCCCTCGAGGTGTTAAGTATGGTCAGTTATCTCATTTATTTCAGACAGGCACTAAGGAGCTGGCTAAAAGTTACACTCTCTGAAGAAGATTTAGTGTGCTATTCTTTATTCTCCTAACTGAGAAAGAAGCCACAAGTTGGAAACTATGTAAGCATGATCAGTACAAGTAAAATCATACCTAAGCACATGATAGCAAACTGCAAAAAACCAAATATAAAGAGAAAAATCTCCCCTCTCCCAAAACGAAGTATAGCTAAAAACCCAATTGAAACTGTAAGCAAAAAATTTTAGTCTTCCATTTTAATCTAAAAAGACAGTAAAAGAGGAACAACAAAGGACTAAAGAACACAGTGGACAAATAGGCATCTTCCTATTTGCTTTCTAACAAATACATCAAATGTAAATGAAGTAAACACCACAATTAAAATCAGGTTATCAGAATGGATAAAAAGGGTTATGTTATCTGTCTTTTTTAAATACAAAGATTCAGTCAAATGAAAAGTAAAAGAATGGAAAATACGTGCTGTGTAAATAGTAAGCAAAGGTACTTGTGTGGTTCGATTAAATCAGACAGTGGACTTAAGGCAGGTGTACTGCCTGAGATAGAGGGAGGTACATCATAATAGATTTGTTTTAAAATTATTGAAATAATTTAAGGGACAAATAAAGGACATTGAATAAAAATAAAAAATAATCAGGAAGACCTAACTGTACATACAGGTGTACTTAACAGAGTTTCAAAAGTAATGAGCTAAAAAAAAAAATAATCAACCTGACAGGAGAAATAAAAGTAGTTGGAGACTTGGGGCACCTGGGTGGCTCAACTGTTGAAGCATCTGACTCTCAGCTCAGGTCTTAATCTCAGGGTGGTGAGATGAAACCCCACATTGGGTTCCATACTAGGCATGGAGCCTACTTAAAAAAAAAATAGTTGGAGACTTTAATAGTTGGAGACTCTCTTAATAATTAATTGAACAAATACATTAGAAATCTATGAAATATTTGAATAACACTGTTAACTACCTTAACCTTCTTCTAATTTACAGAACATGACCCTCAACAACTATAGAAGACATATTCTTCTTACAAACTCACTGAGTATTTAACAATATAGGCCATGAACTGGATCATAAAATCAGCCTCAATATATTTGAAAAGATTGAAATCATGTGGAATGTTCTTTGACTATAACAAAATTAACTTAGAGAAAAAGTAATAAAATTTAATTAACAAAACATTGGGGCTTTTCTAAATAAAACTAATCAACACATGGGTCAAGAAGAAATCACAAAGGAAACTTAAGTAAACTAAATTCTAATTAAGGGACAAAATACCAAAATTTGTAGAATGCTACTACAACAGTGATTAAAAGAAAAGGTCTAGCTTTAAAAGCTTGTATTCAAATAAGAAAGGTTTAAAAGCAATGGTGTAAATCTCTACCTTAAGAAACTGGAGAAAGAAAGCAATTGAAACCCAAAGTGAGTAGAAGAAAATAAAGATAAGGCATAAATCAATCAAATAAAAAACAAACAACTGAGAAAATTAACAAAATACATCTAGAATTTTCATAGCATTCTTTGTTCATTCAGGCCTTTAGAATGAATTGCTCCATGTGCAACATACTGTGAAGTTAGATATGTGCCTAGAATTACATGAGTGATTTATTCATGCTACTTTTGAAAGATAACATTTTTAATACAATGTTACCTTTAGATTACTGAACCCCTATAATGCACAGACCTATTCAAACATTCTTTTTTTTGAATGTTGATAAATCTTTGTTTTTATTACTATTTTTTGTTTCAAGTTTTTATTTAAATTCTAATTAGCTGACATATAGTATAATATTATTTTTAGAAGTAGACCTTAATAGCAATGTTGTAAAGCCTATAGTTCTTTACCCAGTTCATTTTTTTTAAAAAATGTGAGGTTAAATATATTTAACATATCTATAAATATTTGTATCTAAAGGATATAGAATTTGGTTACTGTACATTTAATGTTTGCCTTGATATCTCTGTGCTTCCTAATGTCAAAATTTACCATAATTTTTCAGAGTCACTGCAAATAAGATATGAAATCTTTATAAAGAGGACTCTTTTAATGATAAAAATAGTGAATTGAAAAAAAGCCCCAATATTTACTAATGAAAGCATTTTGAATATTTTTATTTTAGTAAACTTAATCATATGATTAAAATGTCTGATCATTAACCTTACTTAGGTGTTTTTCTACACTGAAAAGGACCCAGACTTGTCTTCCAATTTTTTGTTACAACTCATTCCCATCCTCTAAAATATGATGTCTGCCTTTATTAATGCTTTCAAAATACTTGAATGTTTACATATTATTCACTGTGATACATGCTTTATACTTCATTTTTTCCTTTAATCTGTATTATGATCATGAAATAAATGAAATCATCCCTATTTTACATATAAGGAAACAGGTCCAGGTTATACAAATGGAAAGAACCAGAATTTAGTTGAGATCCTGTGACTCAAATCCTGTAATCTAAATTTTTGTTAAGTCACATTATTCAATTTTTAAAAAAAATTTTTTAAAGGTCACAGCAAAATTGAGAGGAAGTTACAGTTATTTTCCTTTATCCCCTGTCCCCAAACATAACATAGCCTCCCCCATAATCGCCAATCCCTAGTAGTGTTACAGATCTGTTACAATGGATGGACTTACACACTGACATGTCATAACCACCACCCAAACTCCCTAGTTTACATTATGGTTCACTGTTGGTGTTATATGTTTTTATTTGGTTTGGACAAATGTGTAATGACTTCAATTCATCCTTATAATATCATACAGGGAATTTTTACTACCCTAAAAATACTCCATGTTCTCCCTATTTATTTTCCTCCCTACACCCCCAACCACTGGCAATGACTAATCTTTTTATTGTCTTCATAGTTTTGCCTTTTCCAAAATGTCATAGAATTGGAATAATATAGTATATAGCCTTTTCAGGTTGGCTTTTTTCACTTAGTAATATGCATTTAAGTTTCTTCAATGTCTTCATGGCTTGATAGCTCATTTCTTTTTAGTGATGAATAATCTTCTATTTCCTAGATGTACTAGAGTTTATACATTTACTTACTGAAAGACATGTTGATTGCTCCCAAGTTTTGGCAATTGTGAATAATGCTGCTATAAACACCCATGAGCAGGTTTTTGTGTGGATTTAATTTTTCAACTCCTTCAGGTAAATACCAAGGAGCATGGTTGCTGGATCATATGAAGAGTAAGGTTAGTTTTGCAAGAAATTATCTTCTGCATTATTGGGTTTTGATATACCACACACAAGAATGTTTGAAAACTTTAGGCCATTTAGATGTATCATTGTATTTCTTGGAAGTATTTTGAGACAAGAAAATAAGGTTGTGAACTTACTACCTGGTGAAAAGCACAACAGGTTTTTTTTTTTTTTTAAATTAAATCCTCACGAGAGCATATGTGATAATATCTTCTTACTGTGATTGTGAATCAAAATCTAGTTTGAGTGTAAAATACCAATAGAATTTTTCAAACACTTAAACAATAATTGAATTAAGGGATGCTTTGTCACTTACTGAGCTTACTAACTCTGAAGGACAGGGTAGCTCCATAAAGGAATTAAGCAATTTGTTGAAGGTTTTCAAACAACTACAAGGCCTGGAAGCTTGAAACCAGAAGTATAATTTTTCTTTAGTTGAATTTTGAACTTCGCTAAAAATCACATGATTTTCTTTTCACATGTGCAAAATATTGTACTCAGTGAGGAAAAATAGAAGTGGACAGTTTTTATTTTAAATAAGTTACTTTCTAGTGACATATGAATGTGTGTTTTTCTCAGATGGCTACTTATCTTGCATTTATTAAGTAATTGAAATACCTTAAAGTGTTTTTTCTCCATAAAAAACTTACCAGTGTACCATTAATCATGAAGTTATAAAAGACTGGGTTGAATTTCTGAAATTCTTTTTAAATTGTAATAGATAAAATCATATAAAACTAACATATAGGTTAGTGAATTATTTAAAAGTGGTCCAGTAATCACAATTCACATTAAGAAATCAGTTCTTATTCAGACACCCCATAAGTCTTCCTTTGCCTCATCCTATTCATGCCTGCCACTTTCCCGTCAAAACCAATATTCTGACTTTTACAGTAATCACTCCCTTGCATTTATTTAGTTTTTTTAGTACCAATGGGTGTATCATTAGGCCCTCTCCCTTAGTCTTGCTCAGCAAAACAACCAAACAGAAACAAAACAAAAAACAATAAAAACTCAATATATCCTTTAAGTCTCTGGTAATCAAAAGATTATTCTTCATCCTTTTTTCTTCCAATTTCTTAGAAAAGCCTGGTCTATTTGATTTGTAGATTTTATTGCACATGATAAATACTTGTGATTCCATACTTATGGTGTAGTTCAGATTGTTACTCTGTGTTTTTTTTTTTTTTTTCTTTCTGTTCTCTGTATTTCCACATGGTAGCTGGATCCTCAAGTTTGATTAGGTACAAGTTGGGTCCCTTTGGCAAGATAACTGGTGGTGAGGTATTGTTTTTGGTTTTGTTTTAATTTAAGAGGCACAAATTGATTGGTTGTCTCTCTTTTTGTGATTGTAGTGGCCATTGATGCTCAATGCCTAGATCTAATAATTTATTGTTGTTGAAAAATGCTGATAGTCCAATTTTATCATTTCTTTTAAACTGAGTATTTGGAACACCTTAATATGAAGTAAAACAGCTTCATCTATTTGGTTCCTTAAAAAAGGCAGGATAATGCACTTTTTTTTTTGGTTCGCTCTATCAGTTTTTAAGATAGTTACTTTAAAAAAATTTTTTTTATTAAGATAGTTACTTTTAAAAACGTTAGTTTCCTCTCATTCTTTGAAAGTGATAATTAGCTTATTAAGAGTGTCATTATGAATTTAAATATGTTTTATTAGTTTCATTCTTATCCTTCCAGAAACTCAAGTTTTGTGCAATGGGAGTCTCTTGTTGAGGTCTTTGAACATGTTTTTGACCATTTTCTTGCTGTAGGATTGAACAAGATGTTCTAGGATTATCTCACAGTTTTCCTGTTCAAGACCTGGAAAAACTATAATTCAAGGCTATATTCTGGGCACTAGGAATGCTTATTACTGCTGTATTGGACATTATTCTATGCCTTTTTAATGAAGAGACCGGTATCTAGTTTTCTATTTAAAGATAAAATAATTGAGAAAGTTAATATCAAATACTTTCAATTTAAATTCAGGATTATAGTGTTTGTACTTCAATTTTTCTGTTGCTTCTGTATTTTCTTTTTTCCAGTGAGAATACTGGTTTTCGAGGACAAGAAGAAAGAATATCTCTAAAAAACTCATTTGCTTTATCACTTATTATACATAAAACAGATTCAGAATAACAACAATACATTGAATCAATTTTATTTTTGCATTATTCTCCCCATATCCTTCCCTCTTTATAAAAATAAGTGTACCATATCTACATTGTCAGAGCACGGTCATTTTTATTATAGTCCCTTCCTCTTAATCCCCATTTAGCATTAGTTCTACAGTTGACCTTGAGAATTTATTTTAAAAGCTATTTAGTTATTTTGGCTGACAATTTTATTCTGTAAAAGAGTCCTCAGAAGAAGTTCACGAGAACAATAGTATGTGAGTCCTTGCCTTGTATGTGAGTTGGTAAGATTTTTTCTGTGCCCTTTGTAATTGAAATCCAATTTTTCTGGTTATAAAATCTTTGTCATATAATTTCTTTCCTTGTTTTTCTTAAATATGTTACCCTCTTTTCTTAGGGCATAGAAACAAAGATGTTGAAAAATGTTGATTATTTTTCTTTCCCTTATAAATTACTTGTTCTTTTTGTCTAGATTGTCTACAGACTTTTTCTTTGTATTTAAAGTTGAACAGTTTTACTAGAATACATTTTGGTGTTATCTTGCTGGTCAATTATTTGGTGTACTTATTCAATATGTAATTTTAGATCATTGATACTTTTAGGAATTTTTTCCTGAATTTCAATTTTTAGTATTTTTTCCTGTTTTACTTTAGTTTTCCTTTTCAGAAACTCTTATCATTTATATATTGCATACTTTTTGTCTATCTTCAATATTTGTCACTTGTTTCATATCCTTTAACTCTTTTACTTCTTTTATTGAAAAATTTTCTTTTTAGCTTTTATCTTAAGACATTGTTTTTGTTTTTGTCTTTCTAGTTTAATCTAGGTTTCTTAAATTATTTTTCTTTTGAATCAGTATATTCTAAATTCTGTCAATTTACTGTAGTGTTTCTAATTGTGATTTGTTTTTTTATGTCTTGTATCATTTACTTGATACTTGTAGCTTGTTTTGAAATAGTTTTGTTTTGTGGACTTTTCTTTCTGAAGGTGGTTACTTAATCTTTGTCCTTTTAATTACTTTTTACAGGATTTCACCATGATCTTTTTCTATCAATCATATTTATGCAAAACTGATTTCAATGAACTTTAAGAAGGAAATATATGTAGTTCAATATAGTTTTTAAAATTTTACTGGGTCTCCATCTCCTGTTTTTGTGGCATGTTTTAAAATATGGTGGTTAGCTTTCTGACATTTCCTGGCTGTTTGCCTTTTCTACTTTTATGTCTCTGTTGTCCCTATCCAGTTAATTTCTGAATCTACTCCCAATTGTCTCTCCTGCATGATCCTGTTTGGAAGAGAGCTCTTGGATGGTTAGTGGTGAGAGTTCAGAAGTGCTCATACTGCTTGAGCCATTTTTAGACTGAGCTTTGCCTCTGTGTCTATCAGTTACTGGTTTAGACCTAATCATCCCCATGGTCAGCTGTTCTCACATTAGCCACTGAGCTTTCCAGCAAATACCAATATGGTGTACATTATGGTGTCCTCCTGTTTTCAGGTCATTTCCAGGTTCTTTGATTTGACTTTTTTTCCCCTCCTATGTCAATGGTACCAGATAGGTCTTGTGGCTGTTAGCAGTTGGTTACTTGCTTCTATTTTGGAGATAGAGATACTTTGTTACCAAGTATAAATTTATCCATGAGTTTTTGGTTTTGATATCTTGTTACCTATTTTTATTATATTTTTCAGGGGTTATTCAGAGATATAAAATCTATGTTGCTACCTGCACAATAGCTTTGGCTTAAAATATTTAGACATTCCTGAGTCTTGAAATGACTTGATATTTTTTCAAGTGCATGTGGTCAAAAATTCCCTTTATACAATTTACAATTTTCAAGGGCTTCTGGGTATTGGGTGCTGATTAGTGTACCCAGGGCTATTAGCTGAGAGAGATGCCGGTGATAGTAGAAAATGGGGACGTGAGCTCAAAGCATCCCCATAGGGTCAGTTGTACATTTCAGAGTTACTATTTGGAATTAGGTGCGTGGACCATGCTCAAGTGTATAAAAGGGAAACCATTTTGCTCTGAGTATTCTAAGAACTATGAGGACTATACCCAGTTTTAGTGTTTTCTTCCTATATATTCCCTGTGATAGCACATGCCATTCTTAAGCTATGGTTCAACCAGAAATGGAAACACCTTCTGTGTTGTTCAGATGTAAGTGTAGAGTGTCTACGATAATCTATTGGATTTCTAAAGTACTTAAGGCTTTACAAACTGCTTTAGCATCCATGGTCCTAGGGGAAGCTCATTCACATGGCTATGAAGAAGTTGATGCCAGTGCTATATGTATTTTCATTCTTTTATAGCTGAAGAGACTAATCCTCAGGCCAAGTGACTTGTCCAGTGCCACACATCTGGCATGCTGCAAAAATATAGCTAGAACTAGTATTTCCTGATTCTCAAACCACCAGTTTTTCCACATGGAGTTTTGGGACCTCTACCATTGTAACAGAAACATATTTGCAACATGGTATCTGAATGCATTTGCCATAAAAGCCATTTTATCCATTTATTCTGTATGCTTCATAAATACCCAAGCCGTGTAATAGCAAAGGGATTAAATTTGCCAGTATAATTTTACACCTCACCTGATTTTTTTTTCTCAACTTAAAGCCATTCCCTCAACCATTTGTTGAAAAGTCTTAGTGTTCAGTTTAACCCTGGAAGTAATTTATAAGGCAATGTTACAAAAACAACGATAAAAATGCAGTCATCTAAGCTCTTTATTTCTTTACCTCAGTCCCTAAGGCTGCAGTGATTGCCTGGAGCTTGTGTTTGTTCAAGTGTACTGTAATATTTATGGGGCTAAAAGATATCCCCTTGGATTTCTGTTCTTGGTGAATTTGTTTAGGAGGAGGACCTCATGTGGCTAAAGGATGTTGTTTGCTATGTTTGAAAATTTGATTTGACATATCTGTGAAGAGCTCATTCATAATCAGATTCTTGTTCTTATAGGGATATTTCTTTGCCTCACAGATTGGTTTTATTGCCAGATTTTACTGGTTCATGGATTCAGTGTCAGAGCAGATAATGTTCCTAGACATCATTGACTCAAACTCCCACTATCTCCTTATAGGTGAAGTGCTGAAGCTCCAGAGGACATGGCTTTCTCATGTATCTTACCACTATCTCTGTTGCAAGCTTTCTCCACTCTCCTTTCCTTACTATATATGGAGCCTCAACAGACACAGGGCCGACTGGACCTGGCCCTGCTTACCTGCATAACCTTCTACTCTCATTTTCCTACTACACACTCTGCAAAGTTGAAGCTATATTCAGGCTAAAATGCTTTGAAATCCAAGCAAATACCATATTCTTATGTCCTAGGACCTTGGCATGTTCTGTTCCCTCAGCCTCAAAAAACATCTTGCTTTGCTTTTTACCTAATTCCTATGTGAGTTTTAGGGATGAGCTCCACTGCACTTTGCCAAGAAGTTTTACTTGGGCATCCCAAGCCCAGTTTTGGTGACTCTCCCAATTGTTGCTGCTATAGGAGCCAAACATACTGCATCATAGCACTTAGCAGGTGATGCTGACATAATTACTTTTTATTCATCAGTATTCCCTACTGGAGTGAGAATTCCAAGAAGTCGAGACCCTTGACTGTTGAATTTACTGTTCAGTTTGCTAGTACCTGTCTAGCATAGTGTGTAGTATGAAAAGGGGGCTCCATTAAATGATTGTTAAGTGAGTTCTTGTTCATATTAGTATTACCTTATACCTACATGTATGTGTACATACAAACAAGCATGCACACATTACAAGTCTTTAAATATTTGCTATGACTCTTTATATTTATGCATAATATCTTCAATTTCTGAATCAAATAAAATTTCTATTATTCAAGATCGTGTACTAATGGACCTCTCTCTACTTCACCATTTCAATCTTCAGTAAGCATTGTTACTTGACAAGTCATTTATTAGATTATTGTAACTATGGCTATTATGTATTTTTGAAAGAATTTTAATGTCCAGAAGAATAAGGAATTTCAAATATCATCATAAACAACATATAAATTATTCTAAAAATGGTATGTTTGTCCCACATTTCCTCTCAAGTGCATTTAATTCTCAAGAGTTGGTTTCATTCAAGAGGACAGCAAGGATCTGAAGTGGGTTGTTACGGTGAAAGCTGTCAGTTATAGAGAGGTCAAGCACCACAATAGTACTAGACTAACACATACTAACATATTTTTTGAGGGAGAGTATACTCTGAATTAGCAATTTATAACATTAATATAGAACTCAAGTTTCCATGAATGTCTGCCCTTCATTGTTCTGATCTTAGAATCTTAAACACACTTAGCTTAAGGGATTATGAAAGACAGGAGATCAATAGCAATATTGAGAATTTTGTTCATACTTCTCTGTCCAGATAATTTTCCTTGATCCTCTGTAGTTTAACTTACTTTATAACTCATTTTTGTCACTGGAATTCTATTTTGTTTGCTTTATTACTTTTTTCTGAAAGCAAAGTTGAAACAAATACTTACATAAGGCAACTTCCTTGACATTAGCAGGACTGGATATAATTTACAGGCTATTTCTGAGAACCAGACAGTGGCTTCCTCAAATTAATTGCATTTTGAGAAAATGTAACAGGTTATTAATTATATTATTTTAACATGAAATACTCAGACAATATGCTTTATGTCTTTATATAGAGCTTTATTTAATGTTCTGTTTTATTTACATTTTTGGTAAGTATTTTATTACTAGATATAATGGAATATGTACATGAGTACATTAAACATTTTAAATGATTTTTGTTTTCTTGCTGTTTTGTTTATAAGCTAACAGACATTAAAATGTTTAAATTTTATATTTATTTCATGTATAAGTGATGTTTATGGAAATACAAAACAAATTTTAATGTTTCTTTTTATCTTCCTACTAGTAAATTAAGTTTGTGATTTTTTTTATTGGCCCTTTTTCTCTAGTTTTGCCAGTTGTTGGGTAATTAGTTTTGTTACTTATGAAATATTGTATATTATTTAAATATGACCAAATATTTTCAGAATTAAGTCAGAGTATTCTGGTGTACAGGAATGGGTGCTATAAATTGGAAGTATATGAATTAGTTTAGGCAGGTAACATAATAAATTCAAGTGGACTTAAAAATTTGGGCATGGAATGACTTATCCACTAATTTGTTATAACATTTGCTAAATTGTAACATATTGGTCTTTTGTTAGTAAGTTACTTGGAAGGAGGGATCCCATCTCATTCATTTTTCTATCACTGACAGTGTTTTTTTTTTTTTTTTTTTTGCTCAAGAAATAGTTGAAAATGGGTGACATTACTCTGGATGAGTTATGAATTACTTATTTGTTATAGTATATTTATATGGAAAAACAAAGTTAACTGTTGTTTTTATAATTTTTCCTGGGAATTTTTTACATTGTGCTATGCTGGATATCGTTTTTGCTCTGCTAGATGGACTTTCCACCCTTCATCTTACTCACTGCTCTGCGAGGCTGAACTGAAGGGAAGACATCAACAAGGCTTTTAGCTTTGGTTGGATTTGGTTCATGGGGTGGCAGGCGACCAAAGTGAGGTTGAAGAGTGAGGTTGGGGTATTTATTCCCTTGGCTTCTTCTTGGAGGCCCTCTGTGTCATGTATCTGCAGGTTATCACTTTTCTCCAAATGTGTTCCAAATTTGGAACAATTGGAGAACATTCTCCAAATGTTCTATGTGACTATCCTGCCTGGTCCTGGAAACCTCTCTCCTTTCAAGTCATCCATTTAGGCCTAGAGGTGGTTAACAGCTTGGCTGCTGGTAGCCCCAGGTTTATCCTCTGTTCCCTTAGTGAAAAGTCCTTTTGTAAGTAAACTCTCCTTGAGTGATACTAATTTGATTGTGCCATCTAGTTGTCATTGCAACTTGAATGATAGATACATCTTACTGTGATTTTGTTTTAAAATTTTATTCTCTTGTTAAATGCTTTATTAGCAGAACTTAATTTCCATAAGAGCAATCACAATTTACAAATTTGGTGTAAATGAAGGACTTTTTAAAGACATAAAGCAAATTTATCAATCCTTTGAAGAAAATGATATCTTTAATCTGTGTACTCTACCATAAAGGGAATGATAGACCATTTAAAATTAATATATTCATTAATTCAATAAATAACTGAATACACAGTGTGCCAGGAGCTATAAATACTTCTTCCCTATGATGGAAGTTTAGAGCTCAGGTGCTTCTTCTCAGACTGTGGGCTCAGATGACTCTCCTGTACCAGTAATATAACTAATATAGGGGGAGAAAGCCTGCCATTGCTGTCAAACTAAACCACTTGTCTAGAATGAACATCATCAGGAATAAATATATTTGTTCATCTGCCTGGCTATTATATCTGTTTCTCAAATGATTTCCCAATTCAGATGGGAATGAGGGAGGTCATATATTTACCTTCCCAAACCTGTGCAGCTGACAAGTGAGAAAGGGTATTTCAAGTACAGGTATAAAATGGGTTGGCATATTTGGATGTTTTGCCGTATTTTGACCTGTCCATTCTTTAGCATGACCACAGGTTGAGGGTCAGGGATGAAATTTGTGTTTTTAATCTCACTCTTGTATTTTGTAGTAGGTATTTTATAAACTCAGTCTGTAGGGAGTCACTGGTAGGACCTTTCAGGAGAAGATAATAGAATAGAAATTTATGAAAAATAAGTGGGAGATAATATTAGATATAGCAGAGGGGTCAAATAAGGAGAGTCAGTGAGTTTGTTGGTACTGACATTAGGGAGATATTTGTTGTATTCTTAAACAGGGTTTTAGGGATAGAAACCTAATTATAATAGTTTGAACAATAAAGGAGAGGCAAAAAAGAGCAGATAGAGGGTAGAAGTCTCTCAGGAGACTTACAAGTGAAGGAAAGAAGAGGAAAATTTAAGGAGCTACGGTGACACATAGTAACAGGGATTTTTGTTTGTTTTTTAAGGATGTAAAAGATTTGGAAATAATTCTAATCTATAGAGAAAGCCAGTAGCAATCTTGAAAAGATTAGGAAAGGAAAAAGGAAGAACAAAGTATCAGATCAGCTGAGAAAGGCTGAGTCTTGGGCTGGGAAGGACCTTTTACCTTGTGGTCTGGAGAGAAGATGCAGACGGTGTGGATATGTGCCTGCATCCATTACTCAGTCATCATTAACTTGTCAGGCTCTTTTCCAGCACTGCTCACCAACAGAAAACATTACATGCTTTTAAATGTTGGGAGGGAATTTGAATCCCTGCTCAAAGAATGTATCTTAAGGAGTATTTCTCATAATTGAAATCCATGTTGTAAATCTACTGTTCACTGACCAGGATTTTAAAAATGACTTTTTTTTTTCCTGGATGTTTTCTTCTTCTCTTATTATAATGGTGTTGGATAATGGCTATGAAAGTGAATGTGAAAAAGAAGGCAAACGGGGAGGGATCATCAGCATGTGACCTTTGAAACTTCTTTCCAGTGCCTTCCACAGTGGAGAACTGTTGATTTAGGGCCTTCCAAAATTAAGAATTTCTTTGTTCTCCTGTGTAGGTCTAATTTTGTTGTATTCCCAATCCAAAGCACTGTTAAGCACAATTTGGATATTATGCATGATGCTTTCTTTCAACTCTGTCAAAGTGAAATTCCTTGGAAGGTTCTTGCATGGTTCATTTGATTTTTATGGGTAGATAAAAGGGTTTTCTATGGCCCACTGCAAAGCCTTGAGGCAACTGCTTTTGGGGGTACCATGTTAGAACCACTTGTTTAGAACTTCTGAATTTGTGCGGCTGTGGTGACATCATGAAGTTCAATGAATCTGATTTCATGTGACATGAAATCATTATCTTCTTGCCTCAGTTGGAGCCTAAGTGGCAGGGTATTATTATCTCATGGAAACATAGAAAGCAAGTTGTTACAATCTCCCAACAATGAGACTCTGATCAAAGGATTTTTTTAGGTGTTTCATTTTCTCTTAACTGTGTATATTTTATCTTTGAGGAAAGGGATACACATGGTTATGCAGCTTAAGCGCAATGGAAAATAGTTGCAGACTGTGAATTCCACCTGCTTCCCAGAAGGGTTACCTAATGATACTGAAGAGACCCAAGTCACTTTCATATCACCTGGTTTTTAGATGTGTTCGTAGACCTTTACTGAACAACTCTTCTTGCTGCCTCCACTTAGCATACCATCTCTTGGTCACAGCCTTTCAGCTTGCCCATATGTATGTCACATACATACGCATATAACAAGAAAACACTGTCCATGCCAGCTGGCATAAGTCCAAGAGGAGGGGCTTTCTGTCTAACTGGTCTTTCCTGAACAGTTACTGCTCTGTCATTTGTCTTTACTCCCGTGCTTTGTTTGTGTCGAAGTTTTTTTGGCCAATATCCTGTTGACTTATTCTAGCACTTGTTCTGTTTCTTCATCTGAAAATCAGTGTGGCTGAGTCCCCTAATTTGCCAAACTTTCTTCCCTCTGACTGCCTTTTTCTTCTATAATCTCCATCCAAGCTGCCAGCATCCAAAAGGCAAATTCAGTGGCAGGTAGATAAATTACTTTTTTATATGGATCTTTATTTAGTCATGTTATTGCATGATTGCCATTATGTGTAGGCTTCACAGTCTTAAGAATTTTAGCATCTTGATTTCTTTTATGATCCTCTACAAAAAAGGACCAGACTATAAGTGGTCTCTAGAGAATTCTAATTCTTTGGTTCTCTTCAGTGATTGGAAGTATGTGATTGTACCATATTTAAGCCATTAAGACTTTGCTTGAAAAACCTGACATGTATGAGGACCATATTTAAAATGAATGAAAATAAATAAAATCCATAAAATTAAATCTTATAGTAAAGTATTTTCTTGACTTTTGAACATTTAGGGGTTATTATGTGCCAGACATTTTACTTAGTGTTGCCAAATGAAGATACTCACATATTAAGTAAAATATGGAGAGTATATTATTAATATAGAAAACAGTATCTGATATTTCCCAGCTGACTAATCTTTTTTTAAAGGAAGAATACCAAACAAGATAAAGCCATGCTTCATTACTTCTACACACAGACCTCCAAACTCATTTACATCTGAGCTCTCTTAAAGCCTCACAAAAAAGCTAAGTAGATTCTGTGTTTTGGTAGCGCTCTGCTGTCAGTCACAGACTTAGTCTCTGGAGACTAAGTGTTTTTCTCCATCTCCTGCAGATGTTCTTTTCTTGTATGTAAACCTTAAAGTGCAAGCTTTGGATAGTCCTGGTAAAAATATTTTTACTATTTTAAAAATCAATGTGGTACAGATTCAAGATGCATTTGAGTCCATCAGAAAATCAACAGCACAAAGGTACTGATTTACTTGTTTAATCTGAAATGCTGCAAGATGAAAAATCACCTTTCTAGTTCTTCTGATTCTATGAACATGAAGTAGCCATCAGAAGAGGAAAACCACTTGTCTTCACTTAGACTGTTTCAGGAATATATAAATTTGTGTTTCTGCTAGAAATCAATTTCCAAAGTGATCTCTGTAGTAAGAAAGCAGTTACAGAAATTCTGCTTTATTATCCTTTCTCTTTAGTTAAAAGAAGAAATACTTAATGATTTCAAATGGCAGCATACCAAGAGACCATGAATAATATGATGATATACACATTTTCTTAAACAGAGCTTACTTTAGCAGTAACCTATTAACTTCTAAAACTTCTGTTCTTTGCCATTTTATTCATTATGATGGTAGACTACTCTTTGCTAATTGCACATTTCTATCCCTGGTCGCCAGATCAGGCTGCCTGAATCTTGAAATGATTCAAAGGAGTTAAAAAATCTACAAAAGCCTTTCCAGCTCCGTGATTTTGGGTTTGTGAATTCCATATTGAAAGATTCTAAAAACAGGAAGCATTTAGCATTCCCTCACTTGCTGTTAAAATAGCTAACTTGCACAACTTAAACATTGTATTTTTACCCTTATTTATTGCAGGGAATGAAAATGTCTTCTAATCAAGAAGCGCCTTTCATTGTTATTCTATTAACCTTTCAATTATTTTAGTTGTAGTTGTGTACAAACATTGAATTTTTCTTGTTGGTTTTGTTTCAGTGTAATGTAAATCCTATGCTTTCCAAAAGACTTATTGCTTCAAGATTAGTTTTTTAATTCACTATTATGGTGGTTTTGGCAGTTACAGGTTTTAAACAGAATGATAATTGGACAGTTTTTTTTTTAAGTTTGTGTTTATGTAAATATTTAGACCATGCCTTTGAGAAAAAAACAAAATTTAACTGACAATACTAACACAAAACTGATGTTGTGGGATGTTTTTGGTTTACTTTGTTGATTTCCTTGTTTTTATAACTATAAAGTACACTAGTGCTCCCAACACTGGATGTAGACCTGGATATGGCTGCTGAGATCTAATGGACAGTGCATCCACATAAACAACATTTTCCCTGCATTTCTATTAAGTAGTCTCTCAGTTGATTTTCTAGCCTGAGAGAACTGGAAAAGACAAATCCTTGCAAGTAAAATAATCCACAGATTGGCAAATATTGGAAATAATACCTATTTCCATTCTTATATCTCTCACAAGAATAGTCACATCAGTATGGAAAAGTAGTCATGTTAGGATGGGTCAGTGGCCATCTGGGAAAAAAAAATTGTCCCATACCTTACATCAGAATAAATTATAAATGGATCAAATATTTACTTTAAAATATGACACCATAAAAATACCAGAAGAAACCATGGAGTAAATATATTTGATTTAGGAAAATCTTCTCTAGAAATACAAAATTCAGAAAACAAAAAAAAATACTGATAAATTCTATTATATACAAATAAAAATTTTTGTCTGGTAGAACTGTGAATTCAAAATACACGTAATACTGGGTGTTATACGCAAACAATGAATCATGGAACACTACATCAAAAACTAATGATGTAATGTATGGTGATTAACATAACATAATAAAACAAAACAAAACAAAATACACATAACAAAAATAAGAAATCATTTGCAAGTCATACCAGCAGAAAGAGTATTAATTTCCTTAACATCAACAACTCAGCAGAAATAAAAATAAGAAAACAACCACCCAACAGCAGAATGATAGTTCATAGAAAAAAACTTCTTTAAAATCTGAAAAAAAATTTCAACTTTATTCTTAATAAAGATAAAGGCCATCTAAGAAGACTAAATTAACATATGTTCATATATAAAATAGGCAAAATCATGGAAGTTTGATAACAAAATGTGTTAAGGGCTTGTGAAGAACCAAGCATTTTCACTTGTATGATAATACAAGACTGTGTGACTCCCACAGATGGAAGTTTGGCATTATCAAAATTACTAGTGCTTATACCCTTTAACTTAGTTATTCAGTGTCTGAAAATTTATAGACCTACTTATACATACATGGCATGAAATTAAACAAGTTTATTCATTGGGATAATGAAAGATTATAAATGACCTAATTGTTCATAAGTTATGGACTGCTTTAAGTAAGTTATGGTATTGCCATATTGTATGGAATACTGTGCAGTAATGAAAAATGAATAAAATGACTCTTGATGTACTATTATTGAAAGACCACCAAGATATATTGAGTAAAAATAGCAAAGTGAAGAATGGCACTGTATTATATAAACACTATGATAGTGAAACCGTTGTGTTTATGTGTATGCATGTGTAAATATGCATGAGATCTCTGGAAGAATATCCTTAAATATGTAGTTGCTTCTGAGAATGGGAGCTGAGTAGACTGGGGGTCAGAAGAAGTATCTCATTTTACACCTTAAAAAATGTGATTTGTAAGTATTTCTAATTCAAAGACTGAGCATACACACAAACCCACACCCCACATGCACATTGCCAGAAACAGAAAAACTCAGTGCATTCATTTCTCAAAACTCTTATGTATGATTCTAGTTCTGTTTGTGACAGATGAGTCTTGAGTTTAAGATGACTATGAAGTTGCCAAAATGCTGTGGAGATAATCTTTCATCAAAAAGAAAAACAGAGAATATACTGGAGAAAATCTTTATACATTCTTACATATGCTGAAACACTTGTAATAAGTACTATTGCATTCACTTAAGACAAAGTTGTAAGCTAGACTTTCCTCACTGAAACAAAGCTAAGGAGGATTTAAGAAAAGTTTAGGAATAAGGAGCTAGATAATATGGTCTAAGATGGCATTTGGAGGAGGGTTGTATGTTGAGGTATATCCCAGACCCCAGATGAGTGAGACATAATAGGATTTGGAAAATAAGAAATCCATTGCTGGCTTTGTCTTTATTAACCATCGTATCTTGAGTATTTTGTATCATATTTTGGACCTCAGTGCAAGAAGGGATCATAGGATCATGAGATCTTGAAGATCTCAAGAATCTGATATTCTGTTACTCTGATATAAATAATTGATAGGTTTATCACTGTATACAGTGTGTTAGGATTCAAGCAAGTGTCTTTATATGATGATGAACTGGACAAGGTAGAGTAAAACCATAAAAATTAATAGCTTTATTTCAGTCATCTTAATAGTGTATATAATTAACTCTAATGATAGCCTAATGATAATAGACTTCTTTTTACATTGAAATATGACTTTTATGTTTAACATGTAAATGTTATATGTAACCTAGTGTTTAACACATATAATAAGTTTTATAGGTTATAAATGTCGTAAATATTAGTTGTTTCAATTTTCTGTCTGAGAGATGCTTAAATCTTCCAGGATTTGCTAAAGAGTGTATCAGAGAAATGATGACACATTTATGGGTTTTGAAGCACCTATAGAAGTATCCAAGAGTACTTGATCAGGAATATTAGGGCCAATTATTGGTTGGGCATGGCCAGCAATGTTAAGAGACATGAAAGATGGTCAAACGTGGAGATCTGCAGTTAGTTGGGAAGTTACAAAATATTAAGTACAACAAAGGAGTGGTAGGAAATGAAGCTGGAGAAGTTAGGGAAGGGAAGATATTAACATGTTCCTGCCTGTAAAGGGCTTGGGTTTGTTTTCTCAGTGATTAGTCATTTCAGTTTTTAAAGAAAGTGAGTAATAAGCGTTTTAGATTTTCTGAGCATTATAGTGTATGGACTTGGAAAATGGGAGATGGGAGGCAGCTAGACCATTAGGAAACTTTGTAATAGTAGGTAGACAAAGAATGATAAATGCATGAACTAAAATAAGATCAGACTCTTAAAATTGCATGCAGGGGTGTCAGGCTATTTACTATAGTGTGAGTTTATTTTAACTAAATCTTGGGGATTAGAGGGAAGCCAATGACTTCTCAGAACATCAGCATTTTCTTTATTTCTTTCTCTCTTTTGGGCTCTGCCAAAATGGAAACATTTGCAGGTATTTCAGGTTTTGTGATCTCCCTTCAAATTTTTGTCAGTGTGTTTGTCTATATTATTTGGTTATTCTTTTTTTGTTTTTTTTTGCTAATTACTTGATAGAAAAACATTACATTTCATATTACAGTCTCTAGAACTAGCTGTAGACAATGTTTTCCCTAACATACATAGTTGAAAAAAAAGCATTGACTGTAGGAGCAAGCTGAAAATGGAGCTGTTGATACTCAGGATCAGGGTTAAGTTATACATGCAGTGTGCCTTGATGAGCCGCCCCCCTTGGCTGACCTAGACACCAGCATTGCTCTTCTTGCTTTCTCTTGCCTATCCTGAATGACATACATGAGTAAAGCTGCTTCAAAAGAAGGAATATTATGCAGCCATCAAAAGGAATGAGATCTTGCCATTTGCAACGACGTGGATGGAACTGGAGGGTGTTATGCTGAGTGAAATAAGTCAATCAGAGAAAGACATGTATCACATGTCCTCACTGATATGAGGAATTCTTAATCTCAGGAAAGAAACTGAGTGTTACTGGAGTGGTTGGGGGTGGGAGGGATGGGGTGGCTGGGTGATAGATATTGGGGAGGGTATGTGCTACGGTGAGCACTGTGAATTGTGCAAGACTGTTGAATCACAGATCTGTACTTCTGAAACAAATAACGCAACATATTTTAAGAAAAAAGAAAAAGAAGAAGATAACAGGAGAGGAAGAAAAGGGGAGTATGTCAGAGGGGGAGACGAACCATGAGAGATGATGGACTCTGAAAAACAAACTGAGGGTTCTAGAGGGGAGGGGGGTAGGGGGATGGGTTAGCCTGGTGATGGGCATTGAGGAGGGCACGTTCTGCATGGAGCACTGGGTGTTATGAACAAACAATGAATCATGGAACACTGCACCAAAAACTAATGATGTAATATATGGTGATTAACATAACAATAAAAAAATTTAAAAAAAAAAAAAAAAGAAGGAAAAGGAGTATGTGTGGTCCAAATAAAAGGATTCATTTTAAGCAGTATTTTGAATTCTTACTTAGAACTTTATTTGGTAGGCTTTATTTTTTGCAGTAAAGTCCCCCTTTAAGACTCTATTAGATATCCCAACAAAAAGAGTATCAAGTTATTTGCCTGGACCTCTAAGACCTATTGAATTCTGTTGAAAATATTCTCCCAATTAGAAGCAGGTTCTTTAGTCTGATTTCAGGTGCAATCAACATTCCTACAAGTGGAACCATAAAAATAGTTGAAGCATTCAAAATTGTTACCATCAGTTCTACTTTAGGGTACATATTCATCACACGATTTCTTTTTAAGGAACTTATTGAGTGAGGTTATAAATTTGAACTTTACCTAAACTTTTTTTGGCATCAAGGGCCAAAAAAAAGTCTTTTGGAATCTTTTTTTCTTTGTGTTCATTCCAGCTACTTGTGAAGGGTCACTGTGTTGCTGAGTTGAATATTTGCTTCTCAGCACTGACACTTCCCTAAGTAAGAGAAAGAACAACAATATATGAACATCAGAGACAGTTAGGCTTCCTGTTTCCCACCTTCTCTCTCCATCTGTGTACTGATACTAAAACACAGACACACACCACGCATGCACACGTGTGCACTCACACGTGATTAAAAATCTCTCTCTGTTGTTTACCCTTTGATATTTTAGCTAGGAGCAAAAGAATGAATCAGCAGCCTGGCCCTCTTGGATGAAACTAGCTTCTTGCCCCTGGGGATCTCTAACCCACTGGTACCATCAGAGCTAAACATGTGCTTATAAAATCAAACATTGTTTTCTTTCAATATCAAATACACCCTTGTTTAAAAATTAAAGTTGTTGGACCTATGGGTTAAAAAATAGAATCCAGTGAAATTACATTCTGCAAAAAATTGTTTTTTTCTTGATTACTTCAGGATTTGTTCTTTGTGTCACTGTGGACATCATTGCTTACACTGTGACTTAGGTGATTGAGGGGAGACAGCACTAGATCTTTGCATAGCCTATAAGAGAACCATTGCTGCTCCTTATATCCTCTGTGGTTTGTATATCATTAACATGTTTGAGGTTGAAAGTAAGTAAAAACTGCAAATTTCAAAGTGGTTAAAAATAAGGACTTTTTTTTTCCATTTAATGGAGTGTCCACAAATTGGGAAGGCTCCACACATGATGTGATTAGTAGTTAAAATAAGTCATTTCAAGTATCGAGGTTAATCCTTTTTCTTTACTTTGTCACCTCAGGGTCAACTTCTTATTAGGATGGGCACTCTGCCTTTTGGTTGCAAGATTGCTACCATTGGCCATTGAGTCTAGATGCTTCCTCATTAGTGTCCAGCAAGAGAAAGAGTAGCATCTCTTTCCCAAAAGGTCTGTAAAATCCTGTTCATGCATGCCATTGGCCCAAATTGATTTAAAACTGCTCATCTTTGAGTCAGCAGAATGGATGCTAGTGAGTCCCATTGTTTACCACAGTGGGAAAGTCTTTATGTAGGCAGAGTAGCTGGAACATTTAAATAGGAGTTCACCAAAGGTCTAGGAATAACAAGAGAAATAAATATAGCCAATTAAATATTCTGGTTGTATAATTGGTTTTAATTACCTTTAACTTGGAGTACCTGGCAAGATTCTTCCCTGAATATGTATCCCACTTCTGTTATTATATATAAGGATGTCTGTACCTTCTGAATGAAATCAAACCCATATCCTTTGGGGTTAGAATAAGTAATCTCAGCAGACAACAGCTTGAACTAGAAACTCTAGCTACCGCTCTTTATGTGGTAGTGGATTTCTTTTTATAAGGGAGCCAGCAAGCATCCTTTCTAAGTCTAGGACTATCTAGACACTGGTATATATGGGTAACTATATGTAACTTGTGTGTGTGTGTGCATGTGTGTGTGTATGTGTATGTGTGCACACAGAGAATTGAGGGAGAGAGGCAAATCATTGGCATCCCGTAAATTGTCATTTGTCAAACTGACATTGAAATGTATATTTTGGGCATTACATGGTCTCATTTCATAACTTTGAAAAACATCAGGGTGTATTAGAGATATAATAACTATGGTGCCGAAGCATTTCGTCATAATAAATAACCCATAGTAAATTGATTTATATATAATGTTTTTACACTGGGTAGAAATCTAAGATTGAATCATAGCCATGAAACACTGCATTTATTTTATTCAAATAAACATGTAATACTTTAGGTCCAATGAGAAAGAGCCCTATAAGAAAAAAAAAAACACATTTCAAATGACTCAGTGGTAAAGCCACCTAAAAATTTCACAAAATAGCTTTAGCCCTTGGAGACTTTTAATGTAGGGATATACTTAAATTTTATTTGTAAAATGTATTTCATTAAAATTAGGCTATCATTCAAATTAAAAATAAAACTTTTTATCAATAGTAATTGCTTTTAGAAATATAAAAACATCTAGTCAAAAAATGAACCTGTAGTCATAGATCTTTCACACACTCAAAACCTAAAGATATATTTATAAATGCTATAGTTGACTCATTGAAAATACTCTCCCCCATCTTCACTGGTTTTAGTCTATTTGGCCCTCTCTAACAAAATACCATAGACTGGATAGTTTTATAAACAACGGAAATTTATTTCTCACAGTTCTGGAGGCTGGAAAGTCTAAGATCTAAGTGCCAACATATTCAGTGTCTGGTGAAGAAGACCTGCTTCCTGGTTCATGTAAGGTACTCAACTGGGATTGCTTTTATAAAGAGCACTAATCTCACTCATGAGGGCACAAACATTCAGATCTTAGCAGTATGTTACCTTTTTATAAAGTCCCCCGGAACTGATACAGGTGAGTAGTGTTATCAGAAAGAATGCAGGGAAACAAAACAAAAGCTTAGGAATATTCTTCTGGAGAGATGTACAGTATAAATGAAAGAATATCATTAAAATAGTCTTAGTAATTACAAGTAAATTTTTCTCAAAAAAGTTACATAGATGACAAGTTTTATTCATTTAATAAAAATTGTTATTGAATATCTATAATTTGCCAGGCACTATTACCTATCTAGGAGAAAAGACAGTTAAGGTCTTCTCATGCATCTGACATTGTGGTTGTGGGAGGGGGACACAGATAAAAATTGTTAAATGACCAAGGTAACTTCATAAAGAGATAACTGGAATGAAAGAAATAAAACAATGTGACCAAAGAAAGTGTTGAGGAGTGTTTGGCCAGTTAAACCAGTAGCAGGGCTTCTTCTCTGAGAAATTGGTGCTAGTGCTAAGGCTGAGATACACAGATCTCATTAATAAATATGCAAATGGTCTGATCAGGTATTTCAGACTTCTAGTAAATACATCAGTGGGAAAGTATGCAATTTCACTAATAGTCAAAGAAACAAAAATTTATGCACAAATTATATCTCAAATCAGGAACAAATAAATAATAAAATATACTCTGCGCTGTTAAGGACACAGTGAAACTAGTGTTCTCATGCACAGTAGGGGTCAAGAACAAAAACATCCAGACACTTTATTCATTAGTCTCTCTGTGAGTACCCTTGCTGAGGAATAAATAGAAAATATGGGAAAAGTGGGGCGCCTAGGTGGCTCAGTCGTTAAGTGTCTGCCTTCGGCTCATGTCATGATCCTAGGGTCCTGGGATCGAGCCCTGCATCACACTCCCTGCTCAGCGGGAAGCCTGCTTCTCCCTCTCCCACTCCTTCTGCTTGTGTTCCCTCTCTCACTGTGTCTCTCTCTGTCAAATAAATAAATAAAATCTTAAAAAAAAAAGAAAATATGGGAAAAGTTTCAGCAAGAAGATGTTTATTTTAGCATTTATTTGAGGAAAATCAAAAACAATTTAATCATTCAATTATATAGAAGTAAGTAAATTTTAAAGAATCTACTTATAATATGCATCAGTAAAATGGTTATTAAAAAAGTTATGTAAAAACACTGAGCAACAGTGAAAAAACAAAATGAAATTAAAAAACAGATGACAAAATATTTTCAAACTAAAAATATGTAATGAGTATGAATTTGTATTTTTAATTTATTACTTTCCAGTTATAATGGGAGTCAAAAATTGTCCAATTTTCTGTCCTAGAACCTAATTTAGTTGATAGTAAATCAGCATGAATGTGATAAAGATGATTTTTTACTTTCTTTTGCTTTTCTAATCTTCTTACATGGAGTCCATTGATACCCTTCCATATTTCTCCTATTCTTCCAGCTAGTGTTTCAATTTTGAAGGACACTGATTCTTCAACACCACCATGCACTGGGTTTTGGAATCTGTGTCCAAGCCACAGCTGATATATTTCTGAGGTTCTCATCCCAAACCCCAGGTCTCTCTAGTAAGCAGAATTTTGGTTCCTGTAAAGCAGAGGTTTTTCATCTCATAGTGTTACTCATGTGGTTATATTATGTTACATGGCAAAAGGGGCTTTGAAGATATAAAATAGAGATTATGAATCAGCTGACCTTAAAATAAGGACATTAATCCTGGACTATCCATCTGGATCTAAGATCCTTTAAAATGTTTTAAATTCCACATTCATTAGAAGTAGAAGAGGAAGGCAGATTCAAAGCGTGAGAAGGACCCCATGTGTTGCTGCTGGCTTTGAAGATGGAGGGGCCACAAGTTGAAGAATGAGGCAGACTTTAGAAGCTAAGAACAAGTCTTAGTGGACATGCTAACAAGGAAGCATGGATATCTGTCATAAAATTGCATGGAATTGAATTGAATTCTGCCAATAACCTGAATAAATCTGGAAGCTTATTCTACCCCAAAGCTTCCAGATAAAAGCCAAGGCTGGCCAAATTCTTGCCTTGTGAGACCCTAAGCAGAGGCACATTGGGCCTAGACTTCTCACCTAAGGAAACTGTGAGGCAATCAGCTGGTGGGTTTGTAATTATTTAAGACAGTGATAGAGTCTCCCTCAATGCCAACAGAATAGGGAAACTTTCTATCTTCTGGGTTAGCTATAGGTAGGAGACTCTGCCTTGGTCTTTATTTAATGTGATATTCTACTCATACCTAAGTTATCCAATTATTTATTCTCTACATTGCTGCAGCCATAATATTGATTGATGTCCCTTCACAAAAATAATACCTAATAAACCAAGCACTTGAAAACTTAACTATCTCTCTCCATAGAACACTAGCTAATATCTAGCACTAGCTAGCACCAGGTCATCAATTCTTGCTATATGTCAATATGATGTGAATGTAGGGCAAATTGATTGCCCAGTAAAATGGCAAGTCTTAGAAAAGACATAAGGTTTCATAAAGGTGGTGAAAGTGATACTGAGACTTCTCAAATGATATCTTGCAGAATTAGACCATTTAACAATTGAGGAAAGAAGAAATCAAGCCTGAGGGTAGAATGGTAGATTGACTCCAAGTGACCATTTTTCTGCTGGTACTAATGACTAATTATGTGTATTTAACCAGCACTTTATGTAGTGTGCCCACTTCCCCTGGATTAAATTTTCTCTGGTTCCCCATCCAGTCATCATCCCACTTTTCTAGGGATAGGATTCTGTTAAGCCTTGTCCTTTGAATGACTTTCTATTACCATTTTGTCTTCCAAGTGTCTCTACCATTATGTTCTACTGGTTACTACTGTGCTCCAGCTGCTAAGTTGGACCTCCTCACAGCAATCACCTGAATGAGGCATAATTTTGTCACATCCATTAGTTCTGTGGCAGACCCCACCAGTTTTCCTTTTCATAGCAAGCAACTTCTTTGCTGGTCGAATAAAGGCACTCAAACCCGCCCTAGTGAGACCTGGGCAGCAGATCTCTGCTCATTTCCAGCTTCCTCTCCTCTTCTTAGCTGCCCCTAAGTTACCCAAGTTGCTAGAATGTCTTCTCTAAGAGGTAAATTATTACAAATGTGATCTTTTCAAAACGTTTCTATTTTTATTTGTCCAAACCTGCATTCCTTTATAGAAAACTTTTGCTTCGATGTACTTACACTGCTTTCTGAAGATAAAAACAATTCCTTTGTGGCAAAGACTGTGCACTGTCTGTTTTCTTCTCTCCATGAGATAGAGCTATCCCACCCTCATTGTTAGCTGGTCACATGGCCACCCTGAAGACAGATGGCTAATCTCCCCTATAACTTAGTGGGTCCATTTAACTAAAGTTTGGCCAATGGGAAATAAGAATCTTGCAGAAAGTGTCTTAATGGGATAGGGCACCCTTCTCTCTGTCCTTTTTCTATTATTGAGTGGAATTTGGACATGATGACTAAAGTAGGTCAATCATCCTGGACCACAAGATAGAAACAACAGGACAGAAAGAGCCTGGAGTTCACTATGATTTTGGACTTGCTTATCTAGCCCTGGACTTCCTAGATTTTGATGAGATAGAAATAAATTTCCCATCTTGTTTACCATGTAGATATCTTTGGTTTTCTGTCACTCAGCAAAATCTGATCTTAAATTGATACACTCTGTATTACTAATTCGCTTAGTGTCTGACTCTGAATTGCATAAAAACTAATATATATTAACACTTGTCTTGTAAAAGGAAAAAATTCCCAAGTATCTTGTCATTCTGACACCTCTATTTTCTATTGCCATTGTTGTGTTACTCAGGTATGTATTATTCTTGGATTTAACTTAAAAAAGTTGTACTCTACTTTTATAATTACAATGGCTATTGTACATTGTTCTATACCTGATTGAGAGCTTCTGAATTCTATCATCTTTTCAATTTACTTGCAGATTTCTTCATTCCTTTCTTCTGTTTATGCTGCTGCTTTTCTCCTCCTCATGTTCCACTTGCTCCTTATCCATATATTGAGGAAAACTTTTTTTTGTCAATTTTAAGAGAATTTCTTTGAAAAACAAGGAAGTAAACCAGTCTGTGGGCAAATACCTGTGGTGCTACCATTTCAGCATTCTCATACACCCCTTTGAGGCTCCCCATTCTGTACTGGCAGAGATCATGGTGACAAGCATACAAAGCAGGCTATTTATAAGTGAAGGGTGGTTGATATCCATTCAGTCTTAATTCTGAAGGATTAAGTCCTGAGTACCTTAATGGATACTCCCAACGGGTACAATTACTTGTTTATCAAACACTTTTGTGTGTTTTAGCAATACTAGATGAACCTTGAACAAAGATCTATGCCCTCTGTGTTTCTGAACACTTCAAAGGATAGTTGATGTGTTATTCAAGAAGAATAGAAAGGCAAAGAGAAGTAGCCTCTGAGCATGAGCCAAACTCTGTCCTATTGTATTTCCTCATCTTTTAACTATCGAGGCCTGGGGAAGGATGGTTCCACATGGTCAACATTGTGCTTGGGTCAGTTGTAGTGCCATGTCTGAGACTTTAGGGAAAGCCAAGAGCATCATGACTAGTACTTCTCTTGGGAACAGTATATTACTCAGTGTGTCTTTGTGTGTAACCTGTACTAGAAACACCAGTCAGTACAATGGACGATGTTTTCCAACAGTGATTTTGTAGAAATCACAAAATGTTCATTATTTGGATGGTTACTTCTGAAAGCAACATTTGATAAGATAAGAAACAAAAATGAAGACATTAAACCATAATTGAAAGAAAGAATTTTTAAACTACCTTTGTGAGATACAGCTATCTGGATATAGCTTATAAATTTCTGGTCATCTACTTGATCCAGGAAGGAAATTTAGAATACCTTGTGAAGTTATGGATGGTGTGTCCCAGACTAGCCACTCTGACTTATCTTTGCTAGACCTACCAGGACAAGATAAACACTCAGGTGAGATCCTGAAACACAGGCATTTTGTGTAGTAGTTTGGCTTGACTGCTAGATAAAAGGTTGAAAGCTTTTAGCTTTGACAAAGAAAAGGAAGAGAAATTCAGATTTAGCTGTCTACTGGTCTGCCCTCAACTTTAGCTCTAGTTTTTGGTACAGGAAGTGGAAGTAGTGAGGTAAGACTAGTGATTCTGGTTAATCTGTTCTTTTTTTCAAAGTAGGTTTTATTTTCTTCATTCTTTTATCCATTAATTCCATTTAATTTTCTTTCTTTATTCTGGTAAGAAAATCTAACATGATATCTGCCCTTCCAGGAAATTTTTAAGTGTGTAAATCAGTATTGTTAACTGTAGGCACAATATTGCATAACAAATATCTAGAACCTATTCATCCTGCATAACTAAAACTATATGCCCATACTGTATAGGAATATAGTTGCATACTATATAGCAACTCCCCATTTCTCCCTCCCCAGCCCTAGGAGACCACCCTTCTCTTCTGTTTCTAAAAGTTTGACTCTTTTACTTTTATTTTTTAAAAATTTATTTATTAGAGCACATAAGCAGGGGGAGGGGCAGAAGGAGAGGGAGAAAATCTCAAGCAGTCCCCAACTCCCCATTGAGCACAGAGCCCTGATCTTACCACCCTGAGATCATGACTGGAGCTGAAATCAAGAGTTGGTTGCTTAACCAACTGAGCCACCCAGGCGCTCCAAGTTTGACTCTTATAGATACCTTATATAAATGGAATCATGCAGTATTTGTCCTTCTGTGACTGACTTATTTCACTTGGTATGATGTCCTTCAGGCCCATCCATGTTGTCACAAATAGGATTTTTCTTTTTTGAGGTGGATAATATTCCATTGTATGTATATACCACATTTTATGTATCCATTCATTTGTTGAGGAATTCTTAGGTTTTTGCCATATCTTGGCTATTGTAATTAATGCTGCACTGAACATGGGAGTACAGGTATCTTAGGGAGATTCCAATTTCAATTCTTTTGGATAGAGTTAATTTTTTATTCCTTAAATTCTGTTGCTACTCATCAGATAAAACTCCTCCCCAATGTCCTGTTTTCTTCTGCTTTTTTGTAGATAGCAAACTGGGGTGGGAAGAGAGGATTGCAATTCTTGTCACTTTTCAATCTCAAATTTGCCATGTCCTAATGCCTCACTGCTGTCACTTGAACTTACTGATCTCATTCTCAAGAAGATAAATGATATTAAATGTTTCTTCAGAATAGATTTAAAACCCTCCCCTCTTGTATTTCTCATATAAGGAAAAAAATTACAGTGTCTCTGTACTTTTCTTGGGGTCTGAGCTGAATAAGACTTTTTGGAAGTAGAGAATCTCAGTCCAACCTGACAACCTTTAAGAAGAAATGGTCATTTGGATGTCTTCTTTGGAAAAATGTCTGTTCATGTCTTCTGCTCATTTCTTGATTGGATTATTTGGGTGTTGAGTTTGGTAAGTTCTTTATAGATTTTGGGTACTAGCCCTTTATCTGATATGTCATTTACAAATATTTTCTCTCATTCTGTCGGTTGTCTTTTGGTTTTGTGGACTGTTTCTTTTGCTGTGCAAAAGCTTTTTATCTTGATGAAATCCCAATAGATCATTTTTGCCCTGGCTTCCCTTGCCTTTGGTGATGTTTCTAGGAAGAAGTTGCTGCAGCTGAGGTGGAAGAGGTTGCTGCCTGTGTTCTCCTTTAGGATTTTGATGGACTCCTGTCTTACGTTTAGGTCTTTCAACTATTTGGAGTCTATTTTTGTGTGTGGTGTAAGGAAATGGTCCAGTTTCTTTCTTCTGCATGTCGCTGTCCAATTTTCCCAACACCATTTGTTGAAGAGACTGTCTTTTTCCATTGGACATTCTTTCCTGCTTTGTCAAAGATGAGTTGACCATAGAGTTGAGGGTCCAAATGGCCAACAGACACATGAAAAAGTGCTCAACATCGCTCGGCATCAGGGAAATCCAAATCAAAACCTCAATGAGATACCACCACACACCAGTCAGAATGGCTAAAATTAACAAGTCAGGAAACAACAGATGTTGGCAGGGATATGGAGAAAGGGGAACTCTCCTACACTGTTGGTGGGAATGCAAACTGGTGCAACCACTCTGGAAAACAGTATGGAGGTTCCTCAAACAGTTGAAAATAGAGCTACAATACGATCCAGCAATCGCACTACTGGGTATTTACTACAAAGATACAAATGTAGGGATCCGAAGGGGTACATGCACCCCAATGTTTATAGCAGCAATGTCCACAATAGCCAAACTGTGGAAAGAGACAAGATGTCCGTTGACAGATGAATGGATAAAGAAGAGGTGGTATATATACACAATGGAATATTATGCAGCCATCAAAAGGAATGAGATCTTGCCATTTGCAACGACGTGGATGGAACTGGAGGGTGTTACGCTGAGTGAAATAAGTCAATCAGAGAAAGACATGTATCATATCACCTCACTGATATGAGGAATTCTTAATCTCAGGAAACTGAGTGTTGCTGGAGTGGTGGGGGGTGGGAAGGATGGGGTGGCTGGGTGATAGACATTGGGGAGGGTATGTGCTATGGTGAGCGCTGTGAATTGTGCAAGACTGTTGAATCACAGATCTGTACTTCTGAAACAAATAATGCAAGATATGTTAAGAAAAAAGAAAAGAAGATAGCAGGAGGGGAAGAATGAAGGGGAGTAAGTCGGAGGGGGAGACGAACCATGAGAGATGATGGACTCTGAAAAACAAACTGAGGGTTCTAGAGGGGAGGGGGGTGGGGGGGATGGGTTAGCCTGGTGATGGGTATTAAGGAGGGCACGTTCTGCATGGAGAACCGGGTGTTATGCACAAACAATGAATCATGGAACACTACATCAAGAACTAATGATGTAATGTATGGTGATTAACATAACAATAAAAAATTTAAAAAAAAAAGGAGAAATGGTCATTAGAGGTGGGAATTGGCAAGCACCTTATATACCCAAAGTTAGGTTTTCATGTTATATCTCTTCCGCTTGAAAGGGTACTTGTTATTTCTGTGGCTCCAGGGAGACTTCTAAGTAGAGATTCCAGTGCTGACTATGTGGCAGGAATGGACCAGAATCCCACCATCTGGGAGAACTGTCCTAATAATATGTTTATTTAAATGATGCCTACCTTCCCTGGTGACTGTAGCCTCCCTGAAGTCAGGGATTGTGTTTGTCTTATTCACACTGTTACCTTCAATGGCTAGCACTGTCCTGGCATATAAATAGATGCTGAGTCAATTTTGTTTTTGAATGAATGAATTTTTTTTAAAAAAGATTTTATTTAGTCATCTGAGAATGAGAGAGACAGACCTCAAGAGGGGGGAAGGTCAGAGGGAGAAGCAGACTCCCCGCTGAGCAGGGAGACCGATGCAGAACTCGATCTTGGGACTCCAGGATCATGACCTGAGCCAAAGGCTGTTGCTTAACCAACTGAGTCACCCAGGTGCCCCGCATGAATGAATTATTTTAATAGGAAAGTGTAGGAGGGCCTTTGAATTCTCCAGGACAGGCATTTCCAATATAGCTTCAGACAGCAGTGTGGGAGTAAAGGACAATAGCATATAAGCAATTGTATTTTGCTATAAAAATTTTTTCCATTTCAGTTTATGTATAAATAATAGTTTTTTCTGTAAGAAGAAAGGGAAATCAATTTAACAGTATTTAGAGGACTAAGACATATTACACATAGATTATTTCTTTTAACATTATGAATTAAACTCAAGCATCTGGTAAGATATATGACAGTCAAACATTCTTAGCATAACCAAAGTCTTAGTTATTTTTATTGCTATTTACTTTAAGGTTGCTACAGCTTTACTGGTTTACTTTACCTTACTACTTTAAGGTTGCCACACCCCCCTCCCCTCTAGAACCCTCAGTTTGTTTTTCAGAGTCCATCATCTCTCATGGTTCGTCTCCCCCTCCGACTTACTCCCCTTCATTCTTCCCCTCCTGCTATCTTCTTTTCTTTTTTCTTAACATATCTTGCATTATTTGTTTCAGAAGTACAGATCTGTGATTCAACAGTCTTGCACAATTCACAGCGCTCACCATAGCACATACCCTCCCCAATGTCTATCACCCAGCCACCCCATCCTTCCCACCCCCCACCACTCCAGCAACACTCAGTTTGTTTCCTGAGATTAAGAATTCCTCATATCAGTGAGGTCATAGGATACATGTCTTTCTCTGATTGACTTATTTCACTCAGCATAACACCCTCTTTCTATGGGCCACTTATAAAGCATCAAGATTCTATGGAATTCATAGTCACTTTAAATGATGTCATTGGTTTTTAGCTACTATACATGTTAGCTCTGCTAATCTTTTTTAAGATGATAAAAGAAACAAGACAAAGCAAAATCTGCCTTTTAGGCAGTTTCATCTGAAACAAGCTCCAAATTACTATGATTCCCTAGCAACAACATGTATGAAACAGCATCTGTCAGATTTTCAAACTCTTTGCCGAAAAATTTCTAATTTTTCCATTTCTCATAGTTTGCCTAAGAATTACTTTTGTCCATGATATCAAGATCACTTAATAAAACATTTCTATGACTAGCAGCAATTAATTTGCTCAGTTTATCTTCCCAAAGTGAGAAAATTCCCCCTTTTCATCCTTTCTTCCTCTCATCCACGTGTCTTATAAATAAGCATTCAGAAAATGCTAAACAAAACTTTTTAAAAAATTGTACTGTACATTGGTTTCCTTCTTTAGTGTCATGCTAATATTCCACCATCGGCTGCCATTTAATAAGAGCAGGACCAGTGCTTCCTACTTGAGAGTGATAAGCGGTCATTAAAGAATTGAGCATGAAAAAGGGTGAAACCCAGAATATCTCTAGAGATGTTTCCTTTTACAATAAGCACTGCTTCCTTTCCTCAGTTGTAATTTTATCCATTTAGGCTCAACTTAATAAGGCCCTGATGTTACATATGAAAGATCAAATTATGTAACTACCTTTGTTTGGCCAAGTTCTCAGGACCAGCCTTCCAGCTGAGAAATGAAAGACGCAGGGATCCTCTTGCCCTTAATGCTGGTGGCAGATACCAAAGCGGAAAGGGCAGCAACGTCAAGTTTGCAAGACTTTTTTTTTTTAATGGCACAGTTAAGTATTTTATAACTCACGAAAAACTGAATTAACTAGGTTTTGAGGGGGAAAAACAGTATAATAAAATCAGGAGAAAAAAAACATCTGCCATCAAATTTGTCCTTGAATGCTTGATAGGAACCTGTTATCCTTTGTGCAGTGTTTCTGAAGGAGCCACTAACAAGCTTCTCAGAACATCAAGTCCTGGCATAACAACAGGACCTTGTCACAGGTTCCTGATATTTGTGTGATCTTGGCCCTTATTCCCAACCTGCTGTGGAATACAACGGCCGCTGGCATGGGCAAAAGGAAATTTGCACAGCATGTTAAAAAATATTTTTAGATCTCACCTAATTAGGAAAAAAGGCCATGTAAATTCTGTTCGTTGGCTCTGAGTAATTTATAAGGTTTATTTATTCAGTACATTCATTCATTGCTTTCACATGTTAGTAGTTATCCACCCACTGTTCCCTCTGAATTGCATCTTAACAAGATTATGCTCCTTTTTCTAATTTATTGAACTAGCATGGAATATATTTATATAAAAATTAGCTGCTTAAATACTTCCTTGATGAAAAACATAGCTGTTGTAATTTTATTATGAGTTTTAATCAGGGAAAAAAATGACCTTTGAAATTTTCTTCTATCATTTTATATTTTGTGTGTATGTGCTTCTCTCTCTTTATGTGATTAGAAATCTTTGTGATTTAATTAAATTTTAAATAGAAAACATGTGACAGGACAGCAAAAGTTTATTTTGTAAGAAAAATCTTAAGGAACCAGTTTATGAATTAATATGACTAACAGAAGACCTGTTTTCTCAGAAAATACTAATTCTTCCAGCACAGTGCACCTACTTTACAAAATACAATGCATTGTGATTTTCTTTTGGTTTAGAAAAAAAATCCTCTGAAGTGAATCCAAAAATGCCCTGTCTTAGTTTCTTTTGATGCAAGGTTCCAAGCCTTTTGGAGGTCCACTGTAACTGTTGTCAGTCAAACAAATACCTTTTCATACCATGTCCAAAATACCAATTTAGGAAGATGTTTATCTGATAAGAGAAAGAGCTTTTTTTTTTAATATTTGTGCCTGATGGAAGATTATAAGAACCTGTGTGCTCGATGGAATAAACTGGTACCCCTCAAACTTTATAAGAGTATAAGGGAGGTAAAAAGTTTTCCTTGATCTTACTAGGGTCACTGCTGGGTCTGAAAATTAAGTTGACAAAGATAAACAGGAAAAAAGCATAGAAAAGTATTTACTGTAAGTTTTATATAACATGGGAGCCTTTATCAATAAATGAAAAAAATGGTTAAATATGAGTATTTCAATGATAGATTTGATTAACAGTGGACAGTTTCGGAGAAATATGATAGGGGAAAGAGTATAAGACAAGTGTAGTAAACTTGGAGAAACTTAGCAAGATCCAGTCATTCATATTCTTCTTCCTGTCCCTTTGTCTTGGAGACTAGGATATTCCTTTTCTTTGGGTATAAGGGGGACATCTTTCACATGAGAATCTTATGACCTCCTTCTGGAAAAGGTCAAAGAATCCTTCTTGAACCTGCCATTTTCTCAAATCACTTTAGTTTATAATACTCAATTTGCCAAGGTATCATGTTTGGGGGTCTTGGGTTCTGAATCTCCTCAAAAGTACTCACTTGTGGATGTTGATAAATGAGTATATTTAAGCCCCAACACCAAAGATTCTGATCTAGTAGATGTGGACAAATGTATGAGAATATTAAGTACCCCCAAGTGATCCTTGTGGCTGTTCTAGGAACTGCACTGTGAATATAGAGAATGATAATTAAATTACTTATGCAGTTATTCATTTCTATGGCAAGATGGTAACTGGTTAAAGTTATGTCTACTAGAAGAAAGAAATTGCAATATAATATGTTTGGTGGTGATTTTCTAACTTAAAGCTGGCAGAGAGTCAAAATTTTTGAGGTTAAAAGATAGGGAATACAGGGATCGACTCCTTGATTTGTCTCTCTTCT